>NC_140988.1:125465718-126065718 GCF_052327205.1 Somniosus microcephalus
CCCCCCTCTCGCTCCCCCCTCTCCCTCTCCCCTGCCCGAGCCCTCATCCCCGCTCCAATCCCTCTTTCCGCCCCTGGGCCCGGGCCTCGGCACCTGGATGAACGCGTTCCCTTGGACGCTTTTGGCGGCCTCGGCCGTCACCCTGATGCCGTTGGCCGAGGCGAACACCCGCAAAGACATGGCCCAGCCAAGTCCAGGGCCCCGGTCAGCTCGAGGTCCGCAACCGCTGTTCGGCCGCAGGCCACAAAGCACCCTAGCCCAGCGCCGGCGATGGCTGCACGGAGCTCCGTGCCGCCCCACGCACTGACATGGCCCCGCCCTCCCGAGCTGCCTTGAAGAGCGCCGATTGCGGCTGAGAGACGGCCGGCGGGCCGGTTGCCGGGGTAACCCTTCCCGCTCTCCAAGCCCCCGCCCGCCCGAGCCGAGCGGGGAACAGAGAGAGACGCCGTGTCTCAGCTGCTCCTGCTGCGCGCGCATCCTTTACTAAGGTAGCAGCGCTCGGCTGAGGCCCGCCCCTCCAGCCTTCACAAAGATGGCGGCGATCGGGGGCCGCTTGTTGACTGGGGCCGGGAGGTGCCTAGCTCGGGCGTGGGTGCGGAGGAGAGGCCGAGGCTTCGAGGCCTACCTGGAAAAATGGGGAAAGGTAGGGAAATTAATGAGATTAGATAAAAGATTTAGAAAGTAATTAACTTTTTTTTAAAACAATATGGCCTAGAAATTCAGTTAGGGGTGCCCAGCTCGCCTGGGTGCCGGAACTACCGCTGCACGCGGAGCCACTTGCGCCAGCGGGAAATTCAGTTTCAGCGCCCCAAGTGGAAGCCGGCCGCTAAACAAGGGTTTCGGCGCCCCGCTTGGGGCGCTGAAACTGAATATCGGCGTGTAAAGGGGGGGAGGTGCCTGCAACAGCGCGATCCCCGCTCGCGAGTGCCGGCAAATGAGCCCGGCACCAAGGAGAAGTGCCGGGCTCTCTGAATCAGCTGGCAATGCCGCGGGGGGGGGCGTGTAGGAGGCCGGGAAGGAGGTGCGGGCAGGCGGCTGCCGAAAATGCGGCCGGCCGCACCTCCACCTTAACTCGCCCCACTACCGGCACAGGTAGGCCCCGTGTACCGGTCGCTGTTTGCGGCCGGCGCGGGGGAGGCGGCAGCAACCAAATATGGCCAGCGGGGCGATAGCGGGGCGCTGCGCACACCGATGACGTCATCGGTGGCGGCGCAGCGCTACTGGCTAACGCCGCCATTAGCGCCCCGCTAAATATCACGGTAGGTTTGCACAGTGGCGCAAAAGCCCTCTTTGGGCGAAAACTGATGGCGCAGGCCACTGAATTTCTAGCCCTATGTGTTTTAAAAGCAACGTTTTTTTGAAAGACGCAGAAAGCGGGAAAAAGAAAGGAAAAGTTTGGAATCAAGAAGGCGGCGACTCACCTCGGTTCAGAACGATAAGGCCCGCCCACACACGCACTGATTGGTCGACCGTCAGGTCACCAAAGCGTAGGATTGGTCAATCGTCCCATCACTCGACCATAGGAGGGCCTGCCCGCATGCGCCAGGAACCCGGCGTACGATTGGTCGGCCTCGAGGTCACTCTATCGCTAATGAGCGGATAATGAGATGCTAATGAGCGGAATGTTGAAGGTTTTTCGGATACAGCGGGCGCGATTTTCGTCCGGCCGAAACGTAAATACACTTACAACCGTTTCGGACGGTAAGCTTTCTTTCGACGTAACGCACGCATAGGTACGCCCTATAACTTTCGAGCGCATAGCCGGACAGACGCACACGTGAGGACAGACAGACAGATAGACAGACAGATAGACAGACAGATAGAGAGACAGAAAGAAGTATCCGTTTATATATATATAGATAGAGACTAGCTGGAGTGCCCGGCGGTGCCGAGGCTTTTTCGAGGGCATGTTGTTGTTGGAAGAGAGAGAGAGAGAGAGACTGGGGGGAAGAGAGAGAACGACTGGGGGGAAGAGAGAGAGCGACTGGGGGGAAGAGAGAGAGCGACTGGGGGGAAGAGAGAGAGCGACTGGGGGGAAGGGCGGGGAAGGGAGGGGGGGAAGGGAGGGGGAGGGGGGAAGGGAGGGGGAGGGAGGGGGGGAGGGGGGAGGGAGGGGGGAAGGGGAAGGGGGAGGGAGGGGGGAGGGGAAGGGGGAGGGAGGAGGGAGGGGAAGGGGGGAGGGAGGGGGGAAAGGGGGGGAGGGAGGGAGGGAGGGGGAGGGAGGGAGGGAGGGAGGGGGAGGGGAAGGGGGGAGGGGGGAAGGGGTGGGAGGGGGGAGAGGGAGTGGGGGGGAAGGGGGGAGGGAGGGGGCAGGGAGGGGGGAAAGAGAGAGAGCGACTGGGATGAAGAGAGAGAGCGAATGCGGGGGGAAGAGAGAGCGCGACGGGGGAAGAGAGAGCGCGACTGGGGGGGAAGCGAGAGAGCGACGGGGGGAAGAGAGAGAGCGACTGGGGGGGAAGAGAGAGAGCGACTTGGGGGGAAGAGAGAAAGCGACTGGGGGGGGAAGAGAGAGAGCGACTTGGGGGAAGAGAGAGAGCGACTGGGGGGAAGAGAGAGAGCGACTGGGGGGAAGAGAGAGAGCGACTGGGGGGGGAAAAGAGAGAGCGACTGGGGGGGAAGAGAGAGAGCGACTGGGGGGGAAGAGAGAGAGCGACTGGGGGGGAAGAGAGAGAGCGACTGGGGGGAAGAGAGAGAGCGACTGGGGGGGAAGAGAGAGAGCGACGGGGGGGAAGAGAGAGAGCGACTGGGGGGGAAGAGAGAGAGCGACTGGGGGGAAGAGAGAGAGCGACTGGGGAGGAAGAGAGAGAGCGACTGGGGGGGGAAGAGAGAGAGCGACTGGGGGAAGGGGGGGGAAAGAGGGGGGAAGAGAGCGGGGGAAGAGGGGGGAAGAGGGAAGGGGGAAGAGGGGCAGGGAGGAAGAGGGGGAAAGGGGAGGGGAGGGGGAAGGGAGGGGGAAGGGGAGGGGATGGGGGGAAGGGGAGGGGGCGAAGGGGAGGAGGGGAGGGGGGAAGGGGAGGGGAGGGGGGAATGGGAGTGGAGGGGGAGGGAAGCGGGGAAGGCGAGGGGAGGGGAGGAGGGGGGAGGGGAGGGGGAGGGGAGGGGGGAGGGGAGGAGGGGGGAGGGGAGGGGAGGTGAGGGAGGAGGGGAGGGAGGGGGGAGTGGGAGGAGGGGGGAGGGGAGGGGGAGGGGGAGAGGAAGCGTGGGGGAGGGGAGGGGAGAGGGAGTGGGGGGAGGAGAGGGGGGAAGGGGGAGGGGAGGGGTGGGGGAAGGGGGAGGGGAGGGGGGAGGGGAGGGAGGGGGGAGTCCCCGAGCCCCGACCCCCTCACGATCTCCCGAGGCTGCCCCCCCGATCTCCCGAGGCTCCCCCCCCGACCTCCCGAGCCCCCCCCGATCTCCCAAGCCCCGCCCCTCCCGAGCCCCGCCCCCCCATCTCCCGAGCCCCGCCCCTAGTGATCTCCCGAGCCCCGCCCCCCCGATCTCCCGAGGCTCCCCCCCCCCCCCCGAGGCTCGCCCTCCCACCCCCCACGATCCCCCGAGGCTCGCCCCCCCCGATCTCTCGAGGCTCGCCCCCCCCCGATCTCCCGAGGCTCGCCCCCCCCCGATCTCCCGAGGCTCGCCCCCCCCCCAAGGCTCGCAACCGCCCCCCCAAGGCTCCCCACCCCGCCGATCTCCCGAGGCTCGCCCCCCCCCGATCTCCCAAGGCTCGCCCCCCCCCGATCTCCCGAGGCTCGCCCCCCCCCTGATCTCCCGAGGCTCGCCCCCACCCCCATCTCCCGAGGCTCGCCCCCCCCCCATGGCTCGCCCCCCCCCTGATCTCCCGAGGCTCGCCCCCCCCGATCTCCCGAGGCTCGCCCCCCCCGATCTCCTGAGGCTCGCACCCCCCGATCTCCCGAGGCTCGCCCCCCCCCGAGGCTCGCGCCCCCACCCCCGATCTCCCGAGGCTCGCCCCCCCCCCCGATCTCCCGAGGCTCACCCCCCCCGATCTACCCAAGGCTCGCCCCCCCCCCCACCGATCTCCGGAGGCCCGATCTCCCGAGCCCCGCCCCCCGCCCGAGCCGGCTTCAAGAGCAGAGAGACCCCGCCCGAGCCAGCTTCAAGAGCAGAGAGAGAGACCCCGCCCCCCGCCCGAGCCAGCTTCAAGAGCAGAGAGACCCCGCCCCCCGCCCAAGCCGGCTTCAAGAGCAGAGAGAGAGACCCCCGCCCCCGCCCGAGCCGGCTTCAAGAGCAGAGAGAGAGAGAGACGCCGCCGCGCAACCTACCGCGTGAGGCCAGGCCGGACTCAAGTCGCGCGCGATGACTCCTGCCCCATCCGCCTTTACTAAGATGGCGGTGGGTAGCGATGCTCGGCTGAGTCCCGCCCCTCCAGCCTTCACAAAGATGGCGGCGATCGGGGGCCGCTTGTTGACTGGGGCCGGGAGGTGCCTAGCTCGGGCGTGGGTTTGGAGGATGGCCGAGGCTTCGAGGCCTACTAAAACGGTGAAAGGTAGGAAAATTATAGAGGTTAGACAAAAGATTGACAAATTAATTAACTTTTTTTAAAAAACAATTTGTCTTTTAAAAGTAACTTTTTTTTTGCTGGAAATGTATATTTGAAAAGAAAAGCGCAGAAAGTGGGAAAAAGAATGGTAGCAAGATGGCAGCGACTCAGCTCGGTTCAGAACGATAAAACGATAAGGCCCGCCCACACATGCACCGATTGGTCGACCGTCAGGTCAGCAAAGCGTAGGATTGGTCAATCGTCCCGTCACTCGACCATAGGAGGGCCCGGCCGCACGCGCCAGGAACCCGGCGTACGATTGGTCGACCTCGAGGTCACTCTGTCGCTAGTGAGCGGATAATGAGATGCGAATGAGCGGAATTTTGAACATTTTTCGGATACAGCGGGTGCGATTTTTGTCCGGCCGAAACGTAAATACGCTTACGACCATTTTGGAAAGGTAAGCTTTCTTTCGACGTAACGCACACGTAGGTACGGTCTATAACTTTTGAGCGCATAGCCGGACAGACGCACACCGGAGGACAGACAGACAGATAGACAGACAGACAGACAGACAGACAGACAGATCGATCCGTTTATATATATATAGATAGCTAGAAGATAGATAGATAAAAAAAAAATAGAAATACCGCGAAAAGCTGCAGGTCGCAACGGGAACCGCGGAGAACAGCGTTGGCAGCAGTGGCAGTGCTGGGAAAGCGCGGGAGGCGCCATCTTGACTCGGCGGGGAAGAAGGAAAAGCACGGGAGGCACCATTTTTGATTTTCAGGATGTCGAAGACTGGCAATATTACTGCTTTCGATAGTGATATGGAAGATTGGACCACATATGTGGAAAGAGTGGAGGTATATTGCAAGGCGAATGAAGTAGCGGATGATAAAAAGGCATCGGTACTTCTAAATCTAATGGGCGCAAGGACATACGGGCTGTTACGAAACTTGATCACTCCAGCCAAACCGATGGACAAGAATTTTAAGGAGATTGTTGATACCCTACAGGGGCACTTAAACCCAACACCGCTGCTGATAACGGAACGATTCAAATTCTTCAGGAGGAATCAGCACAAGAATGAAAGTAACGCTGATTACCTCATCGAATTATGAAAGCTGTCAAAGCACTGCCAATTCGGGGCAGGACTGGCAGATTCTCTACGAGACAAATTCGTCTGCGGTCTCCTAAGCGAAGGAACACAGAAAAGACTACTTTCTGAGAAAGATTTGACACTTGATAAGGCTTTCAGTGTGGCTGTATCATACGAAGCAGCAGCAAGAGGAGCTGCAGAGATACAGCAAAAGCCACAGGACTTCGGCACCCGTGAAATGACACGGGGTTTCGAGAGATGTTATCGCTGCGGCAGATCCACTCATGACCAGAAGGACTGCTGGTTCAAGGACAAAGCATGCAGGCAATGCGGAAAGATGGGACACATTGCACGTGTATGCAGATCTGGAAAAAAATCCGCTGACAGTAAAAAGGTCAATAAGGAAAAGTACAGAAAGGTACAAATGATGACGGACAGTAGCTCCGAAGACCAGAAGAGTGATAGCGACTCCGGAAACAAGAGACTAAGCTCTCTCAAATTACATAATGTAATTGCCAAAGAAGATTACCAGACCATTTGGGTTACCCTCACGATAGCAGGGTCCCCAGTCAAAATGGAGCTAGATACAGGATCAGCTCTGACCGTCATAAGTCGACGGGATTACGAGCGGCTATTTCCGCATATAACTTTGAAAGACACATCCATTATCTTGAAGACATATACGGGGCAGAAAGTATACCCCAGAGGGAAAATAAGGGTGCCTGTTGTATACAACGGCAAGGAAATACAGAAGTTGTATTTATACGTTCTGCAAGATGGTGGTCCACCGTTGTTGGGACATGAATGGATCAGAAAGATACGTTTAGACTGGCACTCCATTCAGGCACTGACGGTGACCAGTAAGAAAAAAAATGATGATGACGTCATACCTGGACAATTAAAAGAAATCTTGGCTAACGCCAAAGAAGTGTTTCAACAGGAACTAGGAACCCTGAAAGGCGCCACCGCCTCAATAAAAGTGGAAGATGCGGCAATTCCCAAGTTTTTTAAGGCAAGGCCAGTGCCATACGCAATTCGTCCAGCCGTCGAGGCAGAGCTGGAGAATTGGGAAAAAGCAGGCGTGTTATCCAAGGTAGATTGGAGCGAGTGGGCAACACCCATCGTCCCGGTCATGAAGAAAACGTTGAATAATGATAAATCTGAAGAACAGAGAAAAATTCGCATCTGTGGGGACTTCAAGGTGACTGTAAACCTGGTTCTTCACACGGTACAGTATACTCTTCCGAGGATAGAAGATATTTTCGCCTCACTATCCGGAGGGAAACGTTTCACCAAAATTGACTTGGCACAGGCATATCTACAGATGGAGGTTGAGGAGGCCTCTAAAAAGTATCTCACGATAAACACACACAAAGGCCTGTACCAGTACAATCGACTGGTTTTCGGAGTAGCATCAGCTCCGGCTATCTGGCAAAGAGCTATGGAGCAAGTCCTGCAAGGGATTCCGGGGACTCAATGCTACCTAGACGACATCCTTGTAACAGGAGAAAATGACAACGATCACCTTGCCAACTTAGAGCAGGTGCTCACGAGGCTGAGAGAACGGGGCCTACGAGCAAATCGCCCCAAGTGCGAATTTTTCCAGAAACAAATGTCATATTGTGGCCATGTCATTAACGAAGAAGGGTTGCATAAGTCACCTGAAAAAATTGAAGCGGTTGTAAAAGCCCCCGCGCCTGAAAATGTCTCACAATTAAGGTCGTTCCTGGGATTAATAAATTACTATCATAAATGTTTACCGAACTTGTCAACGGTTCTGCACCCTCTTAACGCACTGCTACAAACGGGAGTAATTTGGAAATGGAGCGAAGACTGTAAACGTGCCTTCCATAAATGCAAAGGCTTGATTACATCCAGGGAAGTGTTGGCTCATTACAACCCATCACTGCCAATCAGACTGGCGTGCGATGCATCCCCTTACGGCGTGGGAGCGGTATTATCGCATAGATTCCCTGATGGCTCGGAGCGGCCAATAGCTTTTGCGTCACGCTCATTGAACTCAGCTGAGCATAACTATGCCCAGATCGACAGGGAGGCACTCAGCCTGGTGTGGGGGGTGAAGAAATTCAACCATTACCTACACGGACAAAAATTTACCTTGTTGACTGACCATCAACCCCTCGTCTCCATATTCAACCCTAAAAAGGGCGTTCCCATTATGACAGCGCAAAGGCTACAGAGGTGGTCCCTTTTCCTAGGGGCACACCAATATGAGATAGAATACAAAGGAACTAAACAGCATGGGAATGCTGACGGGTTATCGCGCCTACCGTTGCCAACGGTAGAAGAGGCGCCTACAGTGGACCCAGTGGAGATGTTCCACTCGACCATAGTGGAATGTCTACCGGTGACAAATTCTACCATTGAAAAGGAAACGAGAAATGACCCGACTCTCTCACGAGTCTACGATTTAACAGTGAAGGGATGGCCAGCACATGGCGAACCACTGTTGCCAGCATTCTCGCAAAGAAGAGAACAGCTGTCAGTGTGCCGAGGAACCTTGATGTGTGGATCCAGAGTGGTGATTCCACCCAAACTCCAGGATAAAGTGCTAAAGGAGCTTCACGAGGGGCATCTGGGTGGAGTGAAAATGAAGAACTTAGCCAGAGCGTTTGTGTGGTGGCCAGGTATCGATGGAGACATCGAAGAAATGACCAAGAGCTGTCTAGGATGCCAGAAGGTCCAAAACGCCCCACCACAAGCCCTTCTACATCCATGGGAGTGGCCCTCATCTCCATGGCAAAGGGTACATATCGACTTTGCTGGTCCATTTATGGACTCAATGTTCTTAATCGCGGTGGATGCACACTCCAAGTGGCCGGAGGTAATAAAGATGTCCTCCACCACCACGGCAAAAACCATCACAGTATTAAGGACCATATTTGCCAGGAATGGGCTGCCTGAACAGATCTGTTCTGATAATGGACCGCAATTTGTATCCGAAGAATTCAGGAAGTTCTTAAAAACAATGGGGTTAAGCACTGCACGTCCGCCCCATACCATCCCGCCACCAATGGATTAGCTGAAAGGTTTGTCCAGACCTTCAAGAAGGCCATAAAGGCCATGGGTAACGAAGACATAAATCTACAACATAAGGTAGATAACTTCTTGTTTGCGTACAGGAATGTAACACATGTGGTTACAAACCAAATTCCCGCCATGATGTTTTTCAATAGAAGACTAAGATGCCGGCTGGATTTGGTCAAGCCAAACGTCAGAAGGGACGTAGAGAACCGGCAATTTCAAAGCATGAATGAAAGGCCAACTAGAACCTTCCAGATAGGTCAACCAGTTTTGGCCCAGGACTACCGTACCGAGAAATGGCAGCCTGGAACTATTTGCACACGACTAGGACGTCTGATGTATACTGTGGACATTGGAGAAAGCATAATAAGGCACCATGCTGACCAGATCATAGAGTCATCCGAAAAAGGACAACCTGCACCACAACTCTATACGCCTAGTGATGAAGCAGAGATACCCATAGTATCTACCTCCGATCCGGTGATACTGGAACCAGATCAACCCGACACTGGCATTGAAGCCGAATCGACCTTGCCAAAGGAACCTACTACACCACCGAAACCTACTACACCACCGAGGCGTTATCCGGACCGAGTCAGGAAGCCTCCAGAGAGACTGAATTTGTAATTGATTAACATCAGCAAATGTGTAGATTATTGTTCTTGTAAAAATGTTATTTAATGATTACTTAAAATGTTGTGTACTATTTATCTAAAAGGGGAGGAATTGTAGTGTATGTACCTTTTTGAAGCCCCTGTGTTCTGTAGTACCAGTAGTGACCACTCGGGTATATAAGCCTGCATAGCGTCTTGTGTAGTTAGTTCACCTCCAGACTTTGTTCAGTAAACACTTGTTAAATCAACTCCTGCATTCCGTGTCTCCATTAACACACAGATCCAACACATGTGGTGGTGCATTTTGGACCTTCTGGCATCCTAAGCAGCTCTTAGTTCGGCCTTCGATTTGTTGATCGATTCCCGGCCACCACACATAAGCCGTAGCTAGGCTTTTCATTTTCACTCCCCCCAGATGACCTCCATGTAGCTCATTTAGCACTCTCTCCCTTAACTTGGGTGGAATCACCACTCTGGATCCACACATCACTGTCCCCTGGCATACTGACAGCTGTTCTCTTCTGGATGAGAATGCTGGCAACGATGAGTCGCCATGTGTTGGCCATCCCCTCACCGTCAATTCATATAGCCGTGACAGCGTCGGATCATTGCGGGTCTCCTTCTCTATATCCGTGTTTGTTACTGGCAATCATTCAATTATCGACGAATAAAGTATCTCGATAGGGTCCACTGCTGGTGCTTCCTCCACAGTAGGCAGTGGCAGGCGCGATAGCCCATCAGCGTTCCCATGCTGTCTCGTGCCTTTATATTCTATTTCATATTGATTCACCCCTAGAAACAGGGACCATCTTTTTAACCGCTGTGCAGTCGTTACTGGCATGCCCTTCTTAGGATTAAAGATGGAGACAAGTGGTTGGTGGTCAGTCAGCAAGGTGAACTTCTGTCCATGCAGATAGTGGTTGAATTTTTTTACTCCCCATACTAGGCTGAGGGCCTCCCTGTCAATCTGGGCATAGTTGCGCTCGGCTAAGGTTAGTGACCGAGACGCAAAGGCTACTGGCCTCTCCAAACTGTCCGGGAATTTGTGCGACAGCACCGCTCCAATGCCGTAGGGTGATGCATCACATGCCAAACGAATTGGTAGTGCTGGGTTGAAATGGGCCAACACCTCTTTTGATGTGATCAATTCTTTACACTTCTGGAAAGCTCGTCTACGTTCGTCATCCCACTTCCATGGTACCCCTATTTGCAGTAGGGTGTTCAGCGGGTGTAATACCGTAGACAAATTTGGTAAGAACTTGTGGTAATAGTTTACCAGCCCGAGGAACGACCTCAGTTGTGACACATTTTCCGGTGCTGGAGCCTTGACTACTGCCTCCATCTTGTCAGGGGACTTATGTAACCCCTCTTCATCGATGATATGGCCGCAATACGAGATCTGTTTCTGGAAAAACTCGCACTTGTGGCGATTAGCTCGTAGCCCATATTCCTTTAATCTGGCGAGCACCTTCTCCAAGTTAGCGAGATGATCACCGTCATTTTCGCCCGTGACCAAGATGTCGTCCAAATAACACTGGGTCCCTGGAATCCCTTGCAGGACCTGATCCATCGCCCTTTGCCAGATAGCCGGAGCCGAGGCTACTCCAAACACCAGCCGGTTGTATTGATAGAGACCTTTATGGGTGTTGATCGTAAGGCAATGTTTCGAAGCTTCTTCTACCTCCATTTGCAAGTACGCCTGGGCTAGATCAATTTTTGTGAAGCGTTTACCACCAGATAGCGAGCTGAAAATATCCTCAATTCGTGGAAGCGGATATTGCACGGTGTGAAGGACTGGGTTCACTGTCACCTTAAAATCCCCACAGATGCGGACCTTCTTTGGTTCCCTAGGCGTATTACTCAACGACCTCTTCATTACAGGAACGGTGGGTGTAGCCCACTCGCTCCAGTCCACTTTGGACAGTACTCCTGAACGTTCCAACCCTTCCAGCTCTGCTTCAACTGCTGGTCTGATCGCATAAGGCACTGGTCTGGCCTTCAGAAACTTTGGGCTTGCATTATCCTCTATTTTAATTGTTGCTGTTATTCCTTTTAGTGTTCCTAGTCCCTCCTGGAACACTTCTTTTGCGTCAGTTAGCATTTTTGACAGTCGTCCAGGTGTGACGTCGTCATCCTTTTTGGCCTCCACCTTCAGTGCCTGTATGGAATGCCAATCTAAATGTATCTTCCGGATCCATTCACGTCCTAGCAGTAGTGGTCCTCCATTTGGCAATACATATATATCCATTTTAGGTATTTCCTGACCTTTATATGTCACTTTCACCCTTATTTTTCCTTTGGGGTAGACTTTTTGCCCTGTATACGTCTTCAAGACAATCTCTGTAGCTTTTAAGGGTATGTGTGAAAATAGCCGCTTGTAGTCTCGGTGGCATAGTGGTTAGCACTGTTGCCTCACAGCACCAGGGACCCGGGTTCGAATCCGGCCTCGGGTGACTGTCTGTGTGGAGTTTGCACATTCTCCCCGTGTTTGCGTGGGTTTCCTCCGGGTGCTCCGGTTTCCTCCCACAGTCCAAAGATGTGCGGGTTAGGTTGATTGGCTATGATAAATTGACCCTTAGCGTTAGGGGGGTTAAATACGGGGATAGGGTGGGATATGTGTTGGTGTAGGGGTTACGGGGATTGGGTGGGATATGTGTCGGTGCAGGCTCGATGGGCCGAAATGGCCTCTATCTGCACTGTGGGGTTTCTGTGATTCTGTGATTCTGTGATTTATGACTGTTAGAGCTGACCCTGTGTCCAATTCCATTTTCACTTGGACTCCGTCTATCTTGAGTGTAACCCAGATAGTCTGGTGATCCTCCATTTCGGTTACATTATGTAGTTTCAGACAACCCAGCTCCTTGCTTCCGGAGTCTGTGTCACTTTTCTGTTCGTCTGAACCACTGTCCATCACCTGGTGTACCTTTTTGTACTTCTCCTGTGGAGATTTCTTACTGTTGGTTTTCTTCCCAGACCTGCAGACTATTGCTATGTGTCCTGCTTTCCCACACTGTCTGCACACTTGGTCCTTGAACCAACAATCTTTCTGGTCATGTGTTGTTCTGCCGCAGCGATAGCACTTCCCTGTTCCATAGGTCATTTCGTTGGTGCCATATTCTTGCGGTCTCCGTTGTATCTCTGCAGCGCCCCTTGCGGCTGCTTCGTGTGATACTGCCCTGCTGAAAGCTTTGTCCAGCGTAAGGTCCTTTTCTGATAGAAGCCGTTTCTGGGTTCCTTCACTTTGTAGCCCACACACAAACTTGTCCCTTAACGTGTCTGCTAGTCCCGCTCCAAACTGGCAGTATTGCGATAGCTTGCGCAGTTCCGTTTGGTACTCAGCATTGCTTTCATCTTTGTGTTGGTTCCTTTTATGGAACTTAAATCGTTCTGCTATCAGCAGCGGTGTGGGTTTTAAGTGGTCCTGTAGGATTTCTACTATGCTTTCAAAATTCTTGTTTACCGGCTTCTCTGGGGTTACTAGATTTTGCAGTAACCCATAAGTTTTTGCACCCATGGAATTTAACAGAACCAGTGCTTTATTAGCATCTGGCACTTCATTCGCCCTGCAGTACACCTCAATACATTCCACATATGTCGCCCAATCTTCGACTTCATTGTCGAATGTAGAGATACTGCCACTCTTCGGCATCCTTGGTTGTGCGTTAACTATCACCAATGGCACCTCCCGCGCTTCCCCTTCTTCTCCGCTGGCACAAAATGGCATCTCCAGCGCTTTCCTTCCTTCTGCGCTCGCCCGTCTTCTCCGCTGCGGCTTCGCAAAATGGCGTCTCCCGCGCTCTTCCTTCTTCTCCGCGGCTCAATGGCGTCTCCCGCGCTCTCCCTGCTTCTCCGCGGCTCAATGGTGTCTCCCCTTGCTTCGCCCCGCGGACCCTGATCAGCCCGTGATCCCTGGCTGTGCTCTGCGCGTTCTTCTCTTGATATTTGTCGACGCCGCTCAGTCTAGAACCCGGCTGTTTCTTACCCTCTCTCCGGTTTTGCAGTATTTTTCCTCGATGCCGCTCGGTGATCAACCCCTGGCTGCGCCCTGCTCTCTTCACCCTTTTTCTTACCCCGTCGACGCTGCCCGGCTCTCTCTCTCTGCCATCGGTCGGCTCCAGCCGCCGCTGCTCGGGAAGGGACTGCTCTGGAACTGTCGTCGGTCTCTTACTGCTCGTTGTGGCTGGGGAACCAAGCCGGGCTCTCCACAGCCTCCCCAGTGAAGTTGGATCTCTGCCTGACTGCTGGGCGGTTGCTCGCGGTCGACGCCCGTGTTCCTGGACTCGACTATTTAAAAAAATTTTTTTTTTTGTTTAATTTTGCAGGTAGATTCGCATCAACACTCGTCGCCTCTGTTAGATCCGTGGTTCAGTGGATAAATAATTACACGGATGCTGTACATAAACAAATAACAGGTCTTTACTGGAGGAGGGCAATCTCTAGACTGGAGTACAGAGGCATGCGCACAGCCTATATACCGGTGTGGTTACTGCCGGTACTACAGTATACAGGAGCTGTAAAAAGTAGTTCTGACTTAAAGCACATACACTGCAGTCCTACCCATGACCGGCATCCTAACTACTACTCCCATGATCGTGTGGTTGGACCGCCCACAATCCACAGGGACAGGTTAGGCTTCGGAGGCTAGCCGGAGTTGGCACGGGCTTAATGCATTCTCAAACGGGTGGAGGGCTGCGAGGTGCTGGCTGCTGATCCAGGAGGGGACTAAACCCTGTTTTAAATCCTCCAGATTTTGCGGCCTTCGCCCAGCAACCACGCCCCATACAGCACGCACACCTCGTTCTGCGCAGCCTGGTCAGAAGCATTTCTGTCCTCCCTTATGAGGGCATTTACCGTCGTTGCATGCTTCTCCAACTCCGCTATAATCTCCTTTAAATGGACCGTCATGGCCTGGTCCTCATGCAACTCCGAGCCCACTACCTTGTTCTCATCCATTAATATCTTCAACTGAGTTTTTAAACCGTTTATCTGGGTCTGCAACTCTATGTCATCTAAACTGTTGATGACAGAGGACCCAGTAATAAATGCAGTAAAAACATCATTCCATACTCCCCTTCTTTGTCTCCCTGTGTTACCCAAATATGCTCGGTGTGTGGTGTATGTAGTGTATGTGCCTTTAAGAGCCCCATGTGTACTGTAATGCCAGCAATGGCCACTCGGGCTATATAAGCCTGAGTATTGTGTTGTATCCATTCGTTCCCCTCCAGACTTTGTTTAGTAAACACCTATCAAACCAACTCCTGTCTTCAGTGTCTCTATCAACACACAGACACAAGAGTGGTGACGAAGTGGAAACGGACTTACCTACAATTCGGCAGCACCTCAAGGACATCGATTCCACTGGTGTCCAGAAGAATCAAGAAGTGAAAGAAGCTGTTGTTTCACCAACTGGCCAAGCTGGTGGCAGGTACTGCGGTAATCCTTCCTGGGCGTCAGGCTGGGGCTCCAGCGGCTGGCTCTACAGCTGGGCCAAGCAGCGAAAGTGGAGGCAAGCAGTAACAGACGGGGAGGGAGCACTCGGGAGACGGCCGGCGCTGCAAGCAGGTCGGCGTTCAGACCTAGAGAGAGAGTCCGGCGGGAACGAGTCTCCAACTGTAGATAAATAAATAAATAAAAAAAGAACGGAAACCGCGGGAAACAGCGTTGTCATTGGCAGCAGCGGCGGGAAAGCGCGGGAAGCGCCATATCTTTTCTGCAGAAAAGAAAGAAAAGCGCGGGAAGCGCCATATCTTTTCTAAGATGCCTAATTCTGGCAATATTGATGCTTTTGATAACAAGATAGAGGATTGGACCACATATGTGGAAAGAGTGGAGGTATGTTGCACCGCAAATGGAATAGAAGATGAAAAAAAAGCTTCAGTACTTCTAAATCTAATGGGCGCAAAGACATACAAGCTGTTACGAAACTTAATCACTCCAGCCAAACCGATGGACAAGAATTTTAAGGAGATTGTTGATACCCTACACTGCCAATTCGAGGCAGGACTGGCAGATTCTCTATGAGACAAATTCGTCTGCGGTCTCCTAAGTGTAGGAACAAAAAAAGGCTATTTTCTGAGAAAGATTTAAAACTGGACAATGCTTTCAGTGCAAGAGGAGCTGCAGAGATACAGCAAAAGCCACAGGACTTCGGCACCCATGAAATGACACGGGGTTTCGAGAGATGTTATCGCTGCGGCAGATCCACCCATGACCAGAGGGACTGCTGGTTCAAGGACAAAGCATGCAGGCAATGCGGAAAGATGGGACACATTACACGTGTATGCCGATCTGGAAACAAAAAATCCACTAACAGGAAAAAGATCAATAAGGAAAAGCACAGAAAGGTACAAATGATGACGGACAGTAGCTCCGAAGACCAGAAGAGCGATAGCAACTCCGGGGACAAGAGACTAAGCTCTCTCAAATTACATAATGTAATTGCCAAAGAAGATTACCAGACCATTTGGGTTACCCTCACAATAGCAGGGTCCCCAGTTAAAATGGAGCTAGATACAGGGTCAGTTCTGACTGTCATAAATAAACGGGATTACTGGTGGCTATTTCCGCATATACCTTTAAAAGACACATCCATTATCTTGAAAACATATACGGGGCAGAAAGTATACCCCAAAGGAAAAATAAGGGTGCCTGTTGTATACAACGGCAAGGAAATACAGAAGTTGTATTTATACGTTCTACAAGATAGTGGTCCGTGAATGGATCAGGAAAATACGTTTTGACTGGCACTCCATTCAGGCACTGACGGTGACCAGTAAGGAAAAAAAGTGATGATGACGTCATACCTGAACGATTAAAAGACATCATGGCCAACGCCAAGGAAGTGTTTCAAGACAAACTCGGAACCTTGAAAGGCATCACCGCCTCAATAAAAGTGGAAGATGCAGCAATTCCCAAATTTTTTAAGGCAAGACCGGTGCCATACGCAATTCGTCCAGCAGTCGAGGCAGAGCTGGAGAATTTGGAAAAGGCAGGCGTATTATCTAAAATAGATTGGAGCGAGTGGGCAACACCCATCGTCCCAGTCATGAAGAAAGCATTGAAGAATGATAAATCTGAAGAACAGAGAAAAATTCGCATCTGTGGAGACTTCAAGGTGACTGTAAACCCGGTCCTGCACATGGTACAGTATCCTCTTCCGAGGATAGAAGATATTTTCGCCTCACTATCCGGAGGGAAACGTTTCACCAAAATTGACTTGGCACAGGCATATCTACAGATGGAGGTTGAAGAGGCCTCTAAAAAATATCTCACGATAAATACACACAAAGGTCTGTACCAGTACAATCGACTGGTTTTGGAGTAGCATCCGCTCCAGCTATCTGGCAAAGAGTTATGGAGCAAGTCCTCCAAGGGATTCCGGGGACTCAATGCTACCTAGACAACATCCTTGTAACAGGAGAAAACGACAACGAGCACCTTGCCAATTTGGAGCAGGTGCTCACTAGGCTGAGAGAACGGCGCCTACGAGCAAATCGCCCCAAGTGCGAATTTTTCCAAAATCAAATATCATATTGTGGCCACATAATTAATAAGGAAGGGTTGCATAAGTCACCTGAAAAAATTGAAGCGGTCATAAAAGCCCCAGCACCTGAAAATGTTTCACAATTAAGGTCGTTCCTGGGATTAATAAATTACTATCATAAATTTTTACCGAACTTATCAACTCTTCTACACCCTCTTAATGAACTGCTACAAACAGCAGTAATTTGGAAATGGAGCGAAGACTGTAAACGTGCCTTCCATAAATGCAAAGACTTAATCACGTCCAAAGAAGTTTTGGCTCATTACAACCCACTGCCAATCAGACTGGCGTGCGATGCATCCCCTTACGGCATAGGAGCAGTATTATCGCATAAATTCCCTGATGGCTCGGAACGGCCGATAGCTTTTGCATCACGCTCATTGAACTCAGCTGAGCGTAACTATGCCCAAATCGACAGGGAAGCACTCAGCCTGGTATGGGGAGTGAAGAAATTCAACCATTACCTACACGGACAAAAATTTACCTTGTTGACTGACCATCAACCCCTCATCTCCATTTTCAACCCTAAAAAGGGTGTTCCCATTATGACAGCGCAAAGGCTACAGAGGTGGTCCCTTTTTCTAGGGGCACACCAATACAACATAGAATACAAAGGATCAAAACAGCATGGGAATGCTGATGGGTTATCGCGCCTACCGTTGCCAACGATAGAAGAGGCACCTACAGTAGACCCAGTGGAGATGTTCCACTCAACCATAGTGGAATGTCTACCAGTAACAAACTCTGCCATTGAAAAGGAAACGAGAAATGACCCGACTCTCTCACGAGTCTACGACTTAATGGTGAAGGGATGGCCAGCACATGGCGAATCACTGTTGCCAGCATTCTCGCAAAGAAGAGAACAGCTGTCAGTGTGCCGAGGAACCTTGATGTGTGGATCCAGAGTGGTGATTCCACCCAAACTCCAGGATAAAGTTCTAAAGGAGCTTCACGGGCATCTGGGTGGAGTCAAAATGAAGAACCTAGCCAGAGCGTTTGTATGGTGGCCAGGTATCGATGGAGACATCGAAGAAATGACCAAGAGCTGCCTAGGATGCCAGAAGGTCCAAAACGCTCCACCCCAAGCCCCTCTACATCCATGGGAGTGGCCCTCATCTCCCTGGCAAAGGGTACACATCGACTTTGCTGGTCCATTTATGGACTCAATGTTCTTAATTGCGGTTGATGCACACTCCAAGTGGCCGGAGGTAATCAAGATGTCCTCCACCACCACGGAAAAAACCATCACAGTATTAAGGACCATATTTGCCAGGAATGGGCTGCCGGAACAGATCTGTTCTGATAATGGACCGCAATTTGTGTCCGAAGAATTCAGGAAGTTCTTAAAAAACAATGGGGTTAAGCACTACACGTCCGCCCCATACCATCCTGCCACCAATGGATTGGCTGAAAGGTTTGTCCAGACCGTCAAGAAGGCCATAAAGAACATGGGTAATGAAGACATAAAACTTCAGCACAAGGTGGATAACTTCTTGTTTGCATACAGGAATGCAACACATATGGTTACAAACCAAACTCCCGCCATGATGTTCTTCAATAGAAGCCTAAGATGCCGGCTGGATTTGATCAAGCCCAACATCAGAAGGGACGTGGAGAACCGGCAATTTCAAGGCATGAATGAAAGGCCAACTAGAACCTTCCAGATAGGTCAACAAGTTTTGGCCCGGGACTGCCGTACCAAGAAATGGCAGCCTGGAACTATCTGCACACGACTAGGACCGCTGATGTATACCGTGGACATCGGAGAAAGCATAATAAGGCGCCATGCTGACCAAATCATAGAGTCATCTGAAAAGGGACAACCTACACCACAACTCTATACGCCTAACGATGAAGTAGAGATACCTATATCTACCTCCGATCCGGTGATACTGGAACCCGATGAACCCAACACTGGCATTCAAGCCGAATCAGCCTTGCCAAAAGAACCTACTACACCACCAGAAACTACTACACCACCGAGGCGTTATCCGGACCGAGTCAGGAAGCCTCCAGAGAGACTGACTTATAATTAATTAACTGCAGCAATGTATAGATTATTTTTCTTGTAACATGTAATTAATAATTACTTAAAATATTATGTACTGGTTAGCTAAAAGGGGAGGAATTGTAGTGTATGTGCCTTTAAGAGCCCCATGTGTACTGTAATGCCGGTAATGGCCACTCGGGCTATATAAGCCTGAGTATTGTGTTGTATCCGTTAGTTCCCCTCCAGACTTTGTTTAGTAAACACCTATCAAACCAACTCCTGTCTTCAGTGTCTCTATCAACACACAGACACAACAGTGTACAGTTCGGTTTTGTCAACATGGGCGAAATCGAACTCATAAAACTTCTTGAACATGTCCTTTAATAGGGCCTGGTATGGCTGCTCTGTTTCTTTGGGACACCACTCTGGTAAATGTACCTCGGTGAGATTTAAAATCACGGAGGCTACCGCGTAGTGTACCCCCTGGTACAGCATCTGGTCAGTAGGCACTAGTACCAACCCATTCCCTGGTCCCTTGGTGGTGGTGGGGCACCCTTCCCTGGGTAACCTCGCTGCCTGCGCCGTGGGCAGGGGCTTTCGGGGGCGGGTAACAAGCTCAGTGGCATTGACTGGGTTCGGGGAGTATGGGACTGCGCGTGCCTTCAGGCTGGTATCCCACTTCGTCCCCTCCCTGACGTCTTGCCACTGTCGGTGGAAAATAATGGATATACCTGAGGGGCAGCCCTCCTCCGACCCCCACATACAGATATAAATCCCTTGATCCAGCTCCCACCACTTGTCCCAACACACGCTTAATCCCCCATGAGTCCCTGTAATCGTCCGGTGGGTATTGTTCCCCAACTGTTCCCACTCGACTGCGGGGTTTCTCATATCTTTGCTCAGCTTTCTGAGCCACCACCACCTATCCAGAGGAATGTGTCCCTTGCATGTTAAACATACACGCTTCCCTACGGTGACGCTGACCCTTGTGGTAATGACCCGTACCCTGGGGCACAGGAGGAAGGCCTCCCCGTATGTGAACCCAGTCTGGCTGGAGTACTGAGACGAATTAGACCCCAGCCACCCTGGCCACCTTCCCTCATGGACGTAGACGGCGGTGTCCTTGGCATCCCGTTCGCCGCTTCCGTCGGTTGCTATCGGCGCTCTATCTCCGGAGCACCCATAGATGTGGGAGTCCTCTACATCACCCCTCTTTTCCAGGCTCAGTCCCATCAGGGCGAGCAGGATTACGATCCCCTTCATCCTGAAAGTCTTTCTGCAACAGATACAAAAACATGCAGCCAGGTCCCCAAGAGATTCTCTGGCTTGGGTGAAGCATAGTCGAGCCTGTAAAGTCTGTGGGTTGTTTAGTTAATTAATACACAGACTCCAAGAGTAACTTAAAACAGGACTTTACTATTCGAAGGTCAGGGCGAATCTGCCCAATAACTCCTGGCACAACACTTATATACTGGTGTGGTCACCGTCGGTATTACCGTATACAGAAGCCAAACAAAGTAGTGCCACACCTAAAATAGTTCTCTTAAAGGTGAACGGTTACATACAATAGTTCTCTTAAAGGTAGACGGGTACATACACTACAGAGCCTTGCAGCCTTGACTCAAATACACACACTCTTAGCAGATTACTTACTTAATTAAAACTACCCATCACCTTACTTAACTTAAGCTAAAACACCCAAACTTAAGCTAAATACCTAACCTAAAATTATAAACATACATTACCTAAACTATGTACATCCGCCGCCCGTCTCTGGGCGGCCAGGCTAATCCCTGGTTGGACTGCGGCACACCGCTACCCCCGGCGTGGCCGCACCATCCTGCACTGTTGGTCCCTCGCAGCCCGTGGCTGCTGGCTGAGGACCTCTGTCCTTGGACCTCCCCCTAACTTGAGGGGCGGCCCTTGGTAACTGGAGAGCTAGTGACCATGGCTTTCTCGGCTGGGGCGTCCGCGGGGACCTTCTAGGGACCTTGGCGGGTGGGGCTTTCTTGGCTGATGGGCCTTTAACCCGGACCGCCACTCCCTCAGGCTTGACCTCTCCCGAACCTGGGCCAGGGACAGGTAACTCTCCGCAGCCTGTTGCTGCAAGCTGAGAGTCTCCGCCCCCAGGTCCCAAACCTGGGTCCAGGGCGAGGTTTTTGACCTCAGGTCCCTCCCCCTCTACACCTGGGTTAGGGGCGGGGTTTTTGCCCTCGGGTCCCTCCTCATCTGGATCCCAGAAGAGCAGGGGAGTGTCCCAATTGATGGGCGGGACGGCCCCTCCCTTTAAGCAAGCCACAGCGCCTGCCTGTGCGGTCTTTGAGCTCGCTCCTGCTGCAGGCTAAGGATCTTTATCCTCAGACCTTACCCCAACTGGCTATTTTCCCCTTTAAGGTTTAAACAGTTTGCACTGATTGATATAACCAGCAGCCTGTTTTAAAACCTTGTCCACTGCCCCGAATGGGCCTTCTAGGGACTCCCCGTTCTCTTCCCTTACCGGGACGGCCTTACAGACGGGATCTTGGCTTGGACCTTCTTTTGGTCCGGGGCCAAAGCTACCCACTGTGTGCCTCCCTTGTCCCGGATTGCGGCGACCGAACCGGTCCGATAGGGGTCCCAAGACTTTCCTTCCCTAACCCTCTGCTCGGCCACCTCATTGGTCTTTTGGTTACCCTCCCACGTGGTAGGGAGGGATCCTAAAACTATGGCCAAAAGTTTGGCCATTTCCCCAGCCTGCTCATTCCCTGTGAGTCCCATTGGGCTAAATGGGACCTTTTTAGACCTGGGTGGATTGGTCAGGTCTTCCGGATGGACCACCGTGCTGGAAGCGCCAGTGTCCACCGAATATCTCCCCTGCACCGTCTCCATCCGTATCTTAACACAGGGCCTGTTCCCCTCATCGTTTTCAAAGGGGACACAGGTCGACAGGCTGCGCTGGTTCTAGTCAGGGCTGTTGGTTAGATGGGGCTGACGGGGCCAGAGCACCGGTAGTGGCTGCTACCCTCCCTTGGCCAGTCAATATGGACCTCTTTGCGTCCAAAAATGACTCGACCGCAGCGGGAGTGATTCCTGCCTCCGCCTTTTGGGCTGTGGCTGTGGAATTCTTTCCCTTGTTATCTTTCCAAGGGTTCTTGCACTCCTCCCGCCAGTGACCATCCTTCCCGCACCCGTAACAATTCGTGTTTGTGTTGGGGGGGTTACTCCCTTCCTGGTGCCACTCTTTCCTACCCGGTCCGGGTTTTACCTCATGCACCTTTCCCTTAGGTGGGTGTGCATCGGTTCCCCTACCGTTTTTATAGGCTAGAGTAAACTGTCTGATCACCGTAAGTTCGGTGGTCTGGGGGTTTTTGGGGTCGAACCAGACTTCTGCCTTGGCCCGGACCTGTGGCAAGCTGTTCGCCACCAGGCAACGGAGCCAATGGGCCAGGGGATCCCCGTTCAGGGACACCCGGTTCGGCGTCCCCGGACAGGCCCTCCGGTACACCGGCCATAGCCAGTCCGCGAAAGACTGCAGGGTCTCCCCTGCGAGCTGGACCGTCTTCTCCACACGGGAGAAAGGTCTTCCCTCATTCATCCCCATGGCCTCCAGAACTGCATCTCTAAGCTCTTCATACCCGCTCTGCCCCCTCTTACACTCATCAGCGAGGGATTGGAGGAGACTACTCTCCAGGGAGAATAGCAGCATCTTGGCCTGCTCAGCGCCATCACAATCGTTGACGCTGGCTGCCTGCTCTTTGTCCCTGAAGTGGATCGAGGGGTCTCCCTTTTCGGAGAGCTTTGGAATATGATTCACCATAGCCCTAAGCTGTTGGGTGCTATAGGGTAATACAAACTGGTTTTGGAGGGGTCCCTCATCATCGCCATTGACGGGCGGGCCGAAACCTCCAATGCTATGCTGGGCACATCGGTCCCGGCTCCGACCTCTCTGGCGGGGGTTGCTCCACCTCTGCTTCCACCTCTGGCTCCACGCCCCCTTGCTGCCAAACCTCGCTGAAACTTGGCGCTACGGGTGGTGGTCGTGAGATCTCCTCTCCCTCAACTGGGTCGTCCCTAGGCACTACCGGTGACGTTGGAACTGTCCTCCCCTCGTTCCCCATAAAATCCGCCTGGCCTGCCTTTGGGCTTATGAGGCATACCATGCCTTTTGCCTTCCGGAGGGCCTGGCTCAGATTTTCTATCCTCTCTTTACAGGGACCATGGTCTGCCTCCTCAAACCCCTGTTCGCTCACTAGCTTGTACACTGCCTTTACCTCCTGTAATTTCTCTTCCTGTTCCTTAATCTGCCTTGCCAAGCGGGCGTTCTTCTCCCGCAACCTTAACTCATTTCCCTTGGCCTCGGTGACTTGGCACTGTAGGTATTCCAACTGGGCCTTGTGTTCTCCCATTAAATGCACTCTCTCCTGATTCAAGGCCTGCAAAGCTACTAATAACTTCTCCCCTGCTAGAGCCTTATCCTGGATCTCCAGGGCTGACTCCCTTAACTCGACTGCCTGTGCTGCAACGAGCCTGTCCAAAAGCTGGACCTGCTTTTTGAAACACATCAGCCAGACTGCCTTCTCTAAGGACTTCTTGTGTTCCTTTCCCTCTGTCTACTTAGCTGCTACATCTACTGGATGCCCAGCCCTTAACAGAGTGGTGATCCACTTCTTTGTGATATTCACCTTGCTAAACACATAATCAGAAATCCTTTCCTCCATCATGGTTTGCTCATCCGAACCATTGTCTACTGTATCGCAACCCTGCTGCCGGTGTCCTGCCGCGTCACCATTTTCTGTAGGGGGTGGCGGGTGGCGCGTCGCGTGCGCCCAGTCAGTTATGCCCCTGACTGTTGGTGAGCGGTTTGAATCGCTCCCACGCCACTGGGTTCTAGACACCGGACTTAGGTGCAGGCGGCGATACAGAAAACTTGAGTAGACAAGTGGTTTGGTGTAAGAAAACCAAGATTTTATTGAACAGAGATAAAACACAGTCTTATGAGAAATTAATGGTAAACAATTACAGGCATAAATAAAATAACTATACTTATACAGGGAATGGGGAACACACGGCACATTGAGGGAAAACAAACTACATTAACAATCCCCTTATCCTTATCCCACCCCTATACCTAACTAGATTAAGCTATGAGGGGCCAGGAATTCATGCTCACCGAGTCAAAATCTGCTGAGTTCAAACAGCTGTGGGGTTTGGGGTTCGCTCTTTGTGCTCTCTGGGGCCTGCCGTCATCACATGGTCTCAGGGCGCTGCAAGGGCATCGTCCAGGTAAAGTACCCCGAGGTTTAAGTCTTTGCTTGGTTACTTTACCTCGCAGGGATGATGGTTCTTCTTCCGTGGGCGGCAGTTGGAGTTTGCATGAAGATAGTCGCAGGTCGGCTGAATTGAAGGCCCGATTATTCGAAGCGTTCTTCAATCTTCTCCCAATTCGTCTCGTCTCATCTCATCTCACCTCACCTCACCTCGTCTTGTCTCGTCTCCTCTCGTCTCATCTCACCTCGCCTCGTCTCGTCCCACCTCGTCTGGCCTGGTTTGCCTGTGTTCGCCTGGTGCAATGCTGGGCGTCCCTGATGGAGTCGGGAAAGACACGGGCAGTGGCCAGGTGGCAAGCGCGGGAGTGGAAAAAGAGCAGGAGCCACGAGGGCAAGGAGCGTTGGTTACTGGGCAAGAGAGCGTTGGTTACCGGTGGGCCTACAATTATACTCCTTCGGATGGCCCTTATCTGCGTGCCACATCAGGTCAGTTCATTGTTTCACTTTTGGCAGGCTGTTTTAAATGATTACACCAATCTAAACTAACTGTTTTTAGATGGCCGTTTATCGCACCTAATGGCCTGATGTCCGGGCTATATTGTCATTAATTCATTTTAATCGGCCTATGCAGCCTTGGTTGCTTCCCTAAGCTGTTTCCGATTATTTATGCGGACAAACTAATGGCCTTGCGCTTAGGCCTAACTGGGGTGATCTGTTCCAATCTGACAAAAATGCATATTCAGTGTTTGCTTAGCTGTCTAGGTTTTCAAACACAAAAGTCCTTTTTCACAGAAATGCATTTTAAGTTTCGATTTCCCAAAACAGCTTGTTCTGTACTGCAGAGTCCAAGCTTTTAAAATCTTACAGGCTTTTGGTCACGAGGTGCGGACGCCATCTTTTGGGTACCCTTTTTAAAATGTCCATAGGGTCCCTTTATTAATAACCTTGGGGGAAATGTGGGAATTTTGCAAATCTTACACAGCCCACCACTTTCAAGGCATTATCATCCCATTTCTGCCAGGCAGAAGGCCTGAAAATTCACCCTGTGATGAGCAATAACATAAGACCCTGTTACCCCTGTCATTACGGCAATATTTCCTCGCGCCTATCACTGGGCGGCCGGAGCGGCCCCCTGAATCAGGCGAGAGGCCCATTTAAAATGCAAATTGGGGTCTTATGACACGCATAGGATCCCGATTGCTATTTTGAACTAAGCCGGCTAGAGCATGCACCAGTTACACTCTGACCAGCATCAGGTGCTGGTCCGGGCAAAGAGGACCCCGCCGGTGAATTTCTCTTCATTTTTGCGGGGCTGGGAAGTGCAGCAGTGCTCTCTGCTGCCTCCTGGTGAAAATCCACCTCCATTTTTGGGATGATAGCTCCCCATTTCCACAAGGCGCGAGGCCTGAATTTCACCCTAGTATGTGTTGCGTACATCTGCAAAGAGAGAAGAATCCCATTATATAATATTTGATTTTTAACGCACAATGTAGGGGGTGGAAGTTATGCTGCAGCTATACAAAACCCTGGTTAGACCACACCTGGACTATTGTGAGCAGTTCTGGGCACCACATCTTAGGAAGGATATATTAGTCTTGGAGAGAGTGCAGCATAGGTTTACCAGAATGATACCTGGATTCAAGGGTTAATACAAGGAGAGATTACACAAATTAGGGTTGTATTCCCTAGAATTTAGAAGGTTAAGGGGTGATTTGATCGACATTTTCAAGATATTAAAGGGAGCAGATAGGGTAGATAGACAGAAACTATTCCCGCTGGTTGGGGAGTCTAGGACTAGGGGGTATAGTCTAAAAATTAGAGCCAGACCTTTCAGGAATGAAATTAGGAAACACTTCTACACACAAAAGGTGGTAGAAGTTTGGAACTCTCTTCCGCAAATAGCAATTGATGCTAGATTAATTGTTAATTTTAAATCTAAGATTGATAGATTTTTTTTAACCAAATGTATTAAGGGATACGGGGCAAAGGCGGGAATGTGGCGTTAGGTTGCAGATCAGCCATTGAATGGTGGAACATGCTCGAGGGGCTAAATGGCCTACTTCCATTCCTATCTTCCTCAAAGCTCGACAACATCAGCCTGCTTCATTGCCGCTCCAGCTCCCCACCCTCCCCAACTGATTTAGCCTCCTTCCAGGAATCTACCTTCCTCCGGCCCGGAGGCTGCCTGGGCTAACCTGACATTGCAGTGCCCAGAGCAAGTGAGCCCCAGGGCACTCAGTTTCTGGCCAGAACCCGCTGGCCCAATGCAAATAAGGCCCGGTTCTCAAATTGGACCAGGCCTCCAAGTAGCACCAACAGATTCTGCACTGCGGGAAAATCCACCCCAATATTGCATCTAGTTTCTTTCATGGACAGAGAGACTCTAGTGTAATCAGTAATTCTGAAAAGAAGTGCGTTTGTACAAACACAGCTGTACATCATGGAGTCCAACTGCATCCGTCAGGGCCAGTGTGTGGTAAACCACTTTTATCGTTCACTATCGTTACACTATGGTTATCACTGTTATATCGTTACACTATGGTTATCACTGTTTACACTGTTGTATCACTACACGAGGTCGCCTCTTGTCACGCTGTTATACCTGGGCTGACCACTGCTGACTCCGCCCATGGCTCCACCTACTTGCCCAGGTATAAAGGTGGTCGACTGGCTGGTATTCCTCCTTGTTGGATCCGATCACCCACGAGGGTGGGCTCTGTTATTTAGCCAATAAAAACCTATAGTTACTGTCTTAACTCGTCGCTTTTCATTGGATGAATTGATAGGTATATCAATTTTATTGGCTAAATTTTGAAATGTCTTTAACGGAGCAGCCAAACGACCAGTCAGACGCCCAGCTACAACAGCCACAGTAGCCGGCCTGGCTGCGAGCCCTCCGACCGCCGTACCTGGATCTAAACCCACAGGCCGCAAACTCAGCCCTCGACTTCAAACACTGGCTGAGCTGTTTCGAATCCTACCTGGGAGAATCCGGCGTGCCTCAGAGATCCAAACTAAGAGTTCTGACCGCCCAAGTGAGCCCTAAAGTATTTGCACTCATCCAGGACCTTACTACATACGAGGCGGCCCTCAACCTGCTGAAAGAGCAGTACCGGAGCCCGGTAAATTCTATGTATGCCAGACATCTCCTAAGATCCCGCCCGCAACAGCCAGGAGAGTCTGTAGATGAATTTTTACGGGCGCTACAAACACTCGGCAGGGACTGTGACTTTAAAGCTGTAACGGCTGCAGAAAATACTGAAGAGAATATCCGCGATGCCTTCGTGAAAGGCCTTCGGTCCGACTACTCACGGCAAAGACTGCTCGAATCAAAGGACCTCGACCTGAACACAGCTGCAGCCCTCACTCGCTCTCTGGAAGTGGCCCATCGGGACCTCGAGGCGTATTCCAGGTACTGTGCTGCGCGACCCTGGGACTCGGGCCCGACCCCGACCGCAATACCCCTCACACCGCTGCCTCTGGGACCTACCTCAGCGTCGGCGTCTCGGACCCGATCGGGACCGCCACCCCTGGTACCGGCTGCGACATCGGAGCCCCGCGATCCGGCCGCCGGCTGCTTTTTCTGTGGCCAGGCGAAACACCCGAGGGCGCGCTGCCCTGCAAGAAACGCGACCTGCTCCGACTGCCACAAGAAAGGCCACTTCGCGAAGGCCTGCAGGGGGAAAGCCACAGACGCCAGCAGTGCCTCATGCGAGTTGTGGGGGCGGCCATCTTTCATCAAGGCCACAGATGCCAGTATCCCCTCGTGTGAGTCGTGGGGGCGGCCATCTTTGATCAAGGCCACCTACACCGGCAGTGCCTCATGTGAGTTGTGGGGGCGGCCATCTTCTCCGCCATTTTATGCAACGTCGTGGGCACCGCCATTTTGTTCACCACACTCGACCGCCACCTTGTTTCCAGACCCGACCGCAGCCTCACCCGCAGACTACAGCAGCTCGCTCAGCCATACACTAGCCTCCGTCACACTGGACCAAGCTCGCCCGCATCACCTGTCCAAGTCCATGATGGACATCAAAGTAAACGGCCACACCACGACCTGCCTGTTCGACAGCGGAAGCACGGAGAGTTTCATCCATCCAGACACGGTGAGCCACTACTCCCTCACTGTCCAGCCAACGCGCAACCGGATCTCGATGGCGTCGAGGTCCCATTCAACAGACATCAGCGGATACTGTGTTGTGACCCTATCGGTTAGGGGCACGGAGTATAAAAATTTTAAACTTCTCGTCCTGCCCCAACTCTGCGCTGCCGTCCTACTAGGGCTGGATTTCCAATCCCACCTTCAAAGTGTCACTTTGGCATACGGTGGACCCCTCCCCCCACTCACAGTCGACAACCAACAGCCTTTAAACCGCCCACCGCGTACCACCTGCGGCCTATCCACCCTCAGGGTTCCGCCCCCTCCCTGTTCGCCAACCTCACCCGCGACTGTAAACCCGTCGCTACCAAGAGCAGGCGGTACAGCGCCGGGGACAGAGCTTTTATTAGCTCTGAGGTGCAGCGTCTCCTGAAAGAGGGCATCATCGAGAGGAGCAACAGCCCCTGGCGTGCCCAGGTCGTAGTCGTTAAGACCGGCGATAAAAACCGCCTAGTCATCGACTACAGCCAAACCATAAACCGGTACACCCAGCTGGACGCATACCCCCTTCCCCGCATATCTGATATGGTCAATCAGATTGCACAGTACCGAATATTCTCTACCATCGACCTTAAGTCGGCCTACCACCAACTCCCTATCCGCCGTGAGGACCGCCAGTATACCGCCTTCGAGGCGAATGGCCGCCTCTACCACTTCCTTAGGGTTCCCTTCGGCGTCACCAACGGGGTTTCGGTCTTCCAAAGGGAGATGGACCGGATGGTTGACCAGAACGGGCTGCAAGCCACGTTCCCCTATCTAGATAACGTCACCATCTGCGGCCGCGACCGGCAGGACCATGATGTTAATCTGGAGAGATTCCTCCGTACGGCACAACGGCTGAACCTCACCTACAATAAGGAGAAATGTGTGTTTAACACCTCGCGCCTTGCCATCCTCGGCTGCGTAGTAGAGAACGGAGCCATCGGCCCCGACCCCGAAAGAATGCGCCCCCTCATGGAGCTTCCCCTCCCCCACTGTCCAAAGGCGCTGAAGAGGACCCTGGGGTTCTTCGCCTACTATGCCCAATGGGTGCCGAATTATGCGGACAAAGCCAGACCCCTCATGAAGTCCGCCTCCTTCCCCCTGACGGCAGAAGCGTGCGCAGCCTTCTCCCTCATTAAGGGAGACATTGCTAAGGCCACAATGCACGCGGTGGATGAGTCTATCCCTTTCCAAGTGGAGAGCGATGCATCCGACTTCGCCCTAGCCGCAACCCTTAACCAGGAGGGGAGACCGGTGGCCTTCTTCTCAAGGACCCTCCAGGGCCCTGAGATCTGACACTCCTCAGTCGAGAAGGAGGCCCAGGCGATCGTGGAGGCTGTACGACGCTGGAGGCATTACCTGGCAGGCAAACGATTTACCCTCCTCACCGACCAGCGTTCGGTCGCTTTTATGTTTAATGACAAGCTGAGGGGCAAAATCAAGAACGACAAGATCTTGAGGTGGAGAATCGAGCTCTCCACCTATGATTATGAGATCTTGTACCGGCCTGGTAAACTGAACGAACCCCCAGATGCTCTATCACGAAGTACATGCGCCAATGCGCAAATTGATAGACTGCAGACCCTCCACAACGACCTCTGCCACCCCGGAGTCACCAGACTTTACCACTTCATTAAGGCCCGCAACCTGCCCTACTCCATCGAGGAGGTCAGGACCATGACCAGGAACTGCCAAACCTGTGCCGAATGCAAACTGCATTTCTTTAGGCCGGACAGAGCAAGCCTGATCAAGGCCACCCGCCCCTTCGAGCGCTTGAGCATCGATTTTAAGGGGCCCCTCCCGTCCTCTGACCGTAATGTGTACTTCCTCAACATCATTGACGAGTACTCCCGTTTCCCCTTTGCCTTCCCCTGCCCAGACATGACCAGTACCATGGTCATCAAATGCCTGAACGACCTCTTCGCCGTGTTCGGGTTCCCGAACTATATACATAGTGACCGGGGCTCCTCCTTCATGAGCGAGGAACTTCGCCAGTTCCTACCAGCGAGAGGTATTGCTGCAAGCAGGACCACCAGCTACAACCCCCGAGGGAACGGCCAGGTGGAAAGAGAGAACGCGATTGTCTGGAAGGCCGTTCTCTTAGCCTTAAAGTCCAAGGGCCTCCCAACCTCTCGCTGGCAGGAAGTCCTCCCGGCAGCGCTGCATTCCATCCGGTCACTGCTTTGCACTGCCATTAACGCCACCCCCCATGAACGAATGTTTGTTTTCCCCAGGAAGTCGACTACGGGAACCACGCTACCAACTTGGCTGACCTCTCCGGGGCCCGTCTTGCTGCGAAAGCACGCGAGGGCCCATAAAATGGACCCCCTGGTCGAGAGGGTGGACCTCCTGCATGCCAACCCCCAGTACGCCTATGTGGCATACCCAGACGGGCGGGAGGACACAGTCTCCTTACGAGACCTCGCACCCTCGGGCATCCCTGAGACACCACCGTTACCCCCCACCACCCCCCCAAATCCAGCCCAGGTAGACGGCATGCCGGAACCCCACGAGCCTTCGCCGACCACGCAGACACCAGCATTAACATCGGATACTGCATCACCGCCGCCGCTGCTGCGACGATCGGAAAGGCTTACGAGGCCTCCGGACAGACTGACATACCCGAACTGGTAGTACACTTCACCCCGCCGGACTCAAATCTAAACAAGGGGTGAATGTGGTAAACCACTTTTATCGTTCACTATCGTTACACTATGGTTATCACTGTTATATCGTTACACTATGGTTATCACTGTTTACACTGTTGTATCACTACACGAGGTCGCCTCTTGTCACGCTGTTATACCTGGGCTGACCACTGCTGACTCCGCCCATGGCTCCGCCTGCTTGCCCAGGTATAAAGGTGGTCGACTGGCTGGTATTCCTCCTTGTTGGATCCGATCACCCACGAGGGTGGGCTCTGTTATTTAGCCAATAAAAACCTATAGTTACTGTCTTAACTCGTCGCTTTTCATTGGGTGAATTGATAGGTATATCACAGTGCCCTTGCAATTCCCTGAGATGCACTGCTTGAGAGCGCCACTCCCTGCTGGGAGTGCCAGATCCTGGAATCATTCACTTGGGGTTAAGGTTAGATTAATGTTGAGCATTAGGGTGACTTTATTTGGAATAGAAACCTTACTTTATTAAGGAGAATTTACTTTGAAAGTAGATTCTGTACTTGGATATATTCACTGACAATGGATCTGTAAAGGGGGTGATTATATGGTGTGACATCGGCCCCAAATGCACACACACGGCATGGTATGTTTATTAGCAGCTGGTGTTGTACTCCCACAAGCAGACTGCATCATTTTTGCTCCTTGCTCATATGAAGAATATTATGCAGCAAGGACAATGTGAGGGAACAGGGACAGCCTCTGGAAGAAGTAGGGATTTCATTTGCTAATTTTACATGTGCTTTAAATAACAGAGAGTTATATATGAATGGCTGTAACTAATCACAAATACACAAACTGAATAGCAACATTGAGGATTTTCAGTGAAATATAGATAGAACTGTTTATTAAAAATTATTGTAAAAATGAATTGCATTTGAAAGTGTTGAATGCTTGTGTTAAAAAAAGTGAAGAAGTCACAGTAAAAAGAGATGAACTCTTACTGTAAGAGTGGATTTTTAAGAGATAAATTGATTCTGTTATATAATTGATGCTGTTTATAGACTACAGCTCAGCATTCAACACTATCGTCCCCAACAAGCTGGCCACCAAACTCCAAACTCTTGGCCTGAACACTTCCCTCTGCAACTGGACCCTGGACTTCCTAACAAACAGACCCCAGTCTGTCAAATTAGGTAACCACACCTCCCCCCCCCGACCCTGAACACGGGGGCCCCACAAGGATGTGTGCTGAGCCCCCTCCTCTACTCCCTCTTCACCCACGACTGTGTGCCTGTTAATGGTTCCAACACCATCATCAAGTTTGCGGATGACACCACGGTAGTAGGCCAGATCACCAACAACGATGAGTCAGCCTACAGGGAGGAGGTCCAGCATCTCGTGAAGTGGTGCGCCGATAACAACCTGGCCCTTAACACCAAGAAAACAAAAGAAATCATTGTGGACTTCAGGAAGTCCAAAGGCGGAAGTCACACCCCCATCCACATCAATGGGGCTGTGGTGGAAAGGGTGGACAGCTTTAAGTTCCTCGGAGTCCACATCACGGAAGACCTCTCCTGGTCCCTCAACACCTCCTCTCTGGTGAAGAAGGCCCAGCAGCGCCTATATTTCTTAAGGAGGCTGAAGGGATGTAATCTGTCACCCCTGATCCTCTCTAACTTTTACCGCTGCACTATAGAGAGCATCCTGACAAACTGTATCACAGTATGGTATGGCAGCTGTAGCTACTATGACCGGAAAGCCCTGCAGCGGGTAGTCAAAACTGCCCAACGCGTTACCGGCACCCGGCTACCGACTGTAATGATATCAGCAAATAGTGATGTTATTTGCCTGTTCGATTATGATGCCTACCAGCATGATTGCATGTATTGATTGCTTGTGCCTGACCAGCAGAGGTCATGTAACCGAGACAAGCAAGGCAGTCCAGTTTAGTTTCAGTTTCGTTCTAGATGCATCACTAGCATGATAGCTCCTGCAATGCTGTATAAAGAGTTGAACAGACTTTAGATTAAAACTCATTCTCTTTCATAAATGTCTCGTCATTGAACCCACAACTAAATCAATACATGGTGTCAGAAGTGATTGAAAGAGATGAAGAGAAAAAATTTGAAGTTAAATCAGCTCTCCACAAATTAGCAAGCCAAAAGAGAACATCGTTGCTTACCATTAGAGAATAGCTAACGAAGTGAAAGAATGGAAGGTTTACACCCACCGGCGACGCTTCAGTTGACAGGTAATGTGGCTGAAAATTGGAGGAGATCCAACAACGTGTGGGGTTGTATTTAGCGGCAATCGGAGCTGACGAGAAAAGTAATAAAAATAAATCGTCACTGTTCTTACATGTCGTGGGTGATGAAGCGCTGGAGGTGTATAATAACTTCACATTCGCTGCTAATGGAGACAAAATGAAGCTAGATAAAATAATGGAACAGTTTGAGGCCTACTGCATACCTAAACGTAACGTGACGTTTGAGAGGCACAGATTTTTCACATGTGTACAGAAAACGGGAGAGACTATTGATCAGTATGTGACTGAACTGAGAAACAGAAGCAAATCGTGTGAATTTGGGGGACTGACAGACTCGCTGATAAAAGACAGACTGGTGTGTGGTATTCCAGATAATGGTCTAAGGGAAAGACTGCTAAGAGAGCAAAATCTAGACCTGGGAAAAGCCATAGCACTGTGTAGGGCTACAGAGACTGTGAAGTTGCAGGCAAAGAAGCTGTTCAGTGACAATAGCTGCAACGTGGATGCAGTGAGAAAGAACGGATACAAACCGTTTAACAAAACGAGCGCCAATGTGAAAAAAGAGGCGTGGCCAGCGAACGAAAATGAAAGGGACAATCGAAAGTCATGTAGTCGATGCGGTACACAGCATCCACCAAAAAAGTGTCCAGCATATGGTAAAAAATGCAATAGTTGCAACAAAAACAACCATTATGCCCGTTGCTGCAAGAACCAAGCGCAACAAAGCAAGGTCCATACAGTAGATGAAAGCGAGATAGAGGATTTCAACGTAGATATTGTGTCTGAAAACAAAGAAGAAAGAGACTGGATGTTGACACTAAAAGTGAATGACATACACATTCCATTTAAATTGGATACTGGAGCACAAGTTAATGTGATATCAGAGACTGATTTTAAGAAAATTAGACCCAGACCAAAGATACATGGAATAAAAGAGAAAGTGACAGGATACTCAGGTACTGATATACCAGTGAAAGGAAGATGCATTGTCAAAGTAACACACAAGGACAGAGAGCACACGTTAGCATTAATCATGGTGCCAAAGGATGTGCAAGCCATACTAGGTTTAAAAGCCTGTGAGAGACTGAACCTGGTAAAGAGAGTCCTCGTTGTGGAAAGCGAAGGAGAGACAGTCTATGATGAACTCATGAAAGAGTACAACGACCTATTTAAGGGTCTAGGCTGCATTCCAGGAGAACACACGATCAGAGTAGATAAAAGTATGACACCGGTCATACATCCATGCAGAAAAGTTCCGTTTGCTCTTCAAAAGCAACTGAAGGCAGAGTTGGACAGGATGGAAAGCCTAAACGTGATTCAGAAGATAGATGAGCCAACTGAGTGGGTGAGTTCCCTCGTCGTAGTGGACAAAAAGAATGGAAAGCTCAGAATTTGCCTGGATCCAAGAGATCTAAACAGAGCAATAAAGAGAGAGCACTTCAAGCTTCCTACACGTGAGGAAATCATGGCACAGTTTGCAAATGCAAAATATTTCAGCAAGTTAGATGCATCATCAGGATTTTGGCAGATGAAGCTGGACGAGGCAAGTTCAAGACTGTGCACGTTCAACAGTCCATTTGGCAGATACAGATTCCTAAGGTTACCATTTGGCATTGCCTCAGCTCCTGAAGTGTATCACAAGACTATCCATATGATCTATGAGCACCTGGAGGGAGTTGATACATCAATGGATGACATCATAGTATGGGGAACCACGAGAACTGAGCATGACGAGAGACTGAAAAAAGTGCTGGAAGCAACAAGGAAAACAAACCTGAAGCTGAATAGAGAGAAATGCCAGCTCGGGGTGACAGAACTGACATTCGTGGGAGATATCCTTAGCAGTGAGGGCATCAGACCAGATCCCAGAAAGGTGTCCGCCATTGAGAATATGCCAAAGCCACAATGCAAAAAGAACGTGCAGAGGTTTAATGGAATGATCAACTACATGGGGAAATTCATATCCAACCTCTCAGAAAAGATGGCGCCACTGAGAAGACTAACTTAAAAGAACATAGAATGGGAATGGAATCATGAGCATGAGAAGTCATGGAGCGATCTAAAGAAACTGCTCACAGAGGAACCAGTTCTGAGGTTTTATGACCCAGCGAGACCCATCAAGATATCATCAGATGTATCACAGAGTGGGCTCGGTGTCGTTCTTCTGCAACAATATGACTACTGGCAACCTATTGCATATGCATCGCGCTCAATGACAGACGCGGAGACGCGATATGCTCAAATAGAAAAGGAGCTGCTCAGCATCACATACGCCTGTGAAAGATTTCACCAGTTTGTGGCAGGACAAGCAATCAGTGTAGAGACTGACCATAAGCCCTTGATTGCATTGTTCCAAAAGCCACTAAATAGCTGTCCGCTTAGAATACAAAGAATGATGATCAGGCTGCAATGCTATACACTGAATGTTGCGTACACACCGGGTAAGCTGATGTATACAGCAGACACGTTGTCCAGAGCTGTAGACCCAAGTGAGCCCGCAAACACCACAATGGATGACAAAGTGAACGCCTACGTGGACATGATCACAAGTGCACTGCCCATAGCAGATGCAAAAATGGAGCTCATAAAGACTGAGACAAACAAAGATGAAACAATGAGACGACTGAGAAAAAGCATCTTGGATGGATGGCCCAACATGAAGCAAGACTGCTCACCTGATATAGCAGAGTACTGGAACTGCAGGGCGGAACTATCAGTGGTCGAAGACATCATCTACAAAGGAAGTAAAATAGTTATCCCAAATAGTCTGAGAAGAGAGATGCTAAAAAAGATCCATGGAGGACATCTGGGAATCGAAAAGTGTAAGAAAAGAGCACGAGAGGTGATGTACTGGCCACGAATCAACCAAGATGTGACAAATGAGGTGTCAAACTGCACAATATGCCTGAAATATCGAGCAAGCAATCCGGTAGCACCACTAAAGCCACACCCAGCACCAGACAGACCTTACCAGAAGGTAGGCGCTGACCTATTCGTATGTCAAGGGAAGGTCTATCTTGTAGTCACAGACTATTACTCCCTGTATCCAGAGGTTTGTAGACTGCACACCACCACTGCAGATGCTGTGATAACATGTATGAAAGCCATATTCTCCAGACATGGCGTGGCAAGCGAGGTCTTCACAGACAACGGACCTCAGTTTTACAATGCAAGTTTCTGACACTTTGCCAAAGAGTGGGACTTTGTCCACACAATGTCAAGCCCTCACTTTCCACAGTCCAATGGACTAGTGGAAAAATCGGTCCAGACAGTGAAAAGACTGATGTACAAGGCAAAAGACAGTGGAACTGACTTCTACCAGAGCATGCTTGTATACCGCACAACGCCGCTCGAGTGTGGTATGTCACCAGCCCAACTCCTGATGGGACGTCGGCTAAGGTCAAACCTACCCATCCTGGAGAACCTCCTGAAAACAAAAGAGGGGGAGAAAGTGAGGAAGTTCAAAGAGCAACAGAAAGAAAAGCAAAAGTACTACTATGACAGAGGAACACAAAACCTACCTGAACTCCACACTGGTGACCAAGTAAGGTTCAAAGACAAAACAAACACATGGACTCAGAAGGGAACTGTCCTGAGTGAAGTTCAACCAAAATCATACACCATTCAGACAGATGAGGGTGCTGTTCTGAGATGAAATCGTCGAGATCTTCTCAAGGGACCAGCCACAGCAGGTCAAGAGACTGATACTGTTGAACAACCTGATCACACAGCTGAGAACCAATCATCTGAGGCAACAACTCAGATTCAAGGACAATCAATCAGAAAATCCTCAAGACACGTGAAGCCTCCTGAGAGACTCATTGAGCAAATTTAAGGACTATTGCTATAGAAGGAAGTAATGTTATCTTATTCTTTCTTCAAGTTCTAGTGTAGTTACATATTTCATGTGAACACACAAAGCAAGGTTAAAAAACCTTGATCATGATAATGATAATGTAAGTTCATTAAGTGTTACAGTTAAAATGCAGATTAATACAAAGAAAACATGTTAGTTAAAAGTAAAATACTTTTGTTTTAAGAAAAGGAGATGTAATGATATCAGCAAATAGTGATGTTATTTGCCTGTTCGATTATGATGCCTACCAGCATGATTGCATGTATTGTTTGCTTGTGCCTGACCAGCAGAGGTCATGTGACCGAGACAAGCAAGGCAGTCCAGTTTTGTTTCAGTTTCATTCTAGATGCATCACTAGCATGATAGCTCCTGCAATGCTGTATAAAGAATTGAACAGACTTTAGATTAAAACTCATTCTCTTTCATAAATGTCTCGTCATTGAACCCACAAAGAAATCAATACACCGACCATAGAGCACATATACCAGAAACGCTGCCTACGGAGGTCACAGTCCATCATCAAAGACCCTGCCCACCCCAGCCACAGTCTGTTCGCCCTCCTACCATCTGGGAGACACTACAGATGCATTCGCACCCGTACGACCAGATTTAGGAACAGCTTCTTTCCCAGGGCTGTCATCCTACTGAACTCCACAAATGAACTCTAAAGCCTGCACATCTGCCAATGCACTTTATTATGGTCATATTTATGTTAATATACTACAAGCCAAATGTATGTTGAATGTTTAAATGTCTTAATCCAAATGTACACTCTCGGGAGCCGCAAGCCTACATTTCGTTGTACTGCACTTGTGCACTAACAATGACAATAAAAGTTGATTTGATTTGATTTTGATTTTTGAAAATGGGAACTTAAAAGCTTGCTCACTTTTGCACCCACCCTGATTATGAACATTATTTCTGTAGGTTGGGGATGGCACCCAGCCATTTTTTTCGGGGGGGGGTTCTATGTAAATGAAATGTTATTGACGTGGTGACATTATATATCTCACTCTAGGGCCTAGAAATTCATTGTAGCCACTTTTGGGGCGGTAAAGTGGGGCGGCCGCTAAAGTTTGCGCCCGCCGCCAAATCGAGGCCACTTCTCCGATATTCATTAGCTTCGCCCTAAGAGTTTGCTCGAGCGCTAAAACTGGTGCTGGACGCCTCTCTTTGGGCGCTAAGCCGGAGGTGCTGATCGATAGCGCCGAGGCCGGGCGCAGCGCAGGTGCGGCCATCTCGTGATTGACAGCAGACACCCTGGCGCCGGCCAGCTCTTAAGGGGGAAGGGTCGACTGTGTCTGCTGCCACGCCCTGGATCGTGGAGCCCTCCAGCTAGGCCTGAACACTGCTGCTGGACCCAAATAGTGCCTGAAGCCATGCAGAAGGCCCGTGAACATGCGCAGCGCTTCTCAGAGCGTGATCTGAGTGTGCTGGTTGGTGCTGTGGAGAAGAGGCGCCATGTTTTGTACCCGGACAATGGCAAGAAGGCACCATTCCGCGTCTACAGGAGAGCCTGGAGGCATGTCGCCAGCAAGCTGTCAGCCAACAGCGAGGTCCCCAGGAGCGGTGTCCAATGCCACAAAAAGTTTAATGACCTCACTCGCATTGTCAGGGTGAGTACCCTTTCCAGTGTCCTCCTCATCCTTGCATGTGCACCTCACATTATGGGCAAAGGGACCTGAAAGCCCTAATGGCCAGCCCTCATCCAGCAGCGATGGGACGGGCATGAACATCAATTGCACATTCTGCACTTAACACACTTGCCAAACTATTCCACCATGGGAGGCAGTGCACACAAGATCAGGGCGACACACTGGCCAGGCTATTCCACCATGGGAGGCAGTGCACACAAGATCAGGGCGACACACTGTACTTAGAGGCCGTCCTTTCTCTTGCAGGCCAAGCTGGCTAATAATCGGAAGAGCCGGACTGCGACCGGGGGAGGCCGACCCCAGATCCAGCCGCTCACCGAGCTTCAACATTGCGTGGAGCGCATCATGGGTGCCCGGGTGATTGGCCCTGTTGCATGTGGAGATGCTGACCCTGTTCTGGGCACCAATGGTAAGGACATCCACGTTTGGACCTCTCTCGTCCCACTTGCGCATCAGATCTACATCCTTTGCCACTGTCCGACCAATGCGATGAATGCCACCACTCATGCATCCCTCGCTGATGCCCTCTCCTCACTCTAAAGCTACTCTTGTGCCTTCCTGGTTTCAGATGGTGAGGAGGAGGTCCCTGAACTTGCCAGTGACAGCCCCTCAGAAGAGGAGCAGGAGGAGGAGCAAGAGGAAGGCGGCCCATCAGGGGAACCCACAGCCACGGCCACCCAGGCCAATGTAGGGGACACGTCTTCCCTGGAGGGGAGCGTGGCGGAAGTGTCGAAGGGGAGGGGAGCTCATGGGACCTGCGGCCTGCAGAAACGCGGGAGGGGGGTGGAAGCTCGGCGGCCTTCTCCCCAGAGGGGGGATGCGTCGGAGGGGAGTCCAATTGCTGGGCCCAGCGGCGTCCAGCAACGCAGGAAGGGTCGGCCAGCTCAGCGGCCTTCTCCCCAGAGGGAGAGTCCGGCCTCCAGTCCGGAGATGGTCTTCGCCGAGGAGATGGAACGCCTCGAGGACTTGTCCGCGGACTCGGAGCGCCGGCACACGGAGCTCATGGTGGCAGTGGCACGGTTGCCTGAGGCCATCGAGTCCCTCTCTCGGAGTGTGACCGAGTTCGGGCCCTCAGAGGCCACCAGTCGGGCGGAATTCCAGGCAGATCAGGCAGCGAGTTGGGCGGAATTCGGGGCAGCTCTGGCAGCGAGTCGGGCGGAATTCGGGGCAGATCAGGCAGCGAGTCGGGCGGAATTCGGGGCAGCTCTGGCAGCGACTGGCCAGGTGATCAGTGGTGCCGTCCAGTCACTGGCTGCTCTGATGCGGTCAGTGAACAGGTCAACACGGGCACTCACTGCTGCCACACTCGCTGTGTCAGCCAGGCATCGCCGGGGCACCCGGCGCGCTGCAGCAGCACAGCGGTCTGTCCCTCGGCAGATTGGTGCGCATGCTGCAGTGCTGGCCCGGGCGAGTGCCAGTGTCTCAGGCGACCAGCGAGCGCCTGCCATCCGCCAGCTTGCCCCCATTCCTCCAGCCGCCACTGCCACTCCCCCAGTGGAGCTGCCAGGAGCTGCTGCAGCGACTGATGCTGGCCAGCCACAGCTGCAGCATTCAACAGCCGCCCGCTCGACGGCCAGACCTCGACTAGGCCGACCCCCAAGGGCATCTGCCGTCACGACATGTGCCCCTCAGGAGCCTGCCCCCAGCCTTGCAGCAGCCAATGGCCTTACTTTGAGGAGGAGCAGCAGGGCGGACAGGGGCCACACAAAGATGGCCAAGGCATCGCCCTAGCGGGCCAAATAGTCGAATGTGTGGCCAGTTGTGTTTGTTATTTGAGGCCGAGAATTGGATGTTTGTTTTTTGAAGGCCGATGATGTGATGTTTGTTTTTTACGAAGGCCGAGAATGACGGCCATTTTAGTTGCACTATTTTGTTAATCCTCTCCAGGTTGTGGGAGCGAGTAATGTGTTTGAGTGTTTTTTGGGGGTTTCGTCTGTTTTTGGTTTTCATGTGGGAAGGGACCTGAGTTTGAACAATAAAGCATTTTATTTATTAACATTGTCCATGTTTGATCTTTGAAGTGTTTGTTGCCTTAACCGGCTGAGGGCTTGCGGAGCAGCTGCAATCATGTTCTTTCATTGGCACAAGCCATTCCCTGACAGGGGGCCTAGAAGTGACGTTCAATAAGCCACCGACGGGCGGCCCTTGGACCTTGTGCCTCCCTCCTGGGCTGGTACTCCTCGTCCTCCTCCTCCTCATGCTCCTCCTGCTCCTCCTCCTGAGGTGGTGGTCCAACGTGAGGTGGCAGTGCCTGAGTCCTGCGGATAGCCAGGTTGTGCAGCATGCAGCAAACGACGACGAATTGGGAGACTCGGTCCTGCGAATACTGGAGGGCTCCCCCGGAGCGATCGAGACAGCGGAACCATTGCTTGAGGACGCCGATTGTTTGTTCTATGATGTTCCTAGTCGCTTGATGGCTCTCGTTGTATGCCTCTTCAGCAGGGGTCGTGGGCGCGCGGAGCGGGGTCATGAGCCAGGTACACAAAGGATAGCCTTTGTCCCCGATAAGCCATCCTCTTGGGGGAGGCTGTGCCTGGAACATGTCAGCCACAGTTGTCTGTCGCAGGATAAAGGTATCGTGGCTGCTGCCTGGAAAGCGGGCATTGACAGCTAGGATGCGCTGCCTGTGGTCACACACCAGCTGTACATTGAGGGAATGGTAGCCCTTCCGGTTGCGGTAATCCTCGGCATGCTCCAGAGGTGCCCGCAAAGCCACATGCGTGCAGTCAATGGCGCCCTGCACCATGGGGAAGCCCGCTATTCTTGCAAATCCCACTGCACGCTGCTGCTGCTTGTCCAGGGTCATGGGGAAGGAGATGAATTGATGTCTCCTTCTGAAAAGGGCTTCGGTCACCTGGCGGATGCAGCAATGCACGGCGAACTGGGAGATGTTAGCGATGTCCCCAGTAGGGGATTGGAAGGAGCCGGTGGCATAGAAGTTGAGAGCCACCGTCACCTTCACTGCCACCGACAGAGACGTCCTGCGCATCAGCTGTGGCTGCAGATCTCTCTGAAGCAGCCGGCAGATGTCTGCAACCACCTCCCTTCTGAATCGCAGCCTCCTAACACACATCGCGGCAGACATGGTCAGATAGGAGGTCTGCTGGCGGTATACCCTGGGTGGGTAAGGCCTCAGTTAGCGACGCCTGTTGCCCCCTCTGCGTCTAGCCAGGGCTGCCACTCTCTCACGGCGTCTGTAAGCCCTTCTGGCATAAGGCTGAAAGTCAGCGTTGCCGCCCAATGCAGCCCCCATTATATGCTGGCAAACACTGAGCTCTCAATGAAGGCAAAGATAATTGCTAAGCTCTGGCCTGAGCCAAAAATACCTGTCCAAGTGTTGGTCCAAACCAGTAAGCTCTCCTCCTTGGTCTCTGTCCAAAAAACCGTTGCACAAGAGTGAATGCTGCAAAATGGCGGCCCTTTATAGTGCAGGGTAAGTGCCCTTTAATTAGCGCTCCCCGCAGCCCGGCTCGGCTGTGTACTGTTCCACTTCACAGTCGGCGCGAGTGAAGTTCCGGTTTGGGGCGCACAAAGGGCGTTGCACTAGTAAATGACGCCATGATCTGCGCGCGCAGCAGGGCGCGCGCTAAGACTTTGCGCCGGCGCTAAATGTGTACTGAAGTTGGGGCGAGGCGCAGATCGCGCTGCGCCCGGGCGCTAAGCGCCTAGCGCTCGAGATCTACTCCTCCTAAGGCGCTAACGGCTGGCGCGCCCAACTGAATTTCTAGGCCGAGGTCTTTCCTGCCTCATCAACACGCAGTCATGGTCCTGCCCATCTGAAATGGGCTTCATGCTGCCAAAATGGTAGAGGGAAATTTAAAGAGTCAAGAAGAAATATTTTTAAGTTTTGCAAATTTTCTTTTGCTGTTGCTTATGACTTTACCATCTGCCTTTTCCTCTCTACTGCGGGGCTGCTATTCTCCTCCAACTCCGCCCTTCCCCAAATACAGACTGGGCACAATGTATTTTTATTCTTTCCTGGGAAGTGGGTGTTACTGGCAAGCCCACCATTTATTGCCCATCCCTAATTGCCCTTGAGAAGGTGGTTGTGAGCCGCCTTCTTGAACCGCTGCAGTCTGTGTGGTGAAGGTACTCCCACAGTGCTGTTAGGGAGGGAGTTCCAGGATGTTGACCCAGCGACGGTGGTATATTTCCAAGTCAGGATGGTGTGTGACTTGGAGGGGAACTTGGATGAGAACTTGGAGGTGATGGTGTTCCCATGTGCCTGCTGCCCTTGTCCTTTTAGGTGGTAGAGGTCACGGGTTTGGGAGGTGCTGTCGAAGAAGCCTTGGTGAGTTGCTGCAGTGCATCTTGTAGATGGTACAAACTTCAGCCATGGTGTGCCGGTGGTGGAGGGAGTGAATATTTAAAGTGGTGGATGGGGTGCCGATCAAGCGGGCTGCTTTGTCCTGGATGGCGTTGAACTTCTTGAGTGTTGTTGGAGCCGCACTCATCCAGGCAAGTGAAGAGTATTCCATCACGCTCCTTGTAGGTGGTCGACAGGCTTCGGGGAATCACTTGCCACAGAATACCCAGCCTCTGACCTGCTCTTGTAGCCACAGTATTTATATGGCTGGTCCAGTTAAGTTTCTGGTCAATTGTGGCCCCCAGGAAGTTGATGGTGGGGGATTCAACTATGGTAAATCTGCTGAATGTCAAGTGTCGATGGTTAGATTCTCGCTTGTTGGGGATAATCATTGCCTGGCACTTGTGTGGTGTGAATGTTACTTGCCACTTATCACCCCAAGCCTTAATGTCGACCAGGTCTTGCTGCATGCGGGCATGAACTGCTTCATTATCTGAGGAGTTGCGAATGGAACTGAACACTGTACAATCATCAGTGAACATCCCCACGTCTGACCTTATGCTGGCGGTAAGGTCATTGATGAAGCAGCTAAAGATTGTTGGGCTAGGACACTGCCCTGAGGAACTCCTGCAGCGATGTCCTGGAGCTGTGAAGATTGGCCTCCAACAACCACAACCATCTTCCTTTGTCCTAGGTATGACTCCAGCCAGTGGAGCGTTTTCCCACTGATTCCCATTGACTTCAATTTTACTAGGGCTCCTTGATGCCACACTCGGTCAAATGCTGCCTTGATATCACTCTCACCTCACTTCTGGAATTCAGCTCTTATGTCCATCTTTGGACCAAGGTTGTAATGAGGTCTGGAGCCGAGTGGTCCTGGCGGAACCCAAACTGAGCATCGGTGAGTAGATTATTGGTGAGTAAGTGGCACTTGATAGCACTGTCGACGACATCTTCCATCACTTTGCTGATGATTGAGAGTAGACTGATGGGGTGGGAATTAGCCAGATTGGATTTGTCCTGTTTTTTGTGGATGGGACATACCTGGGCAGTTTTCCACATTGTCAGATAGATGTCAGTTTTGTAGCTGTACTGGAACAGCTTGGCTAGAGTTGCGGCTAGTTCTGGAGCACAAGCCTTCAGCACGACAGCTGGGATGTTGTTGGGGCCCATAGTGTTTGCAGCATTCAGTGCACTCAGTGTTTTCTTGATATCACGTGGGGTGAATCGAATTGGCTGAAGACTGGCTTCTGTGATGGTGGGGACCTCAGGAGGAGACCGAGATGGATCATCCACTCGGCACTTCTGGCTGAAGATGGTTGCAAACACTGGTTGTTTAATGGTCCACCACCATTCACAACTGGATGTGGTAGGACTGCAGAGCTTTGATCAGATCCGTTGATTGTGGGATCGCTTAGCTCTATTTATAGCATGATGCTTCTGCGGTTTAGCGTGCATGTAGTCCTGTGTTGCAGCTTTCCCAGGTTGGCACCTCATTTCTAGGTACGCCTGGCACTGCTCCTGGCACTCCTCATTGAACCAGGGTTGGTTCCCTGGCTTGATGGTAATGGTAGAGTGAGGGATATGCCAGGCCATGAGGTTACAGATTGTAGGAATCCTGCTGTCAACCCGCTTCCATGCGAGTCTCCCAGGTGTCGGGTCTGTCAATGGAAAACTGACTCGACACCAAGCAGCGGGGGAGACAATTGAGCTCATTAAATGGCTTGTTAACAGCCAATTTAATGGTATTTTGAGGCTTCCTTCCAATTTTACATGCTTCCCCATGGGTTACCCATTGCCCTGGTGTGTTTTGAGTCTGCTCTGATGTATCTGATAAGCTGACAGCTGCAGAAGCGGTGTAAAGGATGCCATGTTGCAGATGGTCAGTTTCAGAGCGCAGAAACTGTTGGTTACTTCATTTGTAAGACATGGCCTAGAAATTCAGTATAGCCACTTTTGGGGCGGTAAAGTCGGGCGGCCGCAAAAGTTTGCGCCCGGCGCAAAGTCGCACCCCCTTCGCCGATATTCAGTCACATCGCCCCAAGAGGTTGCTGCTGCGCCAGAACAGGCGATGCACGACTATCTTTAGGCGCTAAGCCGGCGGTGCTGAGCGATACCCCCGAGGCCAGGCGCAGCGCAGGTGCGGCGAGTTCTTGATTGACGGCAGACACTCTGGCGCCGGTCATCTCTTAAAGGGGAAGGGTGGATTTGTTTGCCTGCCACGCCCTGCACACTGCAGCCCTCAACCTAGGCCTGACCACTTCAGCTTCACCTGTACAACGCCCAGGACTATGGAGAAGGCCAGGGAGAGAGCGCAGCACTTCAGCGACGGAGACCTGAGGGTGCTGGTTGGCGGAGTGGAGCGCAGGTGCCATGTTTTGTTCCCAGAAGGTGGCAAGAGGCCGCTGCCCAGCACCTACCGGAAAGCCTGGAGGGAGGTGTCCAACAGGGTCTCTTCCAACAGCGTGGTTGCCAGGAGTCCTGTGCAATGCCGGAAGAAGTTCAACGACCTCATTCGGGTTGTCAGGGTGAGTACCCTTTCCAGTGTCCTCCTCATCCTTGCATGTGCACCTCACATTATGGGCAAAGGGACCTGAAAGCCCTAATGGCCAGCCCTCATCCAGCAGCTATGGGACTGGCATGAAAATCAATTGCACATTCAGCACTTTACACACTGTCCAAGCTATTTGACCATGGGAGGCAGTGCAGACAAGATCAGGGCTACACACTGTCCAAGCTATTCGACCATGGGAGGCAGTGCAGACAAGATCAGGGCTACACACTGTACTTAGAGGCCGTCCTTTCTCTTGCAGGCCAAGGTTGCGCACAACCGGCGCAACCGAACTGACACCGGTGGAGGCCGTCCTGACCTCAAAGAGCTCTCCGACCTCGACCAGCGTGTGGAGCGCATTATGGGAGGCCGGCTGATTGGCCTCGTCGCCAGTGGAGATGCCGACCCTGTTCTGGGCACCAATGGTAAGGGCATCACCTTTTGGACCTCTCTCGTTCCACTTGCGCATCAGATCAGCATCCTTTGCCACTGTCCGACCAATGCGGTGAATGGCACCACTCATGCCTCCCTCGCTGCCGCCCTGTCCTCACTCTAAAGCTACTCTTGTGCCTTCCTGCTTTCAGATGGTGAATCGCCATGTGAGGAGGCGGGCCCTCAAGCTGCCACTGTCAGCTCTTCAGAAGACGAGGAGGAGGAAGAGGAAGCCGGCCCATCAGTGCCACCCTCAGCCGCGCCAGCCCATGGCGATGTAGGGGACACGTCTTCCCTGGAGGGGAGCCGGGGGGAAGGGTCGGAGGAGAGTGAAGCTCCGGGGCCCAGCGGCCTGCAGCAACGCGGGAGGGGTGGGGAAGCTCGGCGGACTTCTCCCCAGAGGGTGAGTGCGGCCTCCAGTCCTGCGACGGTGAGCGCAGAGGAGGTGCGCCTCCTAGAGGAAATGGCCGTCCAGGCTGAGCGCAGGCACACTGAGCTCATGGCTGCAGTGTCAAGGATGCCTGACTCCATAGAGTCACTGGCAAGCAGTGTGCAGGAATTCGGGGCAGCACAGGCCAGGAGTCTGCAACAATTCAGTGCAGCACAGGCCAGGAGTCTGGAACTATTCAGTGCAGCACAGGCCAGGAGTCTGCAGGACATCGTGGCAGCACAGGCCAGGAGTCTGCAGGACTTCGCGGCAGCACAGTCGGCTTCTAGCCAAGTGCTCAGTCGTGCCGTCCATTCACTGGCTGGTGTCATGCGGACACAGACCAGGGCCACACGGGCACTAACTGCTGCCACCCTCGCTGGATCAGCCAGGCATCGCAAGGGCACTCGCCGCGCAGCAGCAGCCCAGCAATCTGTCCTTCAGCTGTTTGCTGCGCATGCTGCAGTGCTGGCCCGTGCGAGTGCCAATGTGTCAGGCGACCAGCGAGCACCTGCGATCTGCCAGGTTGCCACCATTCCTGCAGCCGACACTGCCACTCCACCATTGCAGCTGCCACGAGCTGCTGGACAGACTGCTGCCGCCCAGCCAGAGTTGGAGCAGTCAGCAGCCGGACACTCCAAGGCCAGAGCTGGTGCAGGCCGACCCCCAAGGGCACCTGCCGTCTCACCATCTGCCCCTCAGCAGCCTTCCCCCAGCCTTGCTGCAGCCACTGGGCTCCCATTGAGGAGGAGCAGCAGGGCGGGCAGGGGCCAGGCAAGGATGCGCAAGGCATCGCCCTCGCAGGGCAAAAAGTAGAGGTATGCACAAATGCCTGGTGCTTGTTGTAAGGCCGACACTGGTGCAGTTGTTTTTGTGTAAGGCCGAGACTGGTGTCTTTCTTTCTTTTTGTAAGGCCGAGACTGGTGTCTTTCTTTCTTTTTGTAAGGCCGAGACTGGTGTCTTTCTTTCTTTTTGTAAGGCCGAGACTGGTAGTTTTGTGTTTTTGCAGGGGGCTTCTCCACATGAGCATGTAATGTGGGAAGGGCAGAGGTTTTCAATAAATTATTGTTGTTAAATTGCAGTGTGCATGGTTTTTTGGTTAAGTCCTGGTTGCCCTGCTTGGCTGAGGGCTTGTGGAGCGGCTACATTCATCTGCTGACATTGGCACAAGCCAGTCCCTGAGAGGGGGCCTAGAACCGACGTTCAATAAGCCGGCGACGGGCGACCCTTGCACTTTCTGCCTCCCTCCTGTGCTGGTCCTCCTCCTCCTCCTCCTCCTCCTCCTCCTCAGGTGGGCCTCCAATCTGTGGTGGCAGTGGCTGAGTCCTGCGGATAGCCAGGTTGTGCAGCAGCAGCAAACGACCACGAAATGGGAGACTTGCTCTGGCGAATGCTGTAGGGCTCCACCGGAACGATCTAGACAGTGGAACCGTTGCTTCAGGACGCCGATTGTTTGTTCGATGATGTTCCTGGTCGCTTGATGGCTCTCGTTGTATCCCTCTTCAGCAGGGGTGCTGGGCGCACGGAGCGGGGTCATCAGCCAGGTACACAAAGGATAGCCTTTGTCCCCAATAAGCCATCCGCGTGGGTGAGGCTGGGCCTGGAACATGTCTGCCACAGAAGTCTGTCGCAGGATGAAGGCATCGTGGCTGCTGCCTGGAAAGCGGGCATTGACAGCTAGGATGAGCTGCCTGTGGTCACACACCAGCTGGACGTTCAGCGAATGGTAGCCCTTCCGGTTGCGGTAATCCTCGGCATTCTCCAGAGGTGCCCGCAAAGCCACATGCGTGCAGTCAATGGCGCCCTGCACCATGGGGAAGCCCGCGAATGCTGCAAAGCCCATTGCACGCTGTTGCTGCTTGGCAAGGGCCATGGAGAAGGAGATGAACTGACGTCTCCTTTTGAAAAGGGCATTGGTGACCTGGCGGATGCAGCAATGCACGGCGAACTGGGAGATGTTGGCAATGTCCCCAGTAGCGGATTGGAAGGAGCCGGTGGCATAGAATTTGGGAGCCACGGTCACCTTCACTGCCACCGACAGAGACGTCCTGCTCCTCAGCTGTGGCTGCAGATCACCGTCAAGCAGCTGGCAGATCTCTGTGACCACGTCCCTTGTGAATCGCAGCCTCCGAACACACTGCTCCTCAGACATGTTGAGATAGGAGAACTGCTGGCGGTATACCCTGGGTGGGTAAGGCCTCCTTTGCCGACGCCTGTTGCCCCCCTCTCCGTCTAGCCAGGGCTGCCACTCTCTCACGGCGTCTGTGAGCCCTTTGGATGTAATTGAGAAAGCCTGCGTTGACACCCATTGCAGCCCCCATAATATGCTGGCAAACAATGAGATGTCAATGAAGGCAAAGACTAGTGGAAATCTGTGGCCTGAAGCCAGAAGTACCTGTCCGAGTGTTGGGCCAAAGCAGAAAGCTATCTACCTTGGTCTCGCTCCAAAGATGCGTTTCGCAAGAGGGAGTGCTGCGAAATGGCAGCCTTTTATATTGCAGGAGGAGTGCTCTTTAATTTGCGCCCCCCGCGCCCCGCATCGGCTGAGCACCGTTCCACTTAACAGTCGCTAGGGGCGCCAGGCGCACAATGGGGCGTTGCCACTGAAGTTCCGGTTGGGGGCGCACAAAGGGCGTTGCACGAGGAAATGACGTCATGATCTGCGCGCGCAGCTGAGCGCACGCAAAGACTTTGCGCCGCCGCTAAATCTCTAGTGAAGTTGGGGCGAGGCGCAGTTCTCACTGCGTCCGAGCGCTACCCGCCTAGCGCCCGACATCTACTCCTCCTAAGGCGCTAACGGCTGGTGCAACCAACTGAATTTCTAGGCCATAGAGATTTCTTTAGCTCGCAAGTGTTTAGAGCCAATTGTATATCCAGTGCAACCTCATTGGAGCAACCTCTCTCACCATTGACAGATCACTTCTGTCATCTCAACTGCAGCTGCCATCTATTGCAGCAACATCGGTTGCTCTAGAAACTATCTCACCTTGGTCCTTTGATTCCTTCCACGATCAACCCCAACACCAGCAGCACCAGGCACACCAGCAGCACCAACAACAGCATCAACCTTCTCCGCCATCACCTGATACTGCACAGGACACAGTGCATCAGCCCCTGAAAACATTGCTGCCCGGGAGGCCAGCGATGGCATCACCATGGCCAGATTTACTTCACTTAACGCTGTAAACCCTGACTGCCACATGATGCATAAGGTTGACACCATCCCACACTAGCACCGTGAAGCATCCCTTTAATGTCCAAGCCATTCCATGCACACACATCACTATAGCGGGGGGGGGGGGGGGGCGGTGTTATGTCTCAACATTCACTGGAACTCAGTAAGACACTTCTCAAGGTGCGCACAAATCTGTCCAATAAGGGGCCGTGTTGAAAACATAGATTTCATTGTATGACAACACATTACCAGAAACTTCACATGGACATTGGCTAAACCTCTCAAGTGCCTATCCTTGTATGCTTGCAGTAGGATGAGGGTGAGTGTGACTGGTGGCTAGTGAGATGGGGAAGTGGTAAAGTAGATAGAGAGGGATGGGTGGAGGTGCAAGGTAAGTTGGTGTGAGTAAGGATGTGCATGAGAACGGTATGGAAGGCAGAGTGATGGGGATGTGTTGAATGGCACAGCAGGATGAGTTTGAGTGTGGCTTTGTAGTAACATTTCATGTTCCACTGAGATCATTGAAAGGTTGGCGTTGTTAAGTCTGTGAGTTGTTCAAGTAATTAATACTCAGACTTAATCAGTAACAATAAAACAGGTCTTTACTGGTTGGAGGTAGGGACTATTCTGAATACAAGATTACTGCACTGTGCTTATATACCGGTGTGTTCACCCCCGGTATTACGTCTACAGCAGCCTGAGAAAGTAGTACATCTCTTAAGGTGGAACAGGCTTAAGCTCTCTTAAGGTGGAACAGGTTACATACACAACACTCCTCCCTTCTTAGCTTTATAGTCATCCCCCCCATTTAACATAACGTAATAACATATATACATATATAACTTCATGTTTAACGTAACATATCACAGATTCAGTCTCTGCGGAAAACAGTTCACAGATTCAATCTCTGTGGTGTAGTCGGTTCACGTTACTCATTCAATAGTCCTTTCATGGATTTAACAGCTTGAACTTCCGAACTGATTTGGCTCCGTTCGGAGGGACCACGTGTGTGATCTGGTAGAGGTGATAATGGTTCAGATGGGTCATCTTCTGTTTTTACTTTTCCTTTTCTGCTTCGTGGAGACTCTCTGGGCTCCATTGTCAGCTGCCACAGCTGCCAGCTGCATGCGCAGTTCCTCCTTCTCTTCCTCCTTTTTTTGTAGTAGAGCCACCTTCTCCCGATGTTCCGTAGACTTTCGGTGCTCCTCCATGATTTCTGTATGGTGGGAGTCGAAGTTACAAGTTGGGCAGGACAGGACATAGTAATATTCGGAGTCATCCGACAGGTCAGCGAGAGGGTCGTCTATTTCCTCCATACCCAGCTGGACGTTAGCCAGCTCTTGTTCCAAATCCAGACATCTTTCCTGAAGAGACTTCTTCATGTGTACCTCTGCCTCCAGCTTTTTCTGGGCTTTCAGCAAGTCGTTTACTAGTGACCTCATTTGTGATTTTAATACTTCAACTTCCTTTGGAGATTGATTGATCGGACTATGCAATCCCTCTACCGGAGCAGCTGTTTCAGCGGTCTGTTGTTCTACATTGACGTGAGTCAGCGTACTTTTGGCATCCAATGGCTGCTCTGTTGCAGTCGTTTCAGTCTGTGTCGTCACATCAGCCATCTCAATGACTTTTGAGAGCTCCGAACCCTTTTCCTTTGAAGATCGCAGCTCGTGTTCAAGTTTTTCCCATTTCAGAGTCTTGTCCCTCAGCATATGAAGGAGTTTGCTGACCGTTAACTCTTCTGACACCAGATTATGGCACGCACCTTCAGAACCTGAATCAGCTTTGATTCGTTCGGCCTCCTCGCGCAGATGGTTGGTGTGCTCCTGCTCCATTTTCTCCATCAGTTGCTTCTGTTGCCTTTCCAGATTCTCCCACTCTGTAACAAAGAACTTTTTTATTTCATTCATCTCTTGCTCAAAACGGCGAATCATTTGTTCTAATTGCTGTTGTAGTTTGAAATGGAGTTGAGTTCGAGCCCAGTGTCCCTCAAAAATGTGCATATCAGTAGACTTGACAGACTCAGAATTCTCTGTTAAACTATGTTGTTGTTGCTCAGTGGAATTCTGTGCTGAAACTTTGTCTTTTGCACATGGGTTGGTCTTACCATCATCAGTTCTAGAGTCTGGGCTGATTATCTGCACCGAGTTCTCACTCTTTATGGCTTTTAGCGAATGCCAGTCCATATTTATGTTTCTAAACCACTCCCGGCCTAGTAGTGGTGGACCTCCCTCCGGTAGCACATATAAGTCCATTATTTGACTTCCTTCACCCTTGTTGGCCACTGCAACCTTTATTGTCCCGATGGGGTACACTCTCTGCCCCGTGTAGGTTGTCAATATAATCTCCGTATCCTGTAGGGGAATATGTTGGAATAACCTTCTGTAATCTTTCTTATTCATGACCGACAATGCCGATCCAGTGTCCAATTCCATTTTTACTTGGACTCCTTCTATCTGAAGAGTAACCCAAATTGTCTGGAGGTCTGCACCCTTACCATCGTTGAGTACCCTTAAGCTAGCCAGTTCAATACTGCTTAAGCCAGCCAGTTCATTACTGCTAGCGTCTGAATCGGACTCCTGTTCGGCCACCTTGTGTACTTTTGTGTATTTTCCTTGCGGTGACTTCTTGTTGCTGGTCTTCTTCCCTGACCTGCATACTCTAGCTATATGTCCAAGCCTACCACAAGTTCTACATTCTTGGTTTTTAAACCAACACTGGTTCTGATCATGCGTTGTCTTTCCACAACGATAACATTTGCCAGAACTCACACCCAATTTGTGTGCACTGAGCTCCGGTGACCGTAGCTGCATTACTGCCGTGCCTCTCGCTGCGGCTTCGTGTGCTGCTGCCATAGTGACCGCCTTCTCAAGCGTCAGCTCATTCTCCTCGAGCAGTCGCTTTTGTGTATCCTGTTTAAATAAACCACACACAAATTTGTCTCGTAGTGCATCTGTCAGTCCCGTTCCAAACTGGCAATATTTCGCTAATTTACGCAATTCCAGCAAATATTCAGCATTGCTTTCATGCTGTAGCTGCCTTCTGTCGTAAAATTTAAATCGTTCCGCTAGCATCAGCGGCGTGGGGTTTAGATGATCTTTCAGGACAGTAACAATCTCATCGAACGTCTTATCCGCCGGTTCATCTGGTGATAACAGGTGTTTCAATTGCCCGTATGTCTTCGCACCCATTAAATTTAATAATGTTAGTGCTTTATCAGCCTCACGAATTTTATTTGCCTTACAATAATTTTTAACTCGTTCAACATATATGGCCCAATCTTCGATGTCACTATCAAAGTTGCTAATATTCCCGTGTTTAGGCATTGTAGTACTTTATCAGATTTGCAATTTCTCAGATTTTTTTTTTTTTTACTGCTATCCAAATGGCGGCTTCCCGCTCTTGCCGTCGTCCTCCGCCCACAAAATGGCGGTTTTCCCGCGCTTGGCGGTCTTCACCCGTCCCCCCCGACGCCGTCTCCCTTCAGCCCCCGAGTGCGGCCCTTATCTTCGCCGCGATCGCCCGAGTGCGGCCCTTATCAGCGGATGCGATCGCTCTCGCGGCTCTCGGCCCTTATCAGGAGATGCGATCGCTCTGTTGAAACGCCTCCCGCTCGAAGCGGCTCTCGCGCCCTATTCCTCCTGCTCCCCCAGCCCCGTTCGTGCAGCCAACGCGGTCGACTGCCTGTCGCGTCGCTGCCCGGCTCAGACAACGGCTTACCCACCACCAAGCTGGAGAAGAAGCTGACGGTCGCCGATGGAGGCTCCGAGGTCAGGATGTCTTCCAGTGGGGTGGAGAGGGTGGAAACCTCTCTGTAACGTCCTGGCTGTGGACGAAACTGCCGTGGAGTGACTGCCGCAGGGTCCGAATCAGACTCGTCGCCAGTGTTAAGTCTGTGAGTTGTTCAAGTAATTAATACTCAGACTTAATCAGTAACAATAAAACAGGTCTTTACTGGTTGGAGGTAGGGACTATTCTGAATACAAGATTACTGCACAGTGCTTATATACCGGTGTGTTCACCCCCGGTATTACGTCTACAGCAGCCTGAGAAAGTAGTACATCTCTTAAGGTGGAACAGGCTTAAGCTCTCTTAAGGTGGAACAGGTTACATACACAACAGGCGTCACTGCAGCCAGGGAGTCCTGACGACATCCCTGCTTTTGTCCTCCTATGCAATGTGCAACCAGGCTGTGTTGGTGTCCTGGGGATGTCTCTTCCACCCTTAGAAGGGAAGAGAACCTCCCTGCATGCATATGCATAAGCATATGGAGGGAGGCATTGGAGAGCCTGGGTGCAATCGTCCACCTCTGTGCAGTGCTTGTCAGTGTTTGCAGCACCTCAATGCTGCAGAACACTGACAGAAGAACTGTCAAAATCAATGTGGCCAATTAACAGGAAACCGGCTGATGACGCGTCATCAAATGATATCATCAGACTTGCTTCCTGTTAATTGACCGATGGGCTGGCTTAACAATGCCAATCAAGGGAAAATCCCTTTGACGGAGTGGCTGCAGCCGAGAGCGGGACTGGAACCCGGCAAACAGCTATCCCGCCACCATCCCGACACCGCTGATAAAATCCAGCCCTTCTTTTCAGATGTCAGACTTGAGTTTTATAAGTCAGAAAACAGGCCAAAAAACTGCCAGAGGTTAACCAGCAGCCTAAAAGGACAAACCAGCAACTCAGCAACTAACCTGTATGTAGAGGGCGAGCCCTTTAAGAATGTAAGAGCAAAAGAACATAGGAAATAGGAGCAGGAATAGTCTATTCAGCCCTTCGAGCCTGCTCCACAATTCAATAAGATCATGGCTGATCTTCTACCTCAACTCCACCTTCCTGCACTATCCCCATACCCATTGGTTCCCTTAGTATCCAAAAATCTATCGCTCTCTGTCTTGAATATACTCAACGGCTGAGCATCCACAGCCCTCTGGGGTAGAGAATTCCAAAGATTCACAACCTATTGAGTGAAGAAATGTTCTCCTCCTCTCAGTCCTAAATGTCTGACCCCTTATTCTGAGACTGTGACCCCTGGTTCTAGGCTCCCCAGCCAGGGGAAACATCCTCCCAGCATCTACCCTGTCAAGGCCCTGAAGAATTTTATATGTTGCAATGAGATCACCTCTCATTCTTCTAAACTCTAGGGAATATAGGCCTAGTCTACTCAACCTCTCCTCGTAAGACAATCCCCCATCCCAGGAATCGGTCTGATGAACCTTTGCTGCACCCCCTCCAAGGCAAGTACATCCTTCTTTAGGTAACGAGACCAAAACTGTACACAATACTTCAAGTGTGGTCTCAGCAAGGCCCTATATAATTGCAGTAAGACGTGGGGCTAGAAATTCATCATAGCCAAGAAATGGGCAGTGTTTAGACTAAAAAAGCTTAAGCTGCGCCACTTGAAAATCATCTAGGATGAATGCAAAATTCGTGCTCACTCCTCATTAAAATGATTGTAGTCATGATTCTCATCTAAAAACCCAAGCTCATTGACATTACACTGAAAAGTTGGACCAATATTGGGGACAATCTAACTGCAAGTAATGATTGCCACAGGCTTTTTTCACTACTTAAAGGGGAGTTTCATTGATGCTGCAGCACCTAATTGTCAAAATTTTTGGGTGTGCAGCTGTCCCAACAACCATAAGGTGGTCAAGGAGAAGGAAAAGTTCTTTACAAATCCAGATGGCAGATCGTCGCCCCAGGGAGAGAACCCAGAGGTTCTCCAATGAAGCTCTGGAGGCATTGGTTTTCGCGGTGCAGAGAAGGTCCTGTACCCGCCAACTGGCAGAAGACCCTCGCCACAAGTCCACCGCACTATGTGGAGGGAGGTAGCACACCAAGTCACAGGCAGCACTATGGTCCCCAGGACCCACACCCAGTGCAGGAAGAAGTTTAATGACCTCACATGGGTGATCAGGGTGAGTGAAGGCTTCAACAAATGCTACATACCACCATCTGTACTTCAAGCTTCACACACTGCTCAATGCACCACACCCCCAGCACTCCCCCACCAGCAATCTCTACCTAGCAACACTCACACCCACATCTCACACCTTGCATACAATAACAACTATTCAACTATGGCAGGCACATCACCCAAACACATTGCTCCACACTCACTCACACACTTCCCTTTCTCTTTCAGGCCAAGGTGGCGCATAATCGCCGGGAGCAGAAGCGGACGGGGGTGAGGGGCCAAGCCCACATTGAAGAGCTGAGCCTGCTAGAGATTATTGGGCACCAGTTCACCGGCACCGTGGCCACAGTCGACGTTGATCCCCTTGGGGACAACAACGGTATGTTCTTTCCTAATCCTTCTTCTCACATCCCACTTCCCCCTCAGTCCACATTCTTTTCTCACTTTCAAGCTAATCATGCTGTATGCATGCATTTCTGCTTTCCTGCCTCCCCTCACCATAACTCGACTCTTTTGCCTTTCAGCTTTCAGATAATCAGCAAGCACCCAAGCAGCCTGTTCCTGAGAGCACCGCAGAGAGCGAGGGGGTAGAAGAAGAGGAAGAAGAAGACACCGCGTCACGACATCTGTCAATCACAGACACCAGCTCAGAAACTGGCACTATGCGTCCTTTAGAGGCTAGTGTAGAAGCGGGATCTGCACACGATGAGGCACCGGGGACGAGCGCGCTGCAGCACGGCCAGGGGGATAGGGTAGCTCGGGGGTCAGCTCCCCAGAGGGCGAGTTCACTCGCAAGTTATGATGCACAGGACTCAGATGAGGACCTCGATGAGGAAGGGTGATAGGCATGCACACCGAATTGCTAGGTGCAATGGTAAGGCTGCTAGCGAGCCTCATTGCAATGGCAAGGAGCATGGAGGGGTCCGCCTCCAACATTGCACGGGGCTCTGCGCAGATCATGGAGTTGAGGATTTCCAGTCTGGAAATGATGGTGCACTCCCAGAGAGACCGTGGCAACCCAGATGTAATGGCGCACATGATGAGTGAATCGCAGTTTCCATTGCAGCACAGGTGGAAGCGACCCAATGTATAGGTGCTGCAGCGGAAGCTCAGACTGCTCTCATGCAGTCTCAGCATGATGCCACCCAAGCTCTGACTGCTGCCATAGTGGCTGGGTCTACCACCGTCAACTGGGGCTTTCAGTGTCGCAGCAGGCCAGCAATCTGTGCTCCAAAAGATTGCTAGGAATGCTGAGGTGCTGCCCCGGGGGAGTGGCAGTGGGTCTGTGGAAAAGGAACCTGCTCTCCTCTCTCAGGGTGACAGCGTTCCTACTCCCACCACTGCCATTCTGCCATTGCCTTTGCAGCTGCCTGTCAGCCAACCAACCAGGCTGCTGCTGCACATGCCTAGGTGGTGCAGTCTACAGCCAGGCCTTCTAGGTCCACAGTTGGTCGAGGTCGGCCTGCAAGGCCATCTGAAGTCTCCCGCACAGAAGCTCAGCAGTCTTCCACCAGCTGTGCTGCAGCCACTGGGGGGTGCACTGCATAGGAGCACAAGAGTAGGAAAAGGCAAAAGAACGACAGGCACTAAGGAATTGCACAAGGGTGATTTGTTAATAGCATGCATGTAATATGTGACGTAATAAAACTCACTACGCATTTGGTTTGAGAATTAAGCAAGGCTTTAATCAACTTATTTCGGAACATGGAAGTCTAGTTGTATCCACTAGCTCCTTGTCTTTACAAAATGTCCCTGGAAAGCTGGGGCCAACGCCCGAGTATTTATACTCCTTGGACGGCGCCACCAGCTGGCCGTCCAGTGTTATTTCATAGGTAGTATCTCGATGATGAGATTTATGACATTCTTCCTGCCTAAAAGATTTGGAAGTCCAACGACTTCCTCTTAACGGATTAGGCAGACCACGAATAGCCGCAGTCTTTTAGATTTTTGTTTATGGCCAGAAGGCACGTCTCCCCGGACCGTGTCTTGGTCCCTGGGCCGCTTGATCCGTGCCGGTGGATCGACAGGGTCCGTGTTGCTCTGATCAACCCGAGGGAGGCTGGAGAGATCGTGACTCCGGGTGCAGGTCCCCACAGGCGCAGAACTGGCTTCGTCCCATTGGTTAGCCGGAGATTGACCGGCGTCCTGGTCCGAGTGGATCCAGCGGGGCAGCCGGCAGATCCCTTGATGTCCCAGGTAGGGCATCATCCTCGGGAGAGTGCAGAGTGTAGGCCTCAACCCCGCGGGTCCCTCCATCAGTCGGGTCTGCGGAACCGGCCGGACAGGGAGCCAGGTCCCGGAGCGAAACGGTGGACTCCCGGCCATCCGGGTACCGCACGTGGGTGTACGTGGGGTTGACGTCTGTAAGTTCTACCTCGTCGACTAGAGGATCGGTTTTTGATGATTGGACGAATCTTCGGAGCAGCAGGGGGCCAGGAGATGCCAACCATGATGGTAGAGACGTCCCATGGGTGGAGCGACGCTGGAAGCTGAAGAATCGCTCGTGAGGTGTGACATTGGTAGAAGTAGAAAGGAGAGACCTGATGGAATGCTACGCGTCAGGGAGCATAGTTTCCCACTGCTGGTCTGCTAGGTTGCGTGACTTCAGTGCAAGACGAACAGCGTTCCAAATGATAGCGTTGTATCTCTCAACCTGTCCGTTACCAATGGGATGGTAGGGTGTCGTTTTACTTCTGGCGATTCCCCGTTGGGAGAGATAACTTTTGAGTTCGCTTGACATGAAGGAGGGACCCTGATCAGAGTGGATGAAATTGGCCGTACGTCAAAGGGAAAAGACTTGATGAAGGCATTTGATCACTGTGGAAGTAAGCATATTGGGGCAGGGGAAAGCAAAGGGAAAGTGTGAATATTCATCCACCATAGTCAGTAAGTAGGTGTTCCGCGTTGAGGAAGGCAATGGCCCTTTAAAGTCAATGCTGAGTCGCTGCATAGGCTGCATAGCATGTATGAGCGAGCCATCCGATGGACGGAAGAATTGCGGTTTTAACTCCGCACAAATTTTACAGGAGGAGCACGTTCTTTTCACATCTTCCGTAGAAAATGGGAGATTTTTAGATCACACAAAGTGCAACATATGGGTAACGCCAGGATGGCATAAGTCAGTATGAAGATCCGCCAGAGTCGAAGTTGATATAGAAGAGCAGAATGCCCGCGTGAGGGTATCCGGGGCCACATTCACTTTGCCGGGTCGATAATGTATGGTGTATCCAAAGGCAGCCAATTCCATCCTCCAGAGTTGTATTTTATTATTCTTGATCTTAGTGCGTTTCCGGTTATCCAGCATAAAGGCCACAGAGCGCTGCTCGGTTATAAGTGTGAAATGGCGACGAGCGAGAAAATGACTCCATTTACATACCACTTCAATAATGGCCGTAGCCTCCTTCTCGACAGGAGGATAATGGAGCTCGCTACCTTGCAAAGTTCTGGACAGAAATGCAACGGGTCGACCACCTTGATTCAAGGTAGCAGAGATCGCCACATCCGATGCATCGTACTCAACCACGAAAGGAAGATTTTCGTCAATGGAACGAAGCGTGGCTTTTTCCAGTTGTCACTTGAGGAGGTTGAAAGCTGAAATAGCCGTTGCCTCCAATGGAAATGACTTTGCGTGAAGCAGGGGCTGGATCTTGTCGGAGAAGTGGGGTATCCATTTCGCATAATAGGCGAACATGCTGAGTGCCCGACGAAGAGAGCTGAGATTCGTAGGGGGAGGGAGCTCCTGAAGCAGATGAAGTCACTCCAGATCCGGTTTGATGACACCGTTGCCCACCCAGTAGCCAAGGATGTTGACTGATTGTACTGATTTCACAGATTTGGACTCATTTAAGGTTAAGTTGCGACGACGGAGAACGTCAAAAAATTTCTGGAGATTGGCACCATGCTCCTTCTGGTTATGACCAGCAATGGTGATATTATCTAGATATGGAAAAGTGTCTGTTAAGTTCTCCTGTTTGACTAGGCTATCCATTGCCCGTTGAAAGACGGCCACCCCATTGGTGACCCCAAATGGAAGGCGACAAAACTGGTAAAGCTGACCATTGGCCTCAAAGGCCGTATACTTTTTGTCAGAGTCCTTTAACGGTAATTGATGATATGCACTCTTTAAACCAAAAGTTGAAAATACCTTGTAGTTGGCAAGGTTATTGACCATGTCATCGATGCGTGGTAGTGGGTAGGCATCCAGGTCAGTATATTGGTTAATAGTTTGCGAGTAATCGATGCAAAGACGTTTATTGTGTTGCTTCAGAGGATTTTTAACAATGACGACTTGAGCCCGCCAGGAAGATGAACATGGCTCAATGATCCGTCAGCTCGAAGGCGAGAGATTTCTGCCTCGATAAAGGCTCGATCATCTCGGCTGAAACGTTGTGATTTAGTGACTATGGGCTTACATCGGGGGGAAAGATTGGCAAACAAGGAGGGCTCGTCGAGCGAAGCTGCCGAAAGCACACAAAACAGTACTTTGGAAATAGTAATCTCCGGCTTTGACCCTCCAAACTCGAAAGTGAGTCTTTTGTGTTGTTTCTGGAAATCCTGTCCCAGGAGCACATCACTGCATAGGTTCTTGAGCACCCCGAGCCGGGTGGAGAAATAAGTGTGGCCATTGAGAATAAGGTCGACAAGACAAAAGCCGGAAGAATTGGTGGTCAGTGTCGTCAGAGCCATTGCAATTTCCCTGTCCGAGGGGTAAATACGCAGTTTTAACTTACTGACAGGCCGCTCACTAATGAAGCTGTCAGAGCTGCATGAGTCGATTAGTGCACTCAAAATGTGTCCATTTATTGAAACCTTCGTGGCTGCATGGGACAAACTTTTGGGGGAAAACAGCTGTGATGGGAGGAGGGGCAGTTTTACCCTTGACAGCTGTAACCTTAGTAGTGGTTCTTGGGGGAGGAACAGATTTATAGATTGCAGCTGTAACCTTAGTAGTGACTCTTGGGGGAGGAGCAGTTTTATAGATAGTAGCTGCAAAACTAACAGGAGCTCTCGACCGGTATACCTTAGAAAAGTGACCTTTCTTACTAACAGCGGCTCTTGACTGGCATACCTTAGAAAAGTGACCTTTCTTGCTGCAATGATTGCAGGTCGCGTTACGAGCAGGACAACATTTCCTATAATGGAAAGCTCCTCCACAGAAGAAACGCTTCCTTCCAGATTGCCAAGATGCCACTAGGGTGGGGTCATCATCAGTGTAGGTTTCTAGGGTAGTGTTTTCATCAGCCGGGTTGGAGTCGTCATCTGTGAAGGCTTCCGCCCGAGGCCTATCGAAAGAGTCACTAAAAGAGATAGCAGCAGCCCGTGCACGTGGTAAAAGATAGGTATCTGCATTCCTCTTTGCTAAGTCCAGAGAACATGCCTGGTCATAGGCAGCCTGTAACTTGAGGGTTTCATTCTCCAACAGACGCTGACGTATGAAGGGAGACGCAATCCCATTAATAAAGGAGTCACGAATTAACTCCTCCTGGTACTGCTCAGCTGTAACAGCTTTAAGATTACAATCCTTGCTGAGCCTGCGAAGTTTCTGAAGGAATTCGTCAAGTGATTCCCCGGGTTGTTGTCAAGTTGTGGCCAGCAGATGCCGAAAAAAATTTTCATTTGGGGACTTGACATATAGCTGCTATAGTATTTGGATAGCGGCGTTATTGTCTACACAGTCTTCGATATAATCAAACACATGAGGGGATACGTAATTAGCAAGTATTTCTAATTTATCAGGAACATTTTCACCACACACCCTGAGGAAGTTGCTGAAAGTACGATATCAGTGTTTCCATACCTTAGCAGCTGTAAGTGAATTTGGGTCCAGGTCAAGATGGGTGGGGCTGAGTAGTTTCTCCATGATGGATCGATTACTTGTCTGAGTTCCCTTCTATGGTTCGAGTCATAGCTGGCTGTTCCCGAAATCACCCAAAGCGTGGAGTCGATATTAAGTTGATTAAATTGATGTAATAAAACTCACTACGCACTTGGTTTGAGCATAAAGCAAGGCTTTAATCAACTTATTTCAGAACAGGGAAGTCTAGTTGTATCCACTAGCTCCTTGTCTTTACAAAATGTCCCTGGCAAGCTGGGGCCAACGCCCGAGTATTTATACTCCTTAGACGGCGCCACCAGCTGGCCATCCAGTGTTATTTCATAGGTAGTTTCTCGATGATGAGATTTATGACAATATGTGTAATAGGTTTATAGATAAATTTATAAATTGTGTTTGGAATATTTTGTGGTCTCTCTCATTTCAGCTTTGCGCCCAGGAGAATGATACCTGTGATATGGCATGCGACTGGGATGGTATGATAGGGATGTGGTGAGCTACGGGGGTCTGGAGTTTCATTCGTGCGAATCGGAGTCTGATGAGCCGGTCACGGACAGACGGTCCTGAAGGCCGAATCTCTCACGTCCTCCTCGTCCTCCTCGTACTCCATGTCCTTTCCCTCGTCCTCCTCCTGAGGTGGTCCTGCAATCCCTGGTGACAAGGTCTGTGCCCTCATGATGACCAAGTTGTGGAGCATGCAGCAGACCACCATGAAATGGGGCACCTGCTCAGCTGAGTACTGGAGGGTCCTCCCGAGTGGTCAAGGCAGCGGAACTGTTGCTTCAGTAGTCTGATAGTCTGCTCGGTGATGTTCCTGGTGGCAGCATGGCTCTCATTATGAGCGCTGAGCAGGAGTGTTGGGGTTGCGGAGGGGAGTCATGAGCCAGGTGGAAAGCGGATAGCCCTTGTCTCCGAGCAGCCAACCTCGAGCGTGACGTGGTGGCTGGAAGAGTGCTGGCACACCAGTCTGGCACAGGATGAAGGCATCATGGCTGCTGCCAGGATAGCAGGCATTGACATTGAGGATTCACTGTGTGTGGTTGCACACCAACTGCACATTAAGTGAGTGGTAGCCTTTGCATTTACGGAAAATCTCAGGATTATTATGCGGTGCCCGCAAAGCTATGTGTGTGCAGTCGATGGCGCCCTGCACCATGGGAAAGCCCTCTATCCTGGCAAAGCCACATGCATGCTCGTCCTGCTTCTCTCTGGTGATCGGAAAGCCAATGTAGTCCCTTCTACTGGTGCAGAGAGCCTCAGTGACCTCCAGGATGCAGCAATGGACAGTGAACTGTGAGATTTTAGCTATGTCTCCAGCTGCAGACTGAAAGGATCTGCTGCCAAAGAAATTGAGGGCCACGGTGACCTTGACTGCCACTGGGAGAGCTGTGGTTGCCCTGGTCTGAGGCTGGAGGTTGGTTGCAGTAGGTGGCAGAGTTCTGTGACCACCTCCTTGGTGAAGTGAAGTCTCCTAATACACTGCTCCTCGCTTAATTGAAGGTAGGAGAAGTGATGTCGGAAGACCCTAGGTGGGTAAGGCCTCCTGTTGAGAGCCCTGATGGCCCTCCTCCTCCCTCTGCACACATGTTCCCATCTTTCTCGCTGACTTCGCTCCCTCCGCCATAGATGCTGGAGGGCGAGGTCGACTGCCAGTACAGCCTCCATGACTTTTAGCAAGTGTTTTAGTTTAAAGCATTTCAAAAATAATGAGGGTATTTTTTACTTGCCAGAACACTCCCTGATACCAAATAACATTGAAATAACGAAAGAAAACTCTTGCAGTTGCAGGACGTAGCACACAGACACTCAAAATTCAAAACCCTGTCAGGTGCGGGTGATTGGTGATGATCGCTTTAAATATCGTCACTGGAGCCGGCTTCCTGCTGCTGCACGCCACCGCAACCTGTCGTTGCTTTCTCCAGCTGGTAACTTCAACGGTCAAAACGAAGTTGGGAGATCGGGCGTCAAGTGAGCATTTCACACTCATTGATGTCATGATCTCTATGATTGTGATGTCCCCGGCGATTGAGTTTAGTGGCAGCGCTACAAGACGGATATGACATGCATCGCTGGAGCCGCCATCAGCTGGCGATAGAGTGCTGAACGGTGTTTTAGCGTCATCTCGTGGCGCTAGCATGTGGCGCTCAGCACACGAATTTCTCCCCCCCTTTACTCTTATATTCCAATCCTTTTGTAATAAACGCTAACATACTATTTGCTTTCCTGCATGTTAATTTTCTGTGATTTGTATACAAGGACACCCAGGTCCCTCTGAACACCAACATTTCCCAATCTCTCACCATTTAAACAATACTCTGCTTTTCAATTTTTCCTACCAAAGTGGATAACTTCACATTTCTCCACATTATATTCCATCTGCCATGTTCTTGCCAACTCACTTAACCTGTCCATATCCCTATGCAGGCTCTTTGCATCCTCCTCACAACTTACTTACCCACCTAGCTTTGTAGAAGCTACATCATTACATAAATTTAAAACAGAAATAGACAATTTCCTAGAAGTAAAGGGAATTAAGGGTTACGGGGAGCGGGCAGGAATTTGGACATGAGTCTAGGTTCGGATCGGTCATGGCCCTGTGTGTAGCGGAGCGGGCCCAGGGGCCGTGTAGCCTGATCCTGCTCCTATTTCATGTGTCTAATTCTGTTAGATGCAGGAGATGGTTCTGTGATAGTGGATTGGCAGTTAGGATCAGATCAGCCATGATCTTATTGAATGGCGGAGCAGGCTCGAGGGGCCGATTGGCCTACTCCTGCTCCTATTTCTTTTGTTCTTATGTTCTTATGTATCATCAACAAACTTGGATACATACACTTGGTCCCCTCATCTAATTCATTGATATAGATTGTAAATAGCTGAGGCCCAAGCACTGATCCTTGCAATACCCCACTAGTTGCAGCCTGCCAACTCAAAAATGACCCGTTTATTCCTACTCTGTTTTCTGTCCGTTAACCAATCCTCAATCCATGCTAATATATTACCCCCAATCTCATGAGCCTTAATTTTGTGAAATAACCTCTTGTCTGGCACCTTATCAAGTATATTAAATAGCACTGCTGAAAGAGCCTTCCTGCCTGTTAGCACCATGATTGCTGAGTGAGTTTATCACGCAGCAAGTCAGGCACTGGGGCAGACCAATATCACAAAAAGGTCCTATAAAAAGTATAGGACCATTATGTTAATGATCATTTAACATACTTTTGGTGTGTGCCCTGGACCTCTCCAGAGCAGACCGATCCACTATGGTGGGTGACTCACTTCTGGCATGGAATGTGCCTGCCATATTTAGGAGTTCATTTAGTACCTGAAAAATGGGCACAGCGCCAATTAATTTCTAGAACCAGGACTCTGTCCAAAAGCAACCCAATTTGAACAGGGGCTTGGGGTCGGCAGAATTTTTGCTTGTTCCAAACATAACTTCTGACATCACAGAGGGTAGGGCCAAGGGGAGGGATTTCCCACATTGGGAATTTCTTCTACTCCAGTTTCCCTACTGTCCAGTGACCTGGGTGCCAAGCTAAATCCAGCAGGCATGTCAGCCTAGAGACAGAAGCGAAGTCCACATCAGGCTGGGGATCATGGCCTAGATGTTTTGATGGGCCCTCCTGTATATTGAGCACTAAAGCAGTGTGTAATCATGTCACAAAAGGACGTTGTATCTTAGCTGCAATCTAACATGTAGAAAGTGAGAAAATACAACAAGTGCTGGCTTTTGAGATGCAAAATTTCTGCAAATTTTCATTGCAGCTGCATAACACCATTTTTCATTTCTTGCCACTGGAGGAAGTATATTTAGAGGGATTAATATGCCCAGGCACATTGCTAGTTTTCATTTCGCACCAACATTCCCACCACTGGTCCAGCTTCCAGGCATCTGGTATCTGGAGCCACAGAATTAAAAACAGGTATTTAATTACTTTGTGAGGGGTTGTAAAAACATAATTTTCTGATGTACGGCAATCTTACAGTGGTTATGCATAATTTAGTAAAGTAGGTTTACATTGAGGTTGTGATAGATAATTGTTCAATAACATGTAGTCTAAATGGGACAGGGGCAGGGATTAGGCTTAAGTGGGTATAGTAAGACATGATAGGAAGACTTCGGACTAGAAGACTCATGGGAGACATTCGGAGTGCCACTTTTAACACAACAAAACAGTCAGAAGAGGCATAGTAACATAAGAACAGGAGTAGGACATTTAGCCCCTCGTACCTGTTCCACCATTCAGTGAGATCATGGCTGATCTGCGACCTAACTCCATGAAAATAATCGAAAAGGCCTTTATATCTACAAGACTAGAATACAAGAATATACCTTGAGTCTCATCGCTGGGAGCAAGTGGAAGCCAAGCACAAACAGTGGAAGGAGCGCACATTAACCCAAGCACTCCACCCACTCGCCCCTTCAACCACCGTCTGCCCCACCTGTGACAGAGACTGTAGGTCCCACATTGGACTCATCAGTCACCTGAGAACTCATTTTTAGTGTGGAAGCAAGTCATCCTCGGTACCAAGAGACTGCCTAAGTAGAAGAACTCCATATACCTGCCTTTGCCCCATATCCCTTAATACCTTTGGTTAACAAAAATTTAACAATCTCAGATTGAAAATTAACAATTGATCTAGCATCAATTGCCGTTTGTGGAAGAGAGTTCCAACCTTCTACTACCCTTTGTGTGTAGAAGTGTTTCCTAATTTCACTCCTGAAAGCTCTGGCTCTAATTTTAGACTATGCCCCTAGTTCTAGAATCCCGAACCAACGGAAATAGTTTCTCTCTATCTACCCTATCTGTTCCCCTTAATATCTTAAAAACGTTGATCAAATCAGCTCTTAACCTTCTAAATTCCAGGGAATATAACCCTAGTTTGTGTAATCTCTCCTCGTAATTTAACCCTTGGAGTCCAGGTATCATTCTGGTAAACCTACACTGCACCCCCTCCAAGACCAAGATATCCTTCCTAAGGTATGGTGCCCAGAACTGCTCACAGCACTCCAGGTGTGGTCTAACCAGGGCTTTGTATTGCTGTAGCATAACTTCTACCGCCCTTGTATTCAGTCTTGTAGATACAAAGGCCTTTTTGATTATTTTCTGTACCTGTTTATGACAATTTAATGATCTATGTACCTGGACCCGCAAGTCTCTTTGGACATCCACTGTTTTTAGCTTTTCACCATTTAGAAAGTACCCTGTTCTAGCCTTTTTAGGTCCAAAGTGGATGACCTCACATTTGCCTACATTGAAATCTATTTGCCACAGTTTTGCCCATTCACTTAATCTATCAATATCTCTTTGTAATTTTATGGTTTCATCTATACTGCCTACAAGGCAACAAGACTAGTCTTCTAAAACACAGGAGCAGTTTTTGGAGAAGCAGTAGCACCAGCAGTAATGGCAGGAAAGATAGTGAGGTGATACTGGACTTTTATTTCTGGAATTCACTTCAGGTCGTAAACAATGGAAGTTGTTTTTTTATGTGCCAGGCCATAATTGTAGTCTAGACTGAAACAGAAACTTTCAAAGAAGCATTTGCTATGGTTGTGAAATAAGAGGTGTGCTGTGTCTTCTTGGGGGAAAGAGCTGGAGAGGATAAAGGAGAGAGAACTATACAAGAACATATTTTTCCTTTAGGAGTGAAGATAAAGGAATTGAACTTAATGGCATGTCTTGCTCTGGTTAAAGTATAGGGTTTTTAAATTTACCACATTCCCCGAAAGTTATGGCTAAAGGGACCCTGTATGGACAAGTTATTTAAAAAAAGGGTACCCAAAATGGCTTCTAAAACGTCGTGACCAAAACCAACAGGATTTTAAAAGCAAGGCCCTGCAAAAGGGCAGGCCCTGAACTGAAACCTAACATGCAGGAATCTGTGAAAAGACTTTGTAAAGCCAGACAGATAGGTAAACACAGAATATGCATTCTTCACCTTGGAACAGATCAAGTCAGGATGGGCCTAATCTGAAAGCCATCAACTTCTCGCATAAATAATCGGTAACAGCTCACAGGTAGCTGCCAAGCCAGGAAACCCAATTAAATTTCATAAATGACAAACAGCCAGGATATCGAAACCATTATACCATGAGATAACTGCCCCAGAAGTCGTTAAAGTAAATGGCCGTAATCATTTTAAACGAGCCTGCCAAAAGTTAGACAAAGGACTGACCTGATTTGGCACACAGATAAGGGGTGAAGAACCGGGTATAATTGTAGGCCCATCGGTAGTGATCGGTCTCTTATCTCTCAGCTCTTGTCGCACCCCTCCTGCTCCGGGCTCCTGCCTCTCGCTCTCGTGCCTCGTGGTGGGCCCTCTTCTCCCTCCCCATGCCGCTCAACACCAAGGATGCCCATTACACTGGGGCCAAATGTGGGAGGAGAGTGAGACCCGAATTCGAAGACGCACAGGACACACAGGGCCACAAACAGATGAGACGAGACAGGGAAAACGGTAAAACCGGTGAAAGCAGAGAAGGGCAGCGGGAAGACGCGTTGGGGACAAATGGCCTAGTTATAAGCTGGCGTTTGATAAATAAGTTGACGTTGGATGCATGGACAGTAAAACCCCAAGTTAAGAATAAGTTGGCGTTCGAAGCATGAGTAGCGAAATCAAGACAAATGGCCTAGTTATAAGCTGGCGTTTGATACTTAGACAGTAGAGCCCAACTAAGAATAAGCTGGTATTCAAAACTTGGGTAGGAAAATCTTAACAGTAAAGACCGCCAACCGAACCCCAACCGCAGCAATACCGTCGGCGACCGCCTGAAGAAGAAGAAGGCCCATCGTGACGAAATACCCAACGAAGACGTTAACGGAGGAAAAGGAGGGTGCTTCGCACAAACAACTTAATCACCGCGCCCTGTGACCACGTGACAACGACGAACCCCAAAGGACAGAAAAAGTGAACCTCAAAACCCAACCAGTTAAAGCAACAGGTTTCAAATTGGTGAGCATGAATTCCTGGCCCCTCATAGCTTAATCTAGTTAGGTATTAGGGGGTGGGATAAGGATAAGGGGATTTTGAATGTATTTGTTTCCCTCGATGTGCCGTGTGTTCCCCATTCCCATATAAATGTAATTGTTTATGCCTGTAACTATATCAGTGATTCTCAGTAAGATTGTGTTTTATTCTGCCTTTAATAAAATTTTGGTTTTCTTGCACCAAACCACTTGTCTACTCGATTTTCTGTATCACCGCCTGTACCTAATCCAGTGTCTAGAACCCAGGGGTGTGGGAGCGATTCGAACCGCTCAGAGACAGTCAGAGGTGAAGCTGACTGGGCGCACGCCACCCTCTACAGAAATGGTGACTGCGGCAGGACTCCAGCAACAGGGGTACGATACAGTAAACAATGGTTCGGATGAGGAAACCATGATGGAGGAAAGGATTTCTGATTATGTGTTTAGTAAGGTGAATATCATAAAGAAGTGGCTCACCACTCTGTTAAAGGCTGGGCGTCTGGTAGATGCCGTAGCCAAGTGGACAGAAGGGAAGGAGCACAAGAAATCCCTAGAGAAGGCAGTCTGGCTGATGTGCTTCAAAAGGCAGGTCCAGCTTTTGGACAGGCTCGTTGCAGCACAGGCAGCCGAGTTAAAGGAGTCAGCCCTGGAGATCCAGGACAAGGTTCTAGCAGGGGAGAAGTTGCTGGTAGCATTGCAGGCCCTGAATCAGGAAAGGGTACATTTAATGGGAGAATATAAGGCCAAGTTGGAATACCTACAGTGCCAGGTCACCGAAGCCAAGGGTAATGAGTTGAGGTTGCGGGAAAAGAACGACCGCCTAGCGAGACAAGTAAGGGAACAGGAGGAGAAAATAAAAGAGGTAAAGGCAGCTTACAAGTTAGTGAGTGTGTGATGAAATATTCCATTCATCACTCATTGGTATTCTCTGCCTGTGACTGTGGTTGGTTTCAGTTTCATTTCCCTTACCTCAGTTCCGTTTCCTCACCATTGTATTGTACTGTGTGTAGGGCTCCGCCCATACCTGGCCCCTATGTAAGCTGGCCCAGCCTGCATCACATTCAGTACGGCAGACCTCTGGGTGGAAGATACCTCTCCTCTGTGTGTTACCTTCTAAGTCAATAAAAGCCTTGTTTTGTTTCGCTAACATCGAGTCTCGGATTTATTGAGGCACATCAGAGTGAACAGGGGTTTGAAGATGCAGATCATGGCCCCTGCAAGGAACAGATAGAAAATCTGAGCCTGGCCCTCAGGAAGGCAAAGGGCACGGTGTGCCTCATAAGCCCGAAGGCAGGCCAGGCGGATTCTATAGGGAACGAGGGGAGAACAGTTCAGGCATCACTGGTAGTTCCCAGGGACGACCCGGTTGAGGAACAGGAGGTCACGTGACCACCACCCGTAGCGCCAGGTTTTAGCGAGGTCTGGCAGCAAGGGGGGGGTGGAGTCAGGGGTGGGAGCGGAGGTGGAACAGCCCCCGCAAGAGAGGCCGGAGCCAGGACCGATGTGCCCAGCCCGGCATCGGAGGTTCGGCCCACCCGTTAATGACGAGGACGAGGGACCCCTCCAAAACCAGTTCATATTACCCTATAGCACCCAACAGCTTAGGGCCATGGTGAGCCATATCCCAAAGCTCTCCGAAAAAGGGGACCCCTCGATCCACTTCAGGGAAGTAGAGCAGGCAGCCAGCGTCAACGACTGCGATGGTGCTGAACAGGCCAAAATGCTGCTATTCTCCCTGGAGAGTAGGCTCATCCAATCCCTCTCAGACAAGTGTAAGAAGGGGCAATGCGGGTATCCTTTCTCCCGTGTGGAGAAGACCGTCCAGCTCACAGGGGAAACCCCGCAGGCTTTCGCGGACAAGTTATGGCCGGTTTATAGGAGCGCCTGTCCTGGGGCACCTAATCAGCTGGCCAATTGGCTCCGTTGCCTGGTGGCAAACAGCTTGCCACAGGTCCGGGCCAAGGCGGAAGTCTGGTTCGAACCCAAGAATCCCCAGGCCACCGAACTTACGGTGATCAGACAGTTGACCCTAGCCTATAAGAACGGTAGGGGAACCGATGCACACCCACCCAAGGGGAAGGTGCATGAGGTAAAACCCGGACAGGGTAGGAAGGAGTGGCATCAGGAGGGGAATAATCCTTCTAGCACTAAGATGAATTGCTACGGGTGTGGGAAGGATGGACACTGGAGGAAGGAGTGCAAAAACCCTTGGAAAGATAACAAGGGAAAGAACTCCACAGCCGCAGCCCAAAAGGCAGAGGCAGGAATCCCTCCCGCCGTGGTCGCGTCATTCTTGGACACCATGAGGTCCTTATTGACTGGCATTGATTGCCCGCTGGACCCTGCTCCTCTCACAGATGGACCTAAAGGTGAAGGGTCTCTGCGAGCCTAAGCTTGCAGCCAACATGGTATATACTGGAACAGCCCACCGGTGTTCCATAGAAGGGGTTTGGGAAGTGGACATAAGTTTACGGGCCGGGATACACCCCACAGGCCGCGAGACCTATGTGGACGGCTCCAGCACAGTATCTGCTGGCGAGCGCCTCATGGGGTGTGGAGTTTATGACCCAGCGGCAAACATTGCCCTGGCAATTAAGCTCCCCAGCACCATGAGCGCCCAGCAGGCTGAACTGTCCGCAGTACTGTACGTCGTTAAACACCCCAAAATCTTCCCCACCCCATACACGATTTTCTCGGACAGCATGTTCACGTGCAATTCGTGTACGGAGTACCTGGCCATCTGGTCCCGCCGCGGATACACCTCCACCGGCGGGAGACCCCTCACAGTGAAACCTCTGCTGGAGAAAATCTTAGCAGCAGTGGGGGAGGAAGGGGAAGTTTTCATCCATAAGGTGAAAGCCCATTCCTCCACAGAACCCCGTAGTCAAGGCAACCAGCAGGCTGACATGCTAGCTAAGGAGGGTGCTCGCACAGGCACTTTCTGGGACCCATATGGGTCCAGACCCATGGCAGCAGTCAGAGGTAGGGACGGGACACAAGGGAGTGCAGGGGTAGCTTTAGCCCCGGACCTTAAGACGGTCCAAGCCCAAGACCCCGTCCTCAAGGCAGTCCTCAGTGCAGTGACTGAGGGAAAAAGGGTAGAGGGCCCTTACGGCACAGCAACCCTCTCCGTGAAAGAAGGCATGCTGTTCAGGGGGAAACAGTGGGTTGTGCCGCAGCAATACCGGAGGGAATTCCTTCAACTGGCCCATGAGGGTCCAGGAGCGGGGCATCCCGGGCCTGAGACCTCCTGGCAACGGGTGGAACAGGCGGGATGGTGGCCAGGACTCAGGGAAGATGTCCGCGAGTTCTGCGCCGGCTGTCTGGTGTGTGCTGCTAACAACCCTGACCCCTACAAAAGGAAGGTACCTATGGGACACATCAGGAGGGTAGAGGGACCATGGCAGTCGATACAGGTCGACTACATCGGGCCCCTGCCCACCACCCAGGGAGGCTATAATTACTGCCTAGTCCTGGTAGATGTGTTCACGAAATGGGTAGAAGCCTTCCCCTGCAGAACAGCCACAGCTCTGGGTGTTATGTCTGCACACTGGGTTACAATGCTGCACTAGAGTTACTCTAGCACATGAAGTTTGATAGTGCTGTTATCGTTATATTATATCTGACATTGGTGATAGGTACTCGATTGCCTTGGCCTGTAGGGGTTAGTTGGATCAGGCATTAAAACGACACGAGTTGATTTCTACATGCTGTCATTGAGTTATCCTTGCAAACGCAACATTTGGCGACGAGGATGGCTGAAATCTCTCTTCCACCACCTCCTCCCTTCCTTGCACTACCAAGTGAGCCCCCAATCCCATGGGTTCGCTGGTTACAGTCCTTTGAAACCTACCTCATCGCTCTTGGACTAGAAAATGTGAGTGCAGCACGGAAAAAGGCACTGTTATCCCATTGCTTGGGAGCGGAGGGCCAGCGTGTTCTTGGGACATTATGGACAGCAGACTCAATACAAACATATGATGTGGCTGTGGCTCTGTTAAGCACACACTTCTCTGCCCCACAAAGTGCCCTCCTCCGGCGATTCATTTTTAGACAGCGTCACCAACTCCCCAGCGAGTCTATGCATCAGTATGTGGCTAATTTGAGGGGGTTAGCTAGCTCGTGCAAGTTCGGTGCACTACAAGATGAGATGGTGCGTGATCAACTAATAGAGCACACCAACAACGTGAGAGTGCGTGAAAGACTGTTACTCGAGTCCGACAATCTGTTGTTGTCACAGGCAGTTAACATTGCCTTTCAAGTGGAGTCTGCAGCCGAATGTGCAGTGGAACTAGCAAAACATCCAGTGAGCGGCTTCTCCAGCGTTCACTTCCACTCTGAACTCTCACACACTGCTCAGCCACACACACCCAGTGACAGCACCCTCGGCCCCGACAGGTCTGACACTGTAATACTTGCGCAACTGCAGCAACGCGCGCTACCGCGGCAACAGTGTGGAAACTGTGGATCTTGTTCACATGCTACCAGAGCGCAGAATTGCCCCGCGCGCGGCCAAGCCTGTCGCAATTGTGGAAAACAAAATCACTTTGCAAATGTCTGCCGCTCTGCCCTTGTTGCTACAAATGAACACTCTGAGTCCTCAAGCACTATAATTCACAACGTGAGCTCTGGGCCAGTAGTGGCTTTCAAGCCATGCACAATTAATCTGAATGATGTGTGCATTCCTCTGTTGTTGGATACCGGTGCCAGTGTCTCACTGCTGAATGTGGACACATTCAAACATTTTTTCAGCTCCCTGCCACTCTCTGCGCCCTCCACTGCCCTCTGCGGGTATGGTAATTCAAAAATTGAACTAGTGGGCTCAGTCAACCTCACTGTATGCTATGGAACAAAAGATTTGCCAGATTTTTGTTTTCATGTGGCACGCCAAGGAGCTAACCTGATGGGACTGGATCTCTTCACTGACCTGGGTTTTTCTCTCTTGGACACCGGCGGGTCTGCGATTCTGCACGTCGCCTCACCGTGGTGCCAAACATGGCCAGCACTCTTCAAGGGTCTGGGCTGCCTGACTGCCTTCACCCACCAGCCCATGGTTGACTCCACCATTACCCCTGTCATTCAGCCATTGCGCCGCATCCCGCTTGCTCTCCGTGATGGGGTCACAGCTGAACTAAAGCAGCTGCTGGAAGCTGGCATCATCGAACCAGTTGATGCCTCCCCATGGGTCTCCAACCTGGTGGTCGGAAAGAAAAAGTCAGGTGGTCTACGCGTCTGTGTCGATCTTCGAGCAGTGAATAAGGCCGTAATCCTTGACAAATATCCACTGCCCACGTCAGAGGAACTCACAGCGCAGTTCTATGGCTCCATCCTGTTCTCGAAACTGGACCTTCGACAGGGCTATCTACAGGTTCCCCTCCACCCCAGCAGCAGGGACCTCACTGCTTTTGTGACACATGCTGGCGTCTTTCAGTACACCAGGATGCCATTTGGACTTAGCTCTGCACCCAGCTGCTTCCAAAAGGTGATGTCCTCTGTGCTCGCGGGCATTCCTGGGGTAGCCATCTACCTGGATGACATCGTCGTGCATGGGCCCTCGACCTCCACTCACGACAAACGCCTTCACAGAGTTTTCACGGCTCTAGCAAAACACAAGCTCACACTGAATGGCGAAAAGTGTGTCTTTGCTGTTTCAGAGATCGAGTTTGTGGGGTTTCGGTTGTCGGCTGACGGTATATCCCCACTCCAGTCAAACGTGGATGCCATTCACAGCATCCCAGAACCCAGCTCTGCAGCACAGGTTGCCTCCTTCCTTGGCATGACTGGGTACTACCTGAAGTTTTTGCCCCAGTACTCAGCCACCACAGCCCCACTGCGCCAGCTCCTGCGAAAGGATGAGCCCTGGGTGTGGTCACAAGCCTATACGGAAGCTGTACGTCTCCTCAAATCGCAGCTCACGTCGCCTCCAGTGTTGGCTCACTTTGACATCGCCAGCCCCACCCTCGTCACCTGCGACATGTCCGCTGCAGCTGTGGGGGCAGTGTTATCGCAGATACAGAATGGAGTGGAGAAACCAATCGCCTTTGCCTACCGAGCCCTTAGCCCCACTGAACAGAAGTACTCAGTAGGCAAGCAGGAGGCGCTGGCGTGCGTCTGGGCATGTGAGCAGTGGCACCTGTACACGTATGGCCATGCCTTCACCCTGCGAACCGATCATCAGGCTCTCAATGCCCTGCTGTCGACATCCGGCACGGGCCACAGACCACTGCGTCTACACTGCTGGTCTGACCGCCTCCGCCAATACAATTTCAGTCTACAGTTCACGCCAGGACATGACAATGTTGTTGCAGATCTGCTCTCCCGCACTGTCTCTGCCCCAGCCCCACTCGTCGGTTTTGAACATGTGGAACAGGATATCATACAGATGCTGCACACGCCTCTCCAAACCACAGTCTCTCTCCAGGAGCTCAAAGAGGCATCTGAACAGGATCCGGCCCTCTCCCAGCTGTGCACCTTCATCAGAGATGGCTGGCCTCGCAAGGTGCCTGAGGAACTGTCTGCCTACTCCAGAGTTAAAGAGGAGCTCTCCTGCTGGAATGACTCCTGTGTTGCACGTGGGCTTTGCACTGTGGTCCCAAGTGCCCTTCGTGCGCGTGTTTTATCCATGGCGCACGAGGGCCACTTGGGCATAGTGAAGCTCAAACAACAATGCCGAGACCTAGTGTGGTGGCCGGGTATCGACAGGGAAATCGAGGCCCTGGTCAAGGACTGTGCAGCCTGCCTTGTAAGTGGCAGGACTGGCCACCAAGCTCCTCCACCCCTGCAACACCTTGCCTGGCCCTCTCAGCCCTGGGAGCACCTGCAGCTGGACGTCTGCGGGGAGATCCATGGTGTCCCCCACCATCAACGGTTCCTAGTGGTGACCTATGAGCTGCACTCAAAATGGCCAGAGGTCACTGCCGTGGGCTCCGTCACCTCTCGGGTCATCATCGATATCCTTGAGTCCCTCTTCTCCCGCTGGGGGCATCCAAAGGCCATCACCACAGACAATGGCCCCCAAATGGTCTCTTTGGAACTCTCCTCCTACCTTGAGAGCAAGGGCATCCGTCACTACCACCCCGAGTCAAATGGGGGGGTGGAGCATTTTAACCAGACACTGAAAAATGGCCTCAGAGCATACCTATCCCAGGGGTGTGCATTTGACAAGGCCCTCCTCCACACACTGCTGCACTACAGAGCCTCCCAGCATTCCACTACAGGGGTCTCACTTGCATCCCTCATGCTAGGCCGTGAGCTCATGCTGCCCCTTGGCAGGCTCCGCCCCTCACTAGCTCAGAGCCCTGCTCCACGGGCTCAAGCCACAGTCGCCAGACAGCAGGAGAAGATAAAACTCTGCTTCGACCAGTCGAAGAGGGCCAAGGCGCCCAACATCTCAGTCTCCGATTGGGTCAGAGTCCGCAGGCCTCACCGCAATAATAAGATGGCGTCATTCTGGTCCTCCCCTCTCCAAATCAGCCGCCAACTTGGACCAGCCACTTTCTGCCTCACTGATGGCTCTCGGTGGCATGCCAGCCGCCTTCGGAAGGTGCCAGCACCCCCTGATGCAGGATTACATGGATCTAACCCCCAAGCCTTACCCCCAGAGTGGCGGGATGCACATGTGGCTCAGCCAGCCAACCCTCAAGCAGATGTTGTGCCTCAGCCACAACCTCACCAGTCCCCACCTCGGCCTGCTCCTCACCAGTCCCCACCTCGGCCTGTTCGTACACATTCTCGCCCTGGCCACCTACAGGACTTTGCCACTACATTTCATGTTTGAAATTCTATGAGGGGGGAGGAAATGTTATGTCTGCACACTGGGTTACAGTGCTGAATTAGAGTTACTCTAGCACATGAAGTTTGATAGTGCTGTTATCGTTATAATGGCCCAGAAATTCGGGTCCCAACGCGTGAGTACGCACGGGGTACTCATGCGGGACCCGATGGAAGTGCCGGTTTCTTGCACGCACTATGCATGCGCGGGAAACCGGCACTTCCGATCCTCTGAACGAAGGGGTTCAGAGGTCTAACGCGTGCGCGCGGGAGTCTGCGCGTGTGCTTTGAACTTACGTTTTTTTTACAGGTTTTTCCGTGAGGGTAAGTCTTTAGATTTTAGAAATGTAAAAACCAGGCGTAAGGACTGCATTTTAAAAGGTAAGTGGTCAATTAATTAAAATTAAAACATTTTTTCCACAGGTTTATTATTTTTAAATACTTTAAAGCAAGGTAAGTTTATTTTTAGCCCTTTTTTAAATAAAATTATTATTTTTTAAAATTTAAATTATTGTTTAAAATAGTTATTTTAGTTTATTTAAAAAGTGTGATTTTTAAAAAATTTATTTGAAGGTTAACTACTGTTTTGGGCCCTCAGCATTCATACGTTTTGACAGGTCTTTCTGTCAATCTTATGAATGGGCTTTTCCCTCCTCCGATTGGCTGCCCATGGCTCACGTGATCCCAGGGGACGCATCGCACTAACTACGCCCCTGGGACACGCCAGCACAGCACGCCGGCCTCTGGGCCAGGCCCCAGAGAGGAATTCTACGCAGGCCCAGAGCTCAACTACTGGCGCGCTAGGTAAGTGTAGGTCGGGGGCTTACGCCCGCGGGAAGCCCCCGACCCGAATTTCTGGGCCATTATGTCTGACATTGGTGATAGGTACTCGATTGCCTTGGCCTGTAGGGGTTAGTTGGATCGGGCATTAAAACGACACGAGTTGATTTCTACATGCTGTCATTGAGTTATCCTTGCAAACGCAACACTGGGTACAGCCAGGATCCTGGTCCGGGACGTGTTCTCGTGATGGGGGCTACCACAGTATGTGGAGTCCGACCAAGTGAGTCACTTTACCGGACAGGTAATGCAGGGTACCCTTATGTTGCTAGGCATCGAGGGGATGTGGCACGTTGCCCACAACCCACAGTCATCAGGGATTGTGGAGAGGATGAATAGGACCTTAAAGGAAAGGTTGAGGAAGGAGACGGTGGACTCGCCTCGAAAATGGGCCGAGGTCCTACCGTTGGTCCTGATGGGGATCCGGGCCAGCCAGTCAAAAAGCACGGGGTACTCCCTGTACGAGCTGATGACTGGCAGGGTTATGCGGACCCCCACCCATGTACTAGCCCCAGTGCTCACGGAAGGTCAGCTCAGAGAGGTAAACTGGGACAGGTTCACCTGAAACGTCTTCAAGCACCTTAAACAGGTCCACGAGCAGGCAGCTGGGAACATGGGAAAGCAGCATCGGAGTAACCGATTGCTATTAGAACCCTGAAAACACCACGAGTGGGAGGTAGGGGATCAGGTCATGGTGAGGAATTTTGCTCGGATAGGGAGTCTGGAACCATTATACATGGGGCCCTACAGCATTGTAGACAAGGCAAGCCCCATGGTATACGCCATTAAGATGCTTCGGCGCACCAAATGGTTCCATATTAATCAGTGTAAACTGTTTAAACCCGAGAAGAGAAAACAGCCAATTGGGGTAGGGTCTGAGGATAGAAATCCTCAGCCTACAGCGGGAGCAAGTTCACAGACTGCACAGGCAGGCACTGTGGCTTGTTTTAGGGGAGAGGCCATCCTGCCCAACATTTGGGACGCTCCCCCACTCTTCTGGGATCCAGATGAGGAGGGACCTGAGGGTGAAGACCCCGCCCCTAACCCAGCTTTAGAGGAGGAGGAACCTGAGGTCGAAGACCCCGCCCCAGACCCAGATTTGGGACCCGAGGGCGAGGACCCCCAGCCAGCGGCAGTGGTAAGCCCACAGACCGCACCGGAGGGGGCAATGGTTTGGGTTGAAGGCCCACCAGCCAAGAAAACCCCACCCGCCAAAGTCCTCAGAAGGTCCCCATGGACGCCCCAGCCAAGGAAACCATGGTCACCAGCTCCCCATTTTAAAGGGACAGCCTCCCGAGTTAGGGGGAAGTCCAAGGACAGAGGTCCCCAGCCAGCAGCCACAGGCTGCGAGGGACCAAAAGTACAGGACAATGCGGCCACACCGAAGGGAGCGGTGTGCGGCAGCTCAAACAGAGATTAGCCTGGCCGGCCGGAGACGGGCAGCGGATGTATATAGTTTTACGTAAGTTTACATTGTTAAGTTTGGATGTTTAGTTTAAGTTTAAACAAGGTGATGGGTAGTTTTAATACAATAGTAGTATTTTTAAGAATATTTGTATTTGAGTCGAGGTCGCAAGACTCGACTATGCTTCACCCAAGCCAAAGAATCTCCTCGGGACCTGACTATATGCTCTTGTGTCTCTTTGCAGGAAAGGATTTTCAGAATGAAGGGGGGTGTACTCCTCCTCGCCCTGATAGGGATGAGTGTTGGAAAGCGAGGTGACGTGGAGGACTCCCACATCTATGGGTGATCGGGAGAGAAAGCACCAGTGGTGACTGCTGGAAGCAGCGAACAAGGCGCGGAGGAGCCCGCCATCTATTCCCATGAGGGAAGATGGCCCGGGTAGTTGGGATCCAACTCCACCTGGTACTCCAGCCAGACCAGGTTCACCTCCGGGGAGGCCTCCCTCCCCTGCCCCAGCGTACAGGTCGTGGCCTCACGGGTCGGCGTCTCACGGGTCGGGGTCACTGAGGGGAAATGCGTGTGCCTGACTTGTAGAGGACAGATTCCCCTGGGAAGGTGGTGGTGGCTCAGGAAGCTGAGCACAGACATGGGGGACTGTACAGCTGACTGGGAACGAATGGGGAACGACACCCACCGGACGGTCACCGGGACCCAAGAAGGGACTAGCGTATGTTGGGATAAGTGGTGGGAGACGGAACAGGGAATCTATGTCTGTATGTGGGGGTCACAAAAGGCCTGCCCCACGGGCATATCCATCATCTTCTCCGCATCATGGCAGGATAAGGGGAAGGGGGTGGAATGGGATTCCCACCTACACACCTGCATAGTCCCACGTTACCCGGCCCCAGTTAAAGCCACTGAGCTAGTGGCGCGCACCCGGAAGCCCTTGCCCACGACTCAGGCAGCAAGGACACACAAAGAGGGGTGCCCTGCCACCACCATGGGACCAGGGAATGGGCTGGTACTAGTGCCTAGTGCCTACGGATCAGGTGCTATACCAGGGGGTACACTACGCGGTAGCCTCCGTGATTTTAAACCTCACCAAGGTACACTTACCTGAGTGGTGCCCCAAAGAGACAGAGCAGCTATACCAGGCCCTGTTAAAGGACACGTTTAGGAAGTTTTACGAGTTTGATTTCGCTAATGTAGACAAAACCGAACTGTACACCACACACCGCGAATACTTTGGCAATACGGGGAGACAAAGAAGGGGAGTATGGAATGATGTTTTTACTGCGTTTAACACAGGGTCCTCTGTCATCAACAGTCTGGATGACATAGAGTTGCAGACCCAGATAAACGGTTTAAAAACACAGTTAAGGAAGATATTGATGGATGAGAACAAGGTAGTAGGCTCGGCGTTACATGAGGACCAGGCCATGACGGTCCATTTAAAAGAAATTATAGCAGAGCTGGAGAAGCACGCAAAGACTGTAAATGCCCTCATAAGAGAAGACAGAAATGCTTCTGACCAGGCTGCACAGAACGAGGTGTGCGTGTGTACGGGGCGTGGTTGCTGGGCGAGGGCCGCAGTAATCTGGAGGATTTAAAACAGGGTTTCGTCCCCTCCTGGATCAGCAACAAACACCTCGCAGCCCTCCATCCATTTGAGAATTCATTAAGCCCGTGTCAACTCCAGCTAGCTTCGGAGGCCTACCCAGTCCCCGTGGATTGTGGGCGCTCTAACCACACCATCATGGGTATAGTCGTGAGAATGCTGGTCATGGGTAGGACAGCCCGAACTGCACTGGTATACAGGGTAGAGAACATTGGAGTCATTCAAGGGGGTGCACACATTCGTTTCACAACGGTCCCACCTTATGTCATAAAGTGGGAGCACGCTATGACAGGTACTGACCTCTCAGGGTGCCGGAGCCAGGGAGCACACATAATACTGTGTCCCCAGCACTTGAATGCCTATTCAAAACCACAGTGCGGGTTTAAAGCTGTTGGCGCAAAACCTATAAATTGTACCATGGAGGCAATGGCACAAGGCCATGTTTACTCACAGGTAGCATATGTAGGAGGTGGGACATATTGTGTCACCACAGGCGCGCCCCACTACCAGCATGGACAGCATAGCTGGTGTCCGGTTAGTGACAGCAGTTTCTGCTTTAAACCCAAGGCAGAAGTTCAAGTGGCCCAGGAATGAATTGTCCCCATTCCTGAACCGTCCACTGTTCACCTCACTGTAAAGGAGAATTTCACCAACCTGCAAAAGTACGTAGCGCATTTTGGCTACAAAATCCCCCCTCTCCCAGAACACCTTACCAAAATACTCAAAGCCGTAATAGTCTCGCAGAAACATTTCTACACGTTAGAGCAGAAGACGGTAGAGATAGAGGCTAAGATATTGGACATCGTGATCCCACCCTGCTGGGACATTTTCAATAATATAGAGGTCCCTTCGTGGATTAGACTGGCTTCCCACATCCTCGTGGTTTGCCAGCTGGGAATAGTATTGTACCTAGTGTGCACTCAGTGCAAGGGAAAAGGTCAAATATTAGAATTCCGAAACCAAAGGACCTGGAAAGTACATTATGTTAAGGTGTATTTCTGATTAAAGATTGTTGTTTTGTGTTTTGTTGTTTTTAATAAAGATTTTCAACGTGTTGTTTTAATAAAGATGTATGTGTACCAAGTGGTGCAGGGGTGTTGGACACCCTCCATGCTTGGATGTGAGTAAATGACTGTAATTATTCTAAGTATGCTTATGTACACTACATTTTTACAGAATGGGAAATGCATGTGTCGTGGGTATCTTAGATAGGTAATTACAGGGTAAGATTGACTATGGAGGGTCGGAAATTTTGCTCACCTTATCAGGACGATATTTAAAGCGAGTTTAGTATCAACGGGCGGAGTGTAGGGTTCTCAAAATTCCCACATTCCCAAAAGTTATGGATAAAGGGACCCTGTATGGACAAGTTATTAAAAAAAAAGGTACCCAAAATGGCTTCTAAAACCTCGTGACCAAAACCGACAGGATTTTAAAAGCAAGGCCCTGCAAAAGGGCAGGCCCTGAAATGAAACCTAACATGCAGGAATCTGTGAAAAGACTTTGTAAAGCCAGACAGATAGGTAAACACAGAATATGCATTCTTCACCTTGGAACAGATCAAGTCAGGATGGGCCTAATCTGAAAGCCATCAACTTCTCGCATAAATAATCGGTAACAGCTCACAGGTAGCTGCCAAGCCAGGAAACCCGATTCAATTTCATAAATGACAAACATCCAGGATATCGAAGCCATTATACCATGAGACAACCACCCCAGAAGTCGTTAAACGAGCCCGCCAAAAGCTAGACAAAGGAGTGACCTGATTTGGCACGCAGATAAGGGGTGAAGAACTGGGTATAATTGTAGGCCTATTGATAGTGATCGGTCTCTTATCTCTCAGCTCTTGCCGTTTGTCTCCTGCTCCGGGCTCCTGCCTCTTGCTCTCGTACCTCGTTGCAGGCCCTCTTCTCCCTCCCCGCGCCACTCAACACCAAGGACGCCCATTACACCGGGGCTAAACGCGGGAGGAGAACGAGACCCGAATTCGAAGATGCACAGGACACACGGGGCCACAAACAGACGAGACGAGATGAGGAAAACGGTAAAACCGGTGAAAGCAGAGAAGGGCAGTGGGAAGACGCGTTGGGGGACAAACAGCCTAGTTATAAGCTGGTGTTTGATAAATAAGTTGACGTTGGATGCATGGACAGTAAAACCCCAATTTAAGAAAAGTTGGCGTTCGAAGCATGGGTAGCGAAATCAAGACAAACGACCTAGTTATAAACTGGCGTTTGACACTTGGACAGTAGAGCCCAACTAAGAATAAGCTGGTATTCGAAGTTTGGGTAGGAAAATCTTAACGGTAAAGACCGCCAACCGAACCACAACCGCAGCAATACCGTCGGCGACCGCCCGAAGAAGAAGAAGGCCCATCGCGACGAAGTACCTAATGAAGACGTTAATGGAGGAAAAGGAGGGTGCTTTGCACAAACAACTTCATCGCCGCGCCCTGTGACCACGTGACGACGATGAACCCTAAAGGACAGAAAGAGTGAACCTCAAAACCCAACCAGTTAAAGCAACAGGTTTCGAATTGGTGAGCATGAATTCCTGGCCCCTCGTAGCTTAATCTAGTTAGGTATTAGGGGGTGGGATAAGTGTAGTGTATGTAACCTGTACCACCTTAAGAGGATACCTTAAGGTGATGGACTACTTTTTGATGGCTCCTGTACATTGTAGTACCGGTGGTGACCACACCGGTATATAAACCCTGTGGAGCAAAGTGTATTCCAGTTCAGCCCTGACCCTCAATTACTAAAGACCTGTTTAATTATTTCTGTAGTCTGTGTCCAGTTATTCAGCATAACTACATTTGGAAACACAGACTCAACAGTGGCGACGAGTCTGATCTTACCTAGCGGCAGTTGCATCAAAGGAAGCTTCGCCTCTGAAACGGGCGTCGATCAAGGACATCCACCCTCAACATCCTGCTGGGCACTGCATAGCATGGGAGGCAATCGGGAACCCGGGTTGGTTTCTGGCCACGAAGTCAAACATCAGTGAACATCCCTTTGACGACAGCGGCGGGTAAGCCCGATCGAGCGGCACGGGGGGGAAGTCGGCCGAGTTGTCAGTTGAGAAGGGGAGGGAAACGACGAAAAGGGCTGGGAACACGACCGCAGCCAGTGTCAGGGGCCGGACTGCAATCGGGGCAGAGACGCGCAGCAGCCAGAAAAGCGTTTATGTCCACAAGGACCGCAGGAGCGGCGGGGAACAAGAGCAGCAGCGTAGGGGAAAATAAAGGACCGCTGGGAGGTGAGAACGGCAACAGCGCGGTAATCGCCATTTTGAGTCGGCGGGGGAAGAATACAAGCGCGGGAAAAGCCGCCAAGCGCGGGAAGCCGCCATTTTGAAAAAAAAATAATAATAATAATCATACCCGAAGGAAAGGAAACTCAACAAGGATGCCAAAAACGGGTAACATCACTGCTTTTGATAGCGATGTGGAAGATTGGGCCACTTATGTGGAATGCGTCGAAGTTTACTGTACAACGAATGAGGTACCGGAGGATAAGAAAGCACTAACCCTATTAAACTCGATGGGTGCGAAGACGTATGGGTTATTAAGGAACCTTGTAACACCAGATAAACCAGTAGGAAAGAGTTTCGCGGATATTGTTACTATCCTGCAAGAGCATTTAAACCCCACGCCGCTGCTGATGGCGGAACGATTTAAATTCTACAAAAGAATTCAACTTAAAGAGGAAAGCAACGCTGAATTCTTAATCGAACTGCGCAAGTTATCAAAGTACTGTCAGTTCGGTACAGGACTAGCAGACGCACTGAGAGATAAGTTTGTGTGTGGGCTCCTAAGGGAAGGAACCCAGAAGCGACTGCTAGAGGAAAAGGATCTTACGCTGGACAAAGCTTTCAGCATTGCAGCATCGCACGAGGCAGCAGCACAAGGCGCTGCAGAGATACAGCAAAGGCCATTGGAATTCAGCACCAATGAAATGGCATTGGGCGCAGTAAAGTGCTATCGTTGCGGAAGGACAACGCATGACCAGAACCAGTGCTGGTTCAAAGATAAAGAATGCAGGCAATGTGGCAAACTTGGTCACATAGCGAGAGTATGCCGGTCAGGAAAGAAGACCAGCAGCAAAAAGTCGCCGCAGGAGAAGTACAAAAAAGTACACAAGGTGACAGAGAACAGTTCGGATGAACAGAAGATGGATTCAGACTCCAGCAGTAAGGAACTGGGTTGTCTAAAAATACATAATGTGGGTAACACAGCAGACCACCAAACTATCTGGGTCATGCTTCGGATAGCAGGAGTCCAAGTGAAGATGGAATTGGACACTGGATCGGCATTGACGGTCATGAATAAGCAAGATTACATAAGGTTATTCTCGCACATTCCCCTGAGGGATACGGAGATTGTATTGAAAACATACACGGGGCAAATAGTATACCCCATCAGAAAGATAAAAGTAAATGTGGTCTACAATGGTAAAGAAAGTCAGGAAATGGACTTGTATGTGTTACCTGATGGAGGTCCACCACTACTGGGACGGGAATGGATCCGGAGAATAAATGTGGACTGGCATTCCATACAAGCACTGACTGTAGATTCCTGTAAAGAGGACGACATCAAACCTAAACGACTGTCCAAAATATTGGACGATGCTAAGGAGGTGTTCCAACAGGGATTGGGAACACTGAAAGGAATTACAGCAAACATCAAGGTTGAAGAACATGCAAACCCAAAATTTTTCAAAGCCAGACCGGTACCTTATGCGATACGACCTGCTGTGGAAGCAGAGCTGGAAGGGCTAGAACGTTCAGGAGTACTGTCAAAGGTGGACTGGAGCGAATGGGCCACACCCATTGTTCCTGTCATGAAGCGTTCGTTGAGCAACAAGCCGGGGGAACCTGGGAAGGTTCGCATCTGTGGCGATTTCAAGATCACTGTTAATCCGGTTCTTCACACGGTGCAATATCCGCTTCCGCGGATTGAAGATATCTTCGCTTCGCTGTCTGGCGGGAAACACTTCACCAAGATAGACCTGGCGCAGGCGTACCTACAGATGGAAGTTGATGAAGCGTCACGCCAGTATCTCACGATCAACACACATAAGGGCTTATATCGGTATAATAGACTGGTTTTTGGAGTGGCATCGGCTCCAGCGATTTGGCAAAGGGCCATGGAGCAGGTATTGCAGGGAATTCCAGGCACACAATGCTACCTGGATGACATTCTGATTACAGGAGATGATGATAAGGATCACCTCGTGAATTTGGAGCAGGTGATTACCAGATTGAAAGAATATGGGCTCAGAGTTAATCGCCAGAAATGTGAGTTCTTTCAAAAGCGAATCTCGTACTGCAGCCACGTCATTGACCAGGAGGGGCTCCATAAGTCACCTGACAAGATCGAAGCTGTTGTGAAAGCTCCCGCTCCGGAAAATGTATCCCAGTTGAGGTCGTTCCTTGGGTTGGTTAACTATTACCACAAGTTTCTTCCAAATTTATCCACGGTGTTACACCCACTGAACACTCTTTTGCAAATGGGAATACCATAGAAGTGGAGCGATGATTGTAAGCGGGCTTTTCAAAAAAGCAAGGCACTGATCACCTTTAAGGAAGTGTTGGCTCACTTTAACCCAACGCTGCCTATTCGCTTAGCTTGTGATGCTTCGCCATATGGTATCGGGGCAGTGCTCTCACATAAGTTTCCAAATGGCTTGGAAAGGCCAGTCGCGTTCGCATCCAGATCATTGACCTCCGCAGAGCGCAACTATGCTCAGATAGATAGGGAGGCTCTCAGCCTCGTGTGGGGAGTTAAGAAATTTAACCATTACCTGCAAGGCCAAAAGTTTACGCTGCTGACAGATCACCAGCCGTTGGTTTCCATTTTTAACCCCAAGAAGGGTGTTCCGGTTATGACGGCGCAGAGGCTTCAGAGATGGTCCCTTTTCCTAGGGGCACATCAATATGATATCGAATTCAAAGGTACAAAGCAACATGGTAATGCTGATGGGCTGTCACGCCTGCCACTACCTTCAGCGGAAGAGGCACCGGCAGTTGACCCTGTCAAGATATTTCACTCGACCATCATCGAATGCTTACCAGTCACTAATGCGGGTATTGAGAGAGAGACCCGAAATGACCCGACACTGTCTCGGGTCTACGATTTGACAGTGAAGGGATGGCCAGCACATGGCGACCCACTGTTACCAGCATTCTCAGCCAGACGAGAACAGCTGTCCGTTTGTCAAGGAACATTGATGTATGGAACAAGGGTGATTATTCCTCCTAAATTAAGGGAGAGAGTTCTGAAGGAACTGCATGAAGGTCATCTGGGGGGAGTCAAGATGAAAAGCCTTGCTAGGGCTTATGTGTGGTGGCCAGGTATCGGCAAACAAATAGAGGATCTGACTAAAAGCTGCTCAGGGTGCCAAAATGTTCAAAACGCACCTCCAATTGCACCGCTGCATCCGTGGGAATGGCCTTCAACCCCATGGCAACCTGTGCATATCGACCTTGCAGGTCCATTCATGGATTCCATGTTTTTGATAGCAGTAGACGCACATTCTAAATGGCCAGAAGTGATTAAGATGTCGACCGCTACCTCTGAAAAGACGATCGCAGTCCTAAGAACCATATTTGCAAGGAATGGGTTGCCGGAACAAATATGCTCAGACAACGGACCACAGTTCGTGTCAGAAGAATTCCAGAAATTCATGAAAAAGAATGGGGTGAAACACTATACATCTGCCCCATATCATCTGGCTACAAATGGGTTGGCCGAGAGATTTGTACAAACGTTCAAAAAGGCGATAAAGGCCATGAGCGAAGACCATATTCCACTACAACACAAGGTGGACAATTTCCTGATGGCATATCGAAACGCCACGCATGCAGTGACAAATCAAAGCCCTGCCATAATGTTCTATAACAGGAGGTTGCGGTCCCGGTTGGATTTGTTAAAACCCAATGTGCGTAGGGAAGTCGAAAACAAGCAATTCCAGCACGTAAATAACAAGGCCACTCGGAGTTTCGAAATAGGACAACCAGTGTTAGCCAGGGATTATAGGAATGATAAATGGCAATCCGGAACAATTCGTGCCCGACAAGGACCCTTGATGTACACGGTAGACGTTGGAGAGAACGTAATACGACGTCATGCTGACCAACTTGTGGAATCGAGAACAAGGGTCGACCCCATGTCTACGGCAGAGACACCAGTTGAAGAAGTTATTGAGCCTGTAGCATCTTCCTCAGACTCGAACGTACATGATGATGTTCAATCCATAGGAGATCAAATGGATGAGTCACCCCAGCAACGAGAACCAGAGACCCCTGAAAGGCGTTATCCAGCCCGGATCAGGAGGCCTCCTCAGAGACTGAATCTTTGAACAGTTTTGTGTGAAAGTTGTATATATGTTATCCATGTAATGTTTAAATTGGGGTGTACACTGTTAAGCTAAAAGGGGAGGAATTGTAGTGTATGTAACCTGTACCACCTTAAGAGGATACCTTAAGGTGATGGACTACTTTTTGATGGCTCCTGTACATTGTAGTACCGGTGGTGACCACACCGGTATATAAACCCTGTGGAGCAAAGTGTATTCCAGTTCAGCCCTGACCCTCAATTACTAAAGACCTATTTAATTATTTCTGTAGTCTGTGTCCAGTTATTCAGCATAACTACATTTGGAAACACAGACTCAACAAAAAGGATAAGGGGATTTTTAATGTATTTGTTTCCCTCGATGTGCCGTGTGTTCCCCATTCCCATATAAGTGTAATTGTTTATGCCTGTAACCATATCAGTAATTCTCAGTAAGATTGTTTTATTCTGCCTTTAATAAAATTTTGGTTTTCTTGCACCAAACCACTTGTCTACTCAATTTTCTGTATTGCCGTCTGTACCTAAGTTCGGTGTCTAGAACCCAGGGGTGTGGGAGCGATTTGAACCGCTCAGAGACAGTCAGAGGTGAAGCTGACTGGGTGCACGCCACCCCCTACAAATGTCAGCTTGGTGACATTGAGAGTTAAAGGAGAACTTTAACGTGAGAGCTAGTGCTAGGAGTGATAAGTACTTTACTCCTAGATTAGTCCCAGGTACTTCATTTTTCAACAGTTCATTTTCTAAGCCAATAGTGGAAACACTGAGGTGACAGAAGCCCAAGGATCACCTTAGAGCATGTTCCCTTCTGGTTGACATCAGTGTGAATGGTCTGTTATGAAATGATCATAAGTGATTTCTTTTTTTTTACTGAATATTAGCTACAAAAGCGAGAGACAGTGATCCTGCGCTGCTGCCGCTCTGTAGGAGTGTTTAAGGAGGGGTGCTAAATGTGGCAGTGGTTTTGGCACTAATGCTGGCCTACATTGCATTACATAATCTATATCTGAGAACTCAACACTTCAAACTCTCTTGATAATCGACTTACTAAAAAATGCTTGACTTGTTCCATCTGCCAAATTCAATCAGCCAAATTTAATATAAATGTTTGACCTTAAAGTCTTGTCTTTCTGTTATATTTTAACTGAGAGTCTCTTTTTTCCAATAATATGCATTGTTCTATAGTGCTTGCATGTCCAACAGATCAGCAACATGTTTGTACACTGAGCTGTACTGGTGTGCCAAATCAACAATAACAACAACAACATGTATTAATATAGTGCCTTTAACGTAGTAAAACATCCCAAGGTGCTTCACAGGAGCGTTGTAAAACAAAATTTGACACCGAGCCACATAAGGAGATATTAGATAATCAGACGGTGATAATAAGATAGCATCCTTTTGTGAAAATTCATCTTATACCAGAACAGAAGCAAGAATGCAAAATAGTTGAAAGCTTTGTCTGCTGTTCACAGAAACAAAGTGGACTGTAGAGAAAGAACAGACGTTCTTTTGGCACTGCCATTTTGTTAAATACAGGGTAAGGTGGCTTAGTGGTCATAGTAGTGGACTGGGAACCCAGAGGTCATGGGGGTCATTTTAACTTTGGCCGATATTGTAAAACGGGTAATATTGGCTCAGCCACCCATTATATATCTCTCCCGATTTTCCTTTCCGAAATGAAAATCGGGAGAGGTGTATAACAGGTAACTATCGATATTGCCTGTTTCACATTATCACCCCAAGTCAAAATTACCCCCCATGAGTCTAAATCCCACTATAGCAAGTTGTGAAATTGAATTCAGTAAATCTGGTGAACAAAATGCAAAACACTGCAGATGCTGGAAATATGAAACAAAAAACAGAAAATGCTGCAACCACTAAGTAGGTGAGGAAGCATCTGCGGCGAAAACAGAAAGTCAATGTTTCCGATGTGCAGCATTTGTCAATTTTACTCCGACTTGACTGTTTGCTCCACAGATGCTGCCTAGCTCGGAGAGTTTCCAGAATTTTCTGGAATAAATAAATCAGGTAATTTGTGGGCTAGCGCCAGGAAATGACTAAAGAAAATCTACTGTCATGTTTAAAAACCAAACTGCTTCACTGGAAGGGAACCTGCCACCTTACCTGGTCTAACTGACATGTGCCTCCATTCCCTTGCTGTGTGCTTGAATCTGAAGCTCCTCAGGACAGTTAGAGATAGGCAACTAATGCTGCCTTTACCAGTACTGCCCACATCCTAAGACCAAAAAAAAGTCAGACTCGCAATATTTTAAAAAAGGTGAAGCAACTATTCTAAAACCTCCATAAAGGAGTTAAAGAGAATCATTTTGCAGGTTAAAGGAAGTGAGTGGAGCACATAATCAATTCTACAGAAAGTAAGGCAAAGATACAGAACTATACAATTGAAAGGAAAGGATAAAGACTCTTTGTTGTAGAGATTTGCAAAAACTAAACACTATTGTGTCAGGGTTCAAAATTATTGATCTGCTATTCTGTTTCCACCCTCCAAAATTTTTATTAGTTTAGATGGACACCCTCACCTTATCAGCAACATGACCTGGGGTTTTACATCCATTCAAGAATAATTACAAAGAGTATGGCACTATTTACACTTACATCTGGCATACAACATCAACTAAATCAGTAAGCTATGGAACATGAAACCAAATCTCCCACAAGCCTTTGCAAAATCTTGCAATCGAAAGTTACTCCTTCGCAAGAAGATGTGTTTATTTCTGCCAAGGCTACGTGAGCCTCTCCATTTAATCAGGCAAATTTTTAATGAACAGAGTGAAGATGAGACACGGAGCAGCTGATAATGGGCTCCCTCTGCAGCTGAGCTGGAATCACTGCTCATTGGGTACTTCACACGCATCAGGAGCAAGAGGCTGAATTTGTACCATGATGCAAGGTCAGCTCATTTACATATTTTGATAGCGCTCCCAGCGCTTAGCACATGATAAATTGGAATGGTGTCAAGGTCAGGGATGGAATTTCCTGTGACAGCAGTTCTTCAAGAGCTGCTGACTGCCCTTTAAAGATGTACTTCTTTTTTGGCAGAAAAATGGTTGGAGGCAGAATGTCCCATTAATTGATTAGGTCCTGCAGCATATAGTGGCTCTATTTGGAGCAAAGATCCATCTGCAATAAAGATTATAGTCAGAGCTGCATGATAGGCCCAGACAGCCACCTCATCACTCTCCATGGTATCTTCAGTTGCAGGGCAATCCTGTGGCTCAGCATAAGGTGGTACTGGGCTACCCCCATCTCAAGAGGCATGATACCCAGTAGCCATCTGAATCACTTTCTCTTCTCAATGAGATACCTTCTCTGCTTTCCTCCCTCAGCCTCTGCACCGAGACTTCTCATCCTTGGTGATTTCAACCTCCATCTCAACTCATCTTGCTCCCTCTCCTCTGAGTTCACTGCCCTCCTTTCCTCCCTTAATCTTTCCCTTCATGTCAACTCCCCACCCAGTTATACGCCCACCGCCTTGATCTTATCATCACACATGGCCTCGCTATTCCTTCTATAACCATCACCGTTAAGGCAATCTCCGACTATTTCCTTATATCATTCTCCACCCATATTTCCCTTCCCCCTCCTAAACCCACTTCTTTTCGTATCCACCCCAGGAAAAAACTCTTCCTCAAGTCCCTTACCACTGCACTTTCTAATTCCCAATACCTAGTCTTTTGCCTACTATTCTCCATGACATCTCTGCTGCTACTGCATTATTAAATCACACCCTCTCCACCACCTTTGATGTTGTTCTTCCCTCTAAAATCATTACACTCTCTCACCCTAGTTGTTCCCCCGGTATACCCCTCATCTCTGTTTCCTTAAGTCCAAGGGACGCAGACTTGAACATCTATGGCAGACAACTGGTCTAATCATCCATCACCAGATTTGGCTAGATCATATAAACTACTACCGGGTCCTGCTCTCCATTACTAAAACTGCCCACTATTCTAAGATCATCCAGGATGACAAAAATAACACCAGGCTTCTCTTCTCTACCATGAACTGTCTTCTCAAACCACCATCCTCTGCCTCCTCCTCCCTCACCTTCAACAATAAATGTGAGGAGCTCATGGACTTCTTTGTTAAAAAGACCGTTTAACTGCTTCTGCTTTCAATTCACTCCCTTCCCCTATCCCACCGGACCCTACTTCCTCTCTGTTTTTTCCCTGCCCTAGCCCTAAATTTGCATATTTCTCTAATTTCTCTCCTGTCTCACCTCTTGCCCTCTCAAAGCTCATCTTGTCAATGAGACTGACCTCCTGCTCGCTCAACCCTATTCCTACTAAATTGCTGTCAACCCAACCTTTCTTTCTGGCTCCCATGTTAACGCATATTTTTAATGGTTCTCTCTCCTCTGGTATTGTCCCCCCCTTCCTTCAAATCTGCTGTCATCACCCCTCTCCTCAAAAAATCATCCCTTGTCCCCTCCGTCCTTGCAAACTATCGCCCCATCTCCAACCTTTTCTATTCAAAGTTCTTGAACGTGTTGTCACCTCCCAAATCCGTGCCCATCTTTCCCAGAACTCCTTGTTTGAATCCCTCTAATCAGGCTCCCCACTTGCCATTATACTGAAATTGATCTTACCAAGGTCAAAAATGGCATCCTAATTGACTGCAACAAAGGTAATCTATCCCTTCTAGTCCTTCCTTTACATCTATTTGCGCAGCTAATTCATCCACCTTATTACGGATGCTCTTCGCATTAAGACACAAAGCCTTCAGGCTTGTTTTTTTAACACTCTTAGACCTTTTAGAATTATTGTTTACTGTGGCCATGTTTGATTTACACCCTTGATTTCTCTGACTTCCACTTTTGCTTTTCTCCTTCCTGTCTTTTGCTTCTATCCTTGCTTCCCTTTCCTCTGTCTCCCTGCGCAGGTTCCCAACCCCCTGCCATTTTAGTTTAAACCCTCCCAACAGCACTAGCAAACACTCCCCCTAGGACATCGGTCCCAGTTCTGCCCAGGTGCAAACCGTCCAGTTTGTACTGGTTCCACCTCCCCCAGAACTGGTTCCAATGTCCCAGGAATTTGAATCCCTCCCACTTGCAACATTCTTCTAGCCACGTATTCATCTGAAATATCCTTCTATTTCTACTCTGACTAGCATGTGGCCCTGACAGCAGTCCTGAGATTACTACCTTTGAGGTCCTATTTTTGAATTTACCTCCTAACTCCATATATTCAGCTTTTAGGACCTCATCCCATTTTTTACCTATATCGTTGGTACCTATATGCACCATGACAACTGGATGTTCACCCTCCCCCTCCAGAATGCCCTGCAGCCGCTCTGAGACATCCTTGACCCTTGCACCAGGGAGGCAACATACCATCCTGGAGTCTCGTTTGTGGCCGCAGTAACGTCTATCTATTCCCCTTACAATAGAATCCCCTATCACTATAGCTCTCGCGCTCTTTTTCCTCCTGTCCCATGCAGCAGAACCACCCACAGTGCCAGGAAGTTGGTTGCTGCTGCCTTCTCCAGATAAGCCATCCTCCCCAACAATATCCAAAGCGGTATATCTGTTTGAGTGGGGTTGGCCACAGGGGACCCCTGCACTACCTGCCTGCACCTACTACTCTGCCTGGTGGTCACCCATTCCCTTCCTGCCTGTGCAGCCTTTACCTGCGGTGTGACTGTAGTGTATGTACCTTTAAGAGAGAACTACTTTTACAGCTCCTGTATACTGTAGTACCGGCAGTGACCACACCTGTACATAAGCCTTGAGCAGGCATCTGTACTGTTAGTTTTTAGACTACTCTCATCCAGTAAACACCTGTTGATTGTTGATCTGCAGTCTCCGTCTATTTATTGAAGAACACCATACCTTAAGATTCACGGATTCAACAGTGGCGACGAGGTCGATTTGAATCTACCTGCAACTCTGCATTTCCTCCCAAGGATTCACTCCGGGAGGACAGTGGAAGAAAGTCGAGACCAGAAGCACGGGCGTCGGCCATGAGCAACCGCCCAGTCATCCGGCAGAGAGTGAACATCGCAGGGGAGGCTGTTGAGAGCTGGGCTTGGTTCTCCAGCCACGACGATCCAGCAACAGGCTGGCAACAGGTACAGTGCAGACCCTTCCCAGACAGCATCGACGGGGTAAGAGAGAGGGTAAAGCGCACAGGGCGCAGCCGGGGGTTGAAGACCGAGCGGCGTCGACGGAAAACAAAAAGAGAGAGAGGGTAAAGCACAGCCGGGGTTCAGGACCGAGCGACGGCAACGAGAGAGGCGCACAGGAGAACGCGCAGAGCGCAGCCAGGGCTCAAGGGCTGAGCAGCGTCCGTGGGGTAAGAAAGGAAGTGCGGGAGACGCCATTTGAGCCGTGCAGAAGAAGGGAGAGTGCGGGAGATGCCATTTTTGAAGCCGCAGTGGAGAAGAAGGGCAAGCGCGGGAAGAAAGGAAAGCGCGGGAGACGCCATTTTGAGCCAGCGGAGAAGAAGGGAGAGCGCGGGAGATGCCATTTTAGCCAGTCTAACCACACCCAGGGATGCCGAAGAGTGGCAGTGTCACAGCGTTCGACAATGAAGTCGAAGATTGGGCGACATATGTGGAACGCATTGAGGTGTACTGCAAGGCGAATGAAGTGCCAGATGCCAGGAAAGCACTGGTTTTGTTGAATTCCATGGGTGCAAAAACGTATGGCTTACTGCAAAACCTAGTAACCCCAGAGAAGCCAGTGGATAAGGATTTCGAAAGCATAGTGGGAATCCTACAGGACCACTTAAACCCCACACCGCTGCTGATAGCAGAAAGGTTTAAGTTCCACAAAAGGAACCAGCATAAAGACGAAAGTAATGCTGAGCATTTAACGGAACTGCGCAAGCTATCGAAACACTGCCAGTTTGGAATGGGACTAGCAGATAGGTTAAGGGACAAGTTCGTGTGTGGGCTTCAAAGTGAAGGAACCCAGAAACGGCTTCTATCAGAAAAGGATCTTACGCTGGACAAGGCTTTCAGCATGGCAGTATCACACGAAGCAGCCGCACGGGGCGCTGCAGAGATACAACGGAGACCACAAGAATATGGCACCAATGAAATGTCATATGGAGCAGGGAAGTGTTATCGCTGCGGCAGAACAACACACAACCAGAAGGATTGTTGGTTCAAGGACAAAGTGTGCAGACAGTGTGGAAAAGCAGGACACATAGCAAGAGTCTGCAGGTCAGGGAAGAAAACCAGCAGCAAGAAATCTCCACAGGAGAAGTACAAAAAGGTACATAAGGTGACGGACAGTAGTTCAGACGAACAGAAAAGTGATACAGACTCCGGAAGCAAGGAGCTGGGTTGTCTGAAACTACGTAATGTAATCAAAATGGAGGGTCACCAGACTATCTGGGTCACGCTCAAGATAGACGGAGTCCAAGTGAAAATGGAATTGGACACAGGATCAGCCCTAACAGTCATAAACCGAAGGGACTACAAGCGGCTATTCTCACATATACCCTTGAAAGCTACAGAGATTGTCTTGAAGACGTACACGGGGCAAAAAGTTTACCCCAAAGGAAAAATAAGGGTGAACGTGATATACAACGGCCAGGAAATACCAAAAATGGACCTATATGTATTGCCAGATGGAGGACCACCATGACTAGGACGTAAATGGATCCGGAAGATACAATTAGATTGGCATGCCATACAGTCACTGAAGGTTGAGGTCAAAAAGGATGAGACGTCACACCTGGACGACTGTCAAAAATGCTAACTGACGCACAAGAAGTGTTCCAGGAGGGACTTGGAACACTAAAAGGCATAACAGCGATGATTAAAATAGGGGAAAATGCAAGCCCAAAGTTTTTTAAGGCCAGACCGGTGCCTTATGCGATCCGCCCAGCCGTCGAAGCAGAGCTGGAAGGGTTGGAACGTTCAGGAGTACTGTTCAAAGTGGACTGGAGCGAGTGGGCTACACCCATCGTTCCTGTAATGAAGAGGTCGTTGAGTAATACGCCTGGGGAACCAAAGAAGGTTCGCATCTGTGGGGACTTTAAGGTGACAGTGAACCCAGTCCTTCACACGGTACAATATCCGCTTCCGCGGATTGAAGATATTTTCACCTTGCTATCTGGAGGAAAATGCTTCACTAAGATTGATCTGGCCCAGGCGTACCTGCAAATGGAGGTAAAAGAATCCTCGAAACAATACCTCACGATCAACACTCACAAAGGTCTCTACCAATACAATCGGCTGGTGTTTGGGGTAGCATCGGCTCCGGCTATTTGGCAAAGGGCAATGGATCAAGTCCTGCAAGGTATTCCAGGGACCCAGTGTTATTTGGATGACATCTTGGTCACGGGCGAAAATGACAGTGATCACCTCGCCAACCTGGAGAAGGTGCTCACTAGATTGAAGGAATATGGGCTACGAGCTAATCGCCACAAGTGCGAGTTTTTCCAGAAGCAGATCTCGTATTGTGGCCACGTTATTGATGAAGAGGGGTTACATAAGTCCCCTGAAAAGATTGAGGCAGCAGTCAAGGCTCCAGCACCGGAAAATGTGTCACAACTGAGGTCATTCCTCGGGCTGGTGAACTACTACCATAAGTTCTTACCAAATTTGTTGACAGTATTACACCCACTGAACACCCTACTGCAAACGGGAGTACCATGGAAGTGGAATGACGAATGTAAACGAGCTTTCCAGAAGTGCAAAGAATTGATCACATAAAAAGAGGTGTTGGCCCATTTCAACCCAGCACTACCAATTCGGTTGGCGTGTGATGCATCACCCTATGGTATTGGAGCGGTGCTGTCGCACAAATTCCCAGACGGTTTGGAGAGGCCAGTAGCCTTTGCGTCTCGGTCACTAACCTCAGCTGAGCGCAACTATGCCCAGATTGACATGGAGGCCCTCAGCCTAGTATGGGGAGTAAAAAATTTCAACCACTATCTGCATGGGCAGAAGTTCACCTTGCTGACTGACCACCAACCACTTGTCTCCATCTTTAATCCAAAGAAGGGCGTTCCGGTGATGACTGCACAACGGCTACAAAGATGGTCCCTTTTTCTAGGGGCGAACCAATATGAAGTAGAGTATAAGGGCACAAAACAGCATGGAAACGCTGATGGGCTATCACGCCTGCCACTGCCTACTGCGGAGGAAGCACCAACAGTGGACCCTGTCGAAATATTTTATTCATTGATAATTGAACGCTTGCCAGTAACTAACGCGGATATAGAGAAGGAGACCCAAAATGATCCGACACTGTCTCGGGTATATGATTTGACGGTGAAGGGATGGCCAACACATGGTGACTCACTGTTGCCAGCATTCTCATCCAGAAGAGAACAGCTGTCAGTATGCCAGGGGACAGTGATGTGTGGATCCCGAGTGGTAATTCCACCCAAGTTAAGGGAGAGAGTGCTCAATGAGCTTCACAAAGGCCATCTGGGAGGGGTGAAAATGAAAAGCCTTGCTAGGGCTTATGTGTGGTGGCCGGGGATCGATCAACAAATCGAGGACCTAACAAAGAGCTGCTCAGGATGCCAGAAGGTCCAAAATGCACCACCACATGCCCCTGTACACCCATGGGAGTGGCCCTCCTCTCCATGGCAACGGGTGCATATTGATTTTGCTGGTCCATTCATGGACTCAATGTTCTTAATAGCAGTGGATGCGCACTCGAAATTGCCTGAGGTGATCAAAATGTCCTCCACCACTATGGAGAAAATGATTGCAGTCCTACGGACCATATTTGCCAGGAACAGCTTGCCAGAGCAGATTTGCTCTGATAATGGACCACAGTTTGTGTCCGAAGAGTTTCGGAAATTTATGAGAAGGAATGGGGTAAGGCATTACACATCTGCCCCGTATAATCCAGCCACAAATGGATTGGCTGAGAGGTTCGTACAAACCTTTAAAAAGGCAGTAAGGGCCATGTGCGATGATGACATTCCACTACAGCATAAGCTGGACATTTTCCTGTTAGCCTACAGAAATGCGACACATGCAGTTACCAACCAGACCCCGGCCATGATGTTCTTTAACCGAAGGTTGAGATCTCGTCTGGATTTGCTCAGACCAAATGTGCGAAGAAATGTTGAGAATAAGCAATTCCAGCACATCAATGAGAAGCCGACAAGGAGCTTCAATGTAGGACAACCAGTCTTGGCCCGCGACTACCGAACAGAGAAATGGCAACCCGGAACGATATGCACACGGCAGGGCCACTAATGTACACAGTGGATGTCGGGGAGAACATTGTGAGACGCCATGTCGACCAGATCCTAGCGTCACAGGAACGAGTCAACTCCATGTCTCACGTACCTGGGGATGAACCCAACATACCGGTGCCATCTACCCCAGAAACAGTAGCAGCGGAAACTGATGAACTAACCAACGACAGGGGGCCAGAATCACCTCCGCACCAAGAACAAGACACTCAGGAAAGGCGCTATCCAGAAAGGGTCAGGAAGCCGCCCCAAAGACTGAATCTATAAATGGACTATTTCAATTAATGTGCATGTTAAAGTGTTAACTGTTACTTGAATGTTATGGTACTGTTATTTTAAAAGGGGAGGAATTGTAGTGTATGTACCTTTAAGAGAGAACTACTTTTACAGCTCCTGTATACTGTAGTACCGGCATTGACCACACCTGTATATAAGCCTTGAGCAGGCATCTGTACTGTTAGTTTTTAGACTACTCTCATCCAGTAAACACCTGTTGATTGTTGATCTGCAGTCTCCGTCTATTTATTGAAGAACACCATACCTTAAGATTCACGGATTCAACAGTGACCAACTGATTAAACGTGATATCCACGACGTTCTCAGCATCGCGAATGCTCCAGTATGTATCCATTCGTAGCTCCAGCGCTGCAATGTGGTCTGCCAGTAGCTGCAGCTGGATACACTTCCTGCACAGATGGTCATCAGGGACACAGGAAGTGTCCCTGATTTCCCACATAGTGCAGGAGGAGCATGCCACAGGGCCAAGCTTTGCTGCCATGACTTATCCTTTAATTAATTTAAATTAAATCAATGCCACCAATTATGCAGCAGGCGGTTAAGATGGCAAATGGTATGTTGGCCTTCATAGCGAGAGGGTTTGAGTACAGGAACAAGGATATCTTGCTGCAGTTGTACAGGGCCTTGGTGAGACCACATCTTGAGTATTGTGTGCAGTTTTGGTCACCTTATCTGAGGAAGGATATTCTTGCCATGGAAGGAGTTCAGTGAAGATTCACCAGGCTGATACCTGGGATGGCAGGAATGACGTATGAGGAGAGATTGGGTTGATTGGGCTTGTACTCGCTGGGGTTTAGAAGAATGAGAGGGGATCTCATTGAAACTTATAAAATTCTGGCAGGACTGGACAGACTAGATGCAGGGAGGATGTTCCCGATGGTCGGGGAATCCAGAGCCAGGGGTCACAGTCTAAGGATAAGGGGTAGGCCTTTTAGGACAGAAATGAGGAGGAATTTCTTCACCCAGAGAGTGGTGAACCTGTGGAATTCTCTACCACAGAAGGCAGTAGAGGCCAATTCATTAAATATATTCAAGAAGGAGTTGGATATATTTCTTAAGGCTAAAGGGATCAAGGGGTATGGGGAGAAAGCAGGGACCGGGTACTGAACTTGGATGATCAGCCATGATCGCATTGAATGGCGGAGCAGGCTAGAGGGGCCGAATGGCCTACTCCTGCTCCTATCTTCTATGTTTCTATGTTTCTGTGTAAATGATACACTCAAGGGCCCTTGTTTCCTAGCACTCCCCACTACACAACAGAGACCTTAGAAACTGCAACCACAAAATTAAGACCTCCTAAACTTTATAAACTATGGGGGAAAAATTCGGTATCGCCCCATATGGGCCGCCATTACTGGCGGTGCACAAAGTTTAGCGCCTGGCGCTAATTATCACCTCCGACAGGAAACTTGGCTTTTATCGCCCCTGGAGGTGATTGGAGCACTAAATCAGGCGCTACACAACTCTCTTAAGGCGCTAAGGCCGAGGAGCGAGGCGCTACCTCAGAAGGCGGGCGCAGCGCAGGTGCTGTCAGTTAGCGATTGAACACAGACACACTGGCGCCGGTCAGTTCTTAAAGGGTAGGGTTGACCTTGCTCTGCTGCCATACCCTTCTCACTGGAGCCTTGAATCTCGGCCTGGGCAGACCTGTGGCTAAATCTAGCAGCCAGACACTATGGAAAGGGCCAGGGAGCGAGCACAGCGCTTCTGCGAGCGGGCTTTGGAGGCTCTGGTTCGCGGGGTGGAGCGCAGAAGATCCATTCTGTACCCAGAGAGTGGCAAGAGGCCTTTGCCATGCGAGTACAGAAGAGTGTGGAGGGATGTGGCTCAGAGAGTGTCCTTAAGCAGCATGGTGCCTCGGACCCATGTGCAATGTAGGAAAAAGTTCAACGACCTCACGCGGGTCGTCAGGGTGAGTGCCTTTTTTTCAAAACCCCTTCATCCCTCCATCTCAACCTCACTTTATGGCCAGAGGGTCTTGAAAGCCCCAATGCCCAATACTCATCCAACACCTATGGCCCTTTCATCAAACACACACGCACATTCCACACTTTGCATACAGTAAGGGCTATTCCACCATGGGAGGCATTTCAGGCAAGATCATGGCTGCATACAGTAAGGGCTATTCAACCATGGGAGGCATTTCAGGCAAGATCATGGCTGCATACAGAAAGGGCTATTCAACTATGGGAGGCATTTCAGGCAAGATCATGGCTGCACATTTACTCAGACGCCGTCCTTTTTCTTGCAGGCCAAGCTGTCTCATAATAGGAGACAGCAGCAATGGACCGGTGGAGGGTGGCCTCACCTTCGAGCCCTCAGCGATCTTGAGGAGCGCGTCCACAGGATTGTGGCAAGCCGGGTGATTGGTCCCGTCACCACTGGAGACGCCGACCCCAGCAATGGTAAGGTCATCACCTTTTTGTCCTCTCTCCTTCCACTTGTTCCTCACAACAGCAGCCTTTGACACTTTCAATCCAAATCACTAAATCACTGCACTCATGCCTCCCTTGCTGCCACCCTGTCCTCACGCTAAAGCCACTCTTGTACCTCCCTGCTTTCAGATGGTGATTCGCCAGGTGAGGAGACGGGCCCTCAAGCTGCCAGTGAGAGTGAAGCTGAAGGCAAGGAGGAAGAGGAAGCCGGACCATCAGCGCCACCCTCAACCGAGGCAGCCCATGCCCATACTGGGGACATGACTTCCCTGGCGGGGAGCAGGGGGGAATTGTCTGATGAGGGTGAATCTCCAGGACCCAGCGGGCTGCAGCAATGCGATGGGGGTAGGGAAGCTCGGGGGCCTTCACCCCAGAGGGAGAGTATGGCCTCGAGTCCTGCTGCACTGGATGCAGACGAGGAGCGGGTCCTCGCTGAAATGAGCGCCCAGGCGGAGCAAAGGCACACTGAGCTCATGGCTGCAGTGGCAAGGATGCCCGAATCCATTGAATCACTGGCAAGGAGTGTGGAGCACTTTGCTGTAGCACAGGTGGCTGCCACGCAAATGCTAAGTGCTGCAATGCAGTCAGTGGCTGGTCTCATGCAAACGCAGATTGAGGCCACGCGAGCACTGACTGGTGCCACCCTCGCTGGATCGGGCAGATTTCCCCAGGGCTCTCACCGCGCCGCAGCAGGCCAGCAATCTGTGCTCCATCAGATTGCTCCGGATGCTGAAGTGCTGCCCCGTGGGAGTGCCAGTGTGTTGGTCGAGCAGGGAGTTGCTGTCCTCTCTCAAGATGACAGCATTCCTGCTGCCACCACTGGCACTTCTCCACTGCAGTTGCCACCACCTGTAGGACAGACTGCTGCCGCCCATGCAGAGTTGGTGCAGTCAGCAGACGGGCCCTCCAGGCCCAGAGCTGGTCCAGGCCGTCCCTCAAGGGCATCTGCAGTCTCAGTTTCTGACACTCAGCAGCCTTCCCCCAGCCTTGCTCCAGCCACTGGGGTCCCATTATGGAGGAGCTGCAGGGTGGGAAGGGGGGAATTTCGCAAGGGAAGCAGATCACCCTTGAAGGACAAAAAGTAGGAGGTGTGCCAAAATGTTTTTCATTGTTTTATTGAAGGCCGAGGTTCGTGGTCAAATTTTTGTTACTGTTTTGGACATTGTCTCCAGGTTGTGAGAGCCAGTTATGTGAATGACTGTTTTTTTTTTGTGTTTCTTTCTATTACTTTGTCATGCGGAAATGAGACACACACAGTTTGTGAAATAAAGAAGTGTCTGTACTCAAAATGTACATGTTTGGTCTTTGCACTCATTGTTGCCTTGACTGGCTTAGGGGCTGCAGGATGGTTTCATTCAGGTTGTTTGACTGGCAGAAGCCATTCCCTCAGAGGAGGCCTAGAAGCGACTTGCTATGAGCCTTTGACGGACGGCCCTTCCACTTTGTGCCTCCCTCCCGCCTTGGTGCTGCTGATGATCATCCTCCTCATCTTACTCCTCCTCCTCCTCCTCCTCTGCTGGTGCTCCAATGTCTGGTGGCATTGGCTGGGTCCTGAGGATTGCAAGGTTATGCAGCATGCAGCACACAACAACGAAGTGGGAGACTTGCTCAGGCAAGTACTGCAGGGCTCCTCCAGAATTGTCCAGACAGCGGAACCGTTGCTTGAGCACGCCGATTGTGTGCTCAACGATGTTCCTGGTAGCTTGATGGCTCTCGTTGTATCGTAGCTCAGCAGGGGTACTGGGCGAACAGAGAGGTGTCATCAGCCAGATGCACAGAGGATATCCCTTGTCCCCGAGAAGCCAACCTCCTGGGTGATGCGGTGCCTGAAAGGTCTACCACAGAAGTCTGGCGTAGGATGAAGGCATCATGGCTGCTGCCTGGAAAGTGGGCATTAACAGCGAGTATCAGCTGTCTGTGGTCACAGACCAACTGGACGTTTAAGGAACGGAAGCCCTTTCGGTTGTGGAAATCCTCAGCATTCTCTTGTGGTACCCGCAAAGCCACATGCATGCAGTCAATGGCGCCCTGCACCATGGGGAAGCCCGCTATCATCGCAAAGCCCATTGCGTTTTCTTGCTGCTTGTCCGGGGTCATGGGGAAAGAGATGTACTCTTGTCTCCTTTTAAAGAGGGCATTTGTTACCTGACGGATGCAGCAATGCACCGCGAACTGGAAGATATTAGCGATGTCCCCAGTAGCTGATTGAAATGAGCCAGTGGCATAAAAGTTGAGAGCCACTGTTATCTTCACTGCCACTGACAGAGACGTCCTGCTCCTCAGTTGAGGCTGCAGATCTGGCTGAAGCAGGTGGCAGAGCTCAGTGACCACCTCCTTGCTGAATCGCAGCCTTCACAAACACTGCTCCTCAGACATATTAATGTAGGAGAACTGTTGGCGAAAACCCCTGGGAGGGTAAGGTCTCCTGTACTGAGGCCTGTTGGCCCTCCTCCGCCTGGCCATGATTGTCACTCTCTCTCTGCGTCTCTGTGCCCTCCGAATGTGATGGAGAAGGAAGACGTTCCCATCCATTGCAGCCCCCATAGTATCTGGGCAATCAAAGTTATGAAGGTCAAAAAGCAAAGTACCTGCAAAGTTATGATCAGAATCCAAAACTACCTCAGACAGCGTTGACTCAATGCAGAAGTCTCTCTTTCTCTCTTTGTCTCTCTCCAAATCTCGCTCTCTCTCTCAGAACGAGTGGTGCAAAAATGGCTACCACACAAAAGCCAGGACGAGGCCCCCTTTAAATAGCGACCCCCCCAGCCCCACAACGATTGGGAAGCGTTCCAGTCAACCTGTCGTTGGTAGCGCCAGGTGAAAAGGAGGGGGGCGCCACTGAATTTCCGGTCCGGGGCGCCCCCTCTCGAATGACGTCAAGATCTGCGTGCGCAGGAGATCGGGCGGTATTATTTAGCGCCACCGCAAAATGTCCGGTCAATTTCGCGAGAGGCGCAGATATCGCCACGCCCGGGCGCTAGTTCATTTGCGCCCCACTTGGTGCCCTCTTAAGGCGCTAACGGGTGGCGCTACCAACTGAATTTTTCCCCCTATGAACCTTAACTGTCAAATTATAATACTCACCCAGTCAGCTGCTCCCTCCTGCCCGCGTCATGTTTTGAATCGTGACGTGGCTCTGGAACGCCACCGCTAGTCTGCGAGATTGGTAAGCCTGTGAAAAAAGCCCGCAAAACTGAGTTTAAATACTCACTGAACCTCCGCTCTCACCGCTCCCAACAATGGCCTCTGTAAAAAAGCCCGCGAAAGTGAGTTTAAATACTCACTGAATCTCTGCTCTCACCGCTCCCAACAATGGCCTCTGTGAGGCACTCCTTAAAACCGACCTCTTCGACCAAGCTTTTGGTCATCCGTCCTAACACCTCCTTATATGGCTCGATGTCAAATTTTTTTTTTTGATAACACTCCTGAGAAGTGACTGGTACGTTTTATTACATTAAAGGCACTATATACATTGTTGTTGAAATTGTTTGGAAATAGAAGACACACACTATAAACTTCCACTAAATGAAAGCACTGGGATAAAACACATTGGGGCGAAATTCCCCTCGTATGCACCTCCAGTGGAGGCACTAACAGGGTGCAAATGTCTTTTCGTCCCCCCCCATCGAGGTGATAACTGCGCCTCCCATGAAATTTCACGGGAGGTTAGCGGCGGCGCTTTCGGTTATCGCCCCTATCTTTCGCACCTGGAGATCATGACGTCATCTCTGGGTGCAGCACCCTGGTAGCGCCTCGGGGGAGAAAATTTGCTGGGAGATGTTATCAACTGCTGCAGGGGTTGCCAATAGTGAGGCCGGCCGCTCGTGGGGCTCAACTTAAAGGGGCATTGGGCGGCCAGCCAAAAAAAAGGCCAATTTTGTTTTTGATTTATTTTTGGCCACTGGTCATGGCGTCCTTGCCGCGATCGCTCAACCCAGCACTCAGCTTGATCGTGCAGCACTCCCATTCCCCGGTGGCCTAGAAATCTACAATGAAACCTGCAGAGCTCACAGCATGGGGCCCCTCCCTTTAATGCAACAAAGAGCCCCTGCAGTGCAGCAGCACCACCACATCGCCCCGAATCTGGACATTCCCTGTCTCTTGCGCTCAAAGAGGCAAGTGGAGCGCTTGATTTAGTGCTCCACTTCCCTCTTGGAGCAAAAAGAGGGAATTTAACAAATGTTTGAAAAGGTTAGGACCTGGCACTAACTTTCCAAACATTTTTCACTTAGCATCCCAAATGGCCTTCTAGGGGAATTGCTAGAACAATTCCTAGAACAATACATCATGGAACCAACCAGAGAACAGGCTATTTTAGGTCTTGTACTGTGTAATGAGACAGGGTTAATTAGTAATCTGATAGTAAAGGATCCTCTAGGAAAGAGTGATCATAATACAAAAGAATTTCACATTGAGTTTGAGAGTAAAATACTTAAATATGAAATGAGAATCTTAAACTTAAATGAAGCCAATTACATAGGTATGAGGGGTGAGTTGGCTAAAGTAGATCAGAAATTAAATTAAAAGGAATGACGGTAGATAAGCAGTGGCAAACATTTAAAGAAATATTCCTAAATTCTCAACGAAAATACATTCATTTGAGAAATAAAAACTTCATCAGAAAAGTGATCCATCCACGGCTAACTAAAAAAGTTAGGACAGCATTAGATTAAAAGAAGAGGCTTATAATGCTGTGAAGAATAGTAGTAAGCCTGAGGACTGGGAGAGCTTTGGAAACCAGTAAAGGATGACCAAAAAATTGATAAAAATGGAAAAAATAGAATACGAGAGTAAACTAGCAAGAAATATAAAAACAGATTCTAAGAGCTTCTACAAATATGTAAAAAGGAAGAGAGTAGCAAAAGTAAACATTGGCCCCTTAGAGGCTGAGGCAGGTGAAATTATAATGGGGAATAAGGAAATGGCACAGACTTTAAACAAAGGTTGTGGCCAGAATTTTCATGCTGTCGTGCATTACATTTGGGTGGCCGGCCAAAAAAAAAAGCCAATTTTGTTTTTATTTTATTTTCAGACACCGGTCGCGGCGTCCGTGCTGCGATTGCTCAGCCCGGCCCTCTACTTGATCACGCGGCACTCCAATTCCATGGTGGCCCAGAAATCTACAATGAAACTTGCAGAGCTTGCAGCATGGGGCCATTCCCTTTAATGCAGGGAAGAGCCCCTGCAACACGTCAGCGCCACCACATTGCCCCGAATCGGGACATTCCCCGCCTCTTGCACTCCAAGAGGCAAATGGAGCGCTTGATTTAGTGCTTCACGTCCCTCTTGGAGCAAAAAAAGGGAATTTAACAAATGTTTGAAAAGGTTAGCGCCTGGCACTAACTTTCCAAACATTTTTCACTTTGTGTCTCAAACGACCCTCTAGGGGAATTTCTCCCCACTGAATCACCTGCACTGTACACAATACGGGTTAATAAGGGTTGCATTGACTGAGACCAGAATGTGTCCTGACGGTTCTTTTGGTATGATGCAGATTCAGGTGATTTGACATACCAGCAGTTTTGGGAGATTCTGTTCAGCTGGATCCAAATGAGCTAAGTGTTTATTTGTGAAGGAATATTTCCACATGTGGAGATTCCTGTTAAACATTGGTGCTATAAGGTACTTTATTAAAGCTTTAATTGAAAAGACACTGCCTGAAGATTCTTGCAAACTGTTTAGGCCCGAAAATGGGCGTGGGGATCACGATGCGCCATCAGCCCGCGCCCGTTGAAAGTAATGCAGGCAGCACATGACATTTGTGCTGTCTGCTCATTACCATGTTTGATGCATGCAGCCCAGTGCTGAGAGTGCTCCTGAGTGGCTGATTGCTCAGCAGGGGGGCAAAGATCATGCCAGTCTAGCTCAATTTAAAGTTGGCCTCCACTTTTAAAGGTAGTCTGCACCTCTTAAAGGTGAGGTACATTCTGCATTCAGCAGCTGCTGAAAGTGCTTGTCAAGGCAACCCGGCACTAAGCTCATGGTCTACAGGGCAGCAGTGATACCTGCCCTACTGTATGCCTCAGAGACATGGACCATGTACAGCAGGCACCTCAAAGCACTGGAGAGGTACCACCAATGCTGCATCCGCAAGATCCTGCAAATCCATTGGCAGGATAGGCGCACCAACGTCAGTGTTCTCGCTCAGGCCAACATCCCCAGCATCGAAGCTCTGACCACGCTCAATCAGCTACGATGGACGGGTCACATTGTCCGCATGCCCGATACGAGACTCCCAAAACAAGCGCTCTACTCGGAGCTCCGGCACGGCAAGAGAGCCCCAGGTGGGCAGAGGAAACGCTTCAAGGACACCCTCAAAGCCTCCTTGAAAAAGTGTAACATCCCCACCGACACCTGGGAATCCCTGGCCCAAGACCGCACAAAGTGGAGAAGAAGCATCCGGGAAGGCGCCAAACACCTTGAGTCTCTTCGCCGGGAGCAAGCGGAAGCCGAACGCAGGCAGCGCAAGGAGTGCACGTCAACCCAAGCACCCCACCCACCCGCCCCTTCAACCACCATCTGCCCCACCTGTGACAGAGACTGTAGGTCGTGCATTGGACTAATCAGTCACCTGCGAGCTCATTTTTAATGTGGAAGCAAGTCATCCTCAGTTTCGAGGGACTGCCTAAGAAGAAGAAGAAGAAGAGCGAATAATGGTTCAACAGGGCAGAGAAAGGGCACCAAGGTTCCCCGACCCCCTTAGTGCAGGGGGTTGAAAGGAGAAGGCAGTGCACCAGGAGGACCTCCAGACTTACAGTCAGAAGGCAATGGGAGCAGATAGCTGAAGCGGTCATTGCCAGCAGTCATGCCTTGAGGACCTGGATTCATAAGAACATAAGAAATAGAAGCAGGAATAGACCACTTGGCCCCTCGAGCCTGATCCGCCATTCAATAAGATCATGGCTGATCTTGGGCTCAAAGCCACTTCCCCGCCCGCTCCCCATAACCCTTCACTCCCTTATCTTGCAAAAATCAGTCTATCTCCACCTTAAATGTATTTAATGACCCAGCCTCCGCAGCTCTCTGGGGCAGAGAATTCCACAGATTTACGACCTTCTGAGAGAAGAAATTCCTCCTCATCTCAGTTCTAAAAGGGCGACCCTTTATTCTGAAACTATGCCCCCGAGTTCTAGATTTCCCCACGAGGGGAAACATCCTCTCTGCATCTACAGGAACTTTCGATTAACTGGCCCCTAAATAACCGGAAATGACGGTTAACCATCAAAATTTAGGAGTAGGTTTCAGCTAACTTTTATAACTTTTATTACTTGCACAGCAACAAATTGAGGAAGGCAAGGGTTTGGCTGCAGCTGTTGCTAAGCTACAGGGACGCTTGCAACTTGTGGACGTTCTTCTGAAGCAACAGGGTTTGTTGTTTCATACGGAGCTCTAAGGTCTGTATCTTTCACTATAGCGTTCGGTTATCCGGAATTGTTGCTGAACTGGCACCACGTCGGTCCCGTCTATGCCGGATACCAGAAAGTTTCCTGCACCTTGTTGAGCCCCCTCAGTATCTTATATGTTTCAATAAGATCACCTCTCATTCTTCTAAATTCCAATGTGTATAGGCCCAGCCTGCTCAACCTTTCCTCATAAGTCAAGCCCCTCATCTCTGGAATTAACCTAGTGAATCGTCTCTGAACTGCCTCCAATGCAAGTATATCCTTCCTTAAATAAGGAGACCAAAACTGTACGCAGTACTCAAAGTGTGGTCTCACCAATACCCTGTACAGTTGTAGCAGGACTTCCCTGCTTTTATACTCCAACCCCCTTGAAATAAAGGCCAACATTCCATTTGCCTTTTTGATTACTTGCTGTACCTGCATGCTAACTTTTTGTGTTTCATGCACAAGGACCCCCAGGTCCCTCTGAACCGTAGCATTTTGTAATCTCTCTCCATTTAAATAACAATTTGCTTTTTGATTTTTCCTGCCAATGTGTATAACCTCGCACTTTCCCACATTTTACTCCATCTGCCAAATGTTTGCCCGCTCACTTAGCCTGTCTATATCCCTTTGCAGATTCTTTGAGTCCTCTACACAACTTGCTTTCCCACCCATCTTTGTATCATCCGCAAACTTGGCTACATTATACTCGGTCGCTTCATCCAAGTCATGAATGTAGATTGTAAATAGTTGAGGCTCCAGTACCGATCCCTGTGGCACCCTACTAGTTACCGTTTGCCAACCGGAAAATGACCCATTTATCCCGACTCTCTGCTTTCTGTTGGTTAGCCAATTCTCTATCCATGCTAATATATTCCCCCCAATTCCGTGAGCTCTTATCTTATGCAGTAACATTTTATGTGGCACCTTATCGAATGCCTTCTGGAAATCCAAGCACACCACATCCACTGGTTCACCTTTGTCCATCCTGCTAGTTACATCCTCAAAGAACTCCAGCAAATTTGTTAAACATGATTTCCCTTTCATAAAACCATGCTGACTCAGCTTGACTGCATTATGATTTTCCAAATGCCCTGCTATTGCTTCCTTAATGAAGGACTCCAGCATTTTCCCAATGACAGATGTTAGGCTAACTGGTCTATAGTTTCCTGCTTTCTGTCTCCCTCCTTTCCCAAATAGGGGTGTTACATTTGCGGTTTTCCAATCTGCTGGGACCTCTCCAGAGTCCAGGGAATTTTGGTATATTGCAACCAATGCATCCACTATCTCTGCAGCCACTTCTTTTAAGACCCTGAGATGCAAGCCATCTGGTCCAGGGGACTTGTCGTCTTTTAGTCCCATTATTTTACCAAGTACTATTTCTTTAGTGATAGTGATTGTCTTTAGTTCCCCCCTCCCTGTGACCCCTTGTTTATCCATTATTGGGATGTTGTTAGTGTCTTCTACCGTGAAGACAGATACAAAATATTTGTTCAGAGTCTCTGCCTTTTCCCCATTCCCCATTATTAATTCCCCAATCTCATCCTCTAAGGGACCAATGTTTACTTTAGCTACCCTCTTCCTTTTTATATACCTGTAGAAGCTCTTACTATCTGTTTTAATGTTTCTTGCCAGTTTACTCTCATAATTCATCTTCTCTCTCTATTTTTTTTTAGTCATCCTTTGCTGGTTTTTTAAAATTTCCCAATCCTCTGGTCTCCCACCAATCTTGGCAACATTGTATGCCTTTGTTTTCAATTTGATACCATCCTTTACTTCCTTAGTTAGCCACGGATGGTGCTCCCTTTTCTTAAAATCTTTCTTTCTCACTGGAATATATTTTTGTTGAGAGTTATGAAATATCTCCTTAAATATCCGCTACTGCATTTCAACTGTCTTACCCTTTAATTTATTTTTCCAGTCCACTTCAGCCAGTTCTGCCCTCATGCCATTGTAATTGCCTTTGTTTAAGATTTAAGGTTTAAAACCAGGACACTGGTTTGAGATACAACTTTCTCACCCTCCAACTGAATTTGAAATTCAACCATGCTATGACCACTCTTTCCTAGAGGATCCTTTACTATAAGATCATTTATTAATTCTGTCTCATTACACAGTATCCGATCCAAGATAGTCTGCTCCCTGGTTGGTTCCATTACATACTGTTCTAGGAAACCATTCCGGATGCAATCTATGAACTCCTCCTCAAGGCTACAATGGCCAATTTGATTTGTCCAATCAATATGGGGATTAAAATCACTCATGATTATTACCGTACCTTTTTTACAGGCCTCCATTACTTGTTGATTTATACTCTGTCCAACAGTATTGCGACTGTTCGGGGGCCTGTAGACTACGCCCACCAGAGACTTTTTCCCTTTATTATTTTTTATCTCCACCCAAACCGATTCTACATCTTGAGCCAATATCACTTCTCACCACTGCACTGATCCCATCCTTTACCAACAAAGCCACCCCACCTCCCTTTCCTTTCTGTCTATCCTTCCGAATTGTCAAATAGCCTGGAATATTCAGTTCCCAGCCCTGATCACCTTGCAACCACGTCTCTGTAATGGCGATCAGATCATACCCATTTGTATCTATTTGTGCTGTCAACTCATCTATCTTGTTACGAATGCTGCATGCATTCAGATATAGAGCTTTTAACTTTATCTTTTTACAATTTCTCCTTGTTTTGGCCCCATTTTCTGTTGCACTCTTATTTCAAAACATTCTGTCCCTTCCTGTCACACTCTGGCTATTATTTCTCCCATTTCTATCCTGCTCTATTGCTTTCTCATTTCTCATTGACTTTTTAAATTCCCGCTCACCTGAATCCTCCCCCCAACTTTTTAGTTTACAGCCCTAGTTATTCGATTCGCCAGGACTCTAGCCCCAGCATGGTTCAAGTGAAGCCCGTCCAAACGGAACAGCTCCCTCTTATCCCAGTACTGGTGCCAGTGCCCCACAAATTGAAACCCATTTCTCCCACACCAGTCTTTGAGCCACTCATTCATTTCTCTGATCTTATTTACCCCATGCAAATTCGCTCGTGGTTCAGGTAGTAATCCAGAGATTATTACCTTTGTGGTTCTGCTTTTTAATTTAGTCCCTAGCTGCTCATACTCTCTCAGCAGAACCTTTCTTTGTCCTACCTATGTCATTGGTGCCTACATGGGCCATGACAACTGGATCCTCCTCCTTCCACTCCAAGTTTCTCTCCAGCCCAGAGGTGATGCCCTTAAACCTGGAACCGGGCAGGCAACACAGCCTTCGGGACTCATGCTCTCAGCTGCAGAGAACAGTATCTATCCCCCTAACTATACTGTCCCCCATCACTACAACATTTCTTTTTACTCCCCCTACTTGAATGGCTCCCTGTACCACAGTGCTGTGGTCAGTTTGCTCATCCTCCCTGTAGTCCCTACCCTCTTCTACACAGGGAGCAAGAATCTCGTTACCTGTTGGACAAGGCCAAGGGCTGAGGCTCCTCCATCACTACCTCCTGGATCCCAATACCTGCCTCGCTTGTAGTCACACCCTCCTGTCCCTGACCATGGGCCAAATTGGAAGTAATTTCTGTAGTCGGTGTGACTGCCTCCTGGAACTTAGTGTCCAGGTAACGCTTCCCCTCCCTAATGTGTCGCAGTGTCTGAAGCTCAGACTCCAGCTCATCAACTCTGAGCCGAAGTTCCTCGAGCATCCAACATTTGCTGCAGATGTGGTCGCCTTGGACCTCAATGGTGTCCACCAGCTCCCACATGCAACAACAACAACACATTGCCTGACCTCCCATCTCAATTAATTAATTAATTAGTTTTAAAATTTGGAACACGTATATCTTTTAATCTACACCAAGGCACTTAAATTTAGATGCCCAAGTTTGGAAAAAAACGAGAAAGAGAGAAATACTCACCAACCATTCACTTACCTGCTTTCTGGTGACATCACACTTCGATTACTTTTTACTTCTTACCGGTCCGTTGTAGCTCCCGCTACTTTAACTACTGCCGAAGCCTCGCGCTCTCCAGCTGCTCCCACTGCTTTAACTACTGCCGAAGCCTTGGGCTCTCCAGCTGCTCCCGTTGCTTTAACTACTGCCTGTGGTGTATGTAATATGTGTGCTACTTTGAACCTATGGACAGGACTGCACTACTTGTAGGGCGTAGTGATACGCAGTACCACTCCTGGCCATAGGGGTATAAATAGTACTGTGGGTACTGATCTCCCCTCAGTTCCCGCCTGTGGGCATGAAGTAAAGACCTACGTATAGTCCCTATCTCCAACCAGTAAAGACCTGTTTGAGTTATACGTTTAAGTCTTTGTGTTAATTGTTCAATACAATACACATACTTAACACTGGCGACGAGTCAGGTTCTTACCCTGCGGCAGTTGAAGAGAGGTTTCAAACATCACCACCCCACTAGAAGCGACAGGCTTTAGGACTCTGAAGCCTCCATCAGTGACTGAGCACTGGAGTGCAGCAGCCATCCTGACAGCTTCCAGCGACTGACAGAAGTCTTTCTGCAGTTTCCTTGTTCAACCTAGGTGGTGGGGTAAGCCGTGCAGCGTTGGCTGCAAAGACAGGGCTGGGGAAGTTGGAGAAGATAAGGGCGATCGCAATCCCTGATAAGAGCCGCGGTGAAACGCGTGAGCGGGTAAGCCAGAGCCCGGGAGGGAGCGAGCAAGAGCCGCGCGAGCGGGTGAGCCAGAGGCCGGGAGCCGCTTCAAGTGCGAGGCGCAGCGCGGGCCGGCGATCGCGGCGAAGATAAGGGCCGCACTCGGGGGCTGAAGGGAGACGACATCGGGGGACGGGTGAAGACCGCCAAGCGCGGGAAAACCGCCATTTTGTGGGCGGAGGACGACGGCAAGAGCGGGAAGCCGCCATCTTTGATAACAAGTAAACAAAATAAAATCTGAGAAATTGCAAATCTACAATGCCTAAACATGGGAATATTAGCACCTTTGATAGTGACCTCGAAGATTGGGCCATATATGTTGAAAGAGTAAAAAATTATTGTAAGGCCAATAAAATTCGTGACCAAGATAAAGCTCTAACATTATTAAATTTAATGGGTGCGAAGACATATGGGCAATTGAAACACCTGTTATCACCAGATGAACCGGCGGATAAGACGTTCGATGAGATTGTTACTGTCCTGAAAGATCATCTAAACCCCACGCCGCTGATGCTAGCGGAACGATTTAAATTTTATGACAGAAGGCAGCTACAGCATGAAAGCAATGCTGAATATTTGCTGGAATTGCGTAAATTAGCGAAATATTGCCAGTTTGGAACGGGACTGACAGATGCACTACGAGACAAATTTGTGTGTGGTTTATTTAAACAGGATACACAAAAGCGACTGCTCGAGGAGAATGAGCTGACGCTTGAGAAGGCGGTCACTATGGCAGCAGCACACGAAGCCGCAGCGAGAGGCACGGCAGTAATGCAGCTACGGTCACCGGAGCTCAGTGCACACAAATTGGGTGTGAGTTCTGGCAAATGTTATCGTTGTGGAAAGACAACGCATGATCAGAACCAGTGTTGGTTTAAAAACCAAGAATGTAGAACTTGTGGTAGGCTTGGACATATAGCTAGAGTATGCAGGTCAGGGAAGAAGACCAGCAACAAGAAGTCACCGCAAGGAAAATACGCAAAGGTACACAAGGTGACCGAACAGGAGTCCGATTCAGATGCTAGCAGTAATGAACTGGCTAGCTTAAGCTGTAATGAACTGGCTAGCTTAAGAGTACTCAACGCTGGTAAGGGTGCAGACCTCCAGACAATTTGGGTCACTCTTCAGATAGAAGGAGTCCAAGTAAAACTGGAATTGGACACTGGATCGGCATTGACGGTCATAAATAAGAAAGATTACGGAAAGTTATTCCAACATATTCCCCTACAGGATACGGGGATTATATTGAAAACATACACGGGGCAAAGAGTGTACCCCATCGGGAAAATAGAGGTTGCAGTGGTCCACAAGGGCGAAGACAGTCAAATAATGGACTTATATGTGATATCTGAAGGAGGTTCTCCACTACTAGGACGGGAGTGGATTAGGAAAATGAATATGGACTGGCATTTCCTACAAACAATAACGAGTGAGAACTCGGTGAAGATAGTCGGCCCAGACTCTGGAACGGATGATGGTAAGCCCAACTCAGGTGCAAAAGACAAAGTTTCAGCACAGAATTCCACTGAGCAACAATAACATAGTTTAACTGTGGATTCTGAGTCTGGCAAGTCTACTGATGTGCCCATTTCTGAGGGACACCGGGCTCGAACTCAACTCCATTTCAAACTACAACAGCAATTAGAACAAATGCTTCGCCGTTTTGAGCAAGAGTTGAATGCAACGAAAGAGTTCTTTGATATAGAGTTGGAGAATCTGGAAAGACAACAGAAGCAGCTGATGGAGAAAATGGAGCAGGAGCACACAAAACGTCTGATGTCAGAGGAGTTAACGGTCAGCCAACTCCTGCATATGCTGAAGGACAGGACTCTGAAATGGGAAAAACTTGAACACGAACTTCAATATTCAAACGAAAGGGGTTCGGAGCACTCAAAGGTTATTGGAAGAGCTGAGGTGGCAACACAGACTGAGATGACTGCAACAGAGCAGCCCTTGGATGCCAAAAGTACGCTGACTCACGTCAACGTAGAACAACAGACCGCTGAAACAGCTGCTCCGGTAGAGGGATTGAATAGTCCGATCAATCAATCTCCAAAAGAAGTTGAAGTAGTAAAATCTCAAATGAGGTCATTAGTAAACGACTTGCTGAAAGCCCAGAAAAAGCTGGATGAAGAGGTACGCATGAAGAAGTCTCTTCAGGAAAGATGTCTGGACTTGGAACAAAAGCTGGCTAACGCCCAGCTGGGTATGGAGGAAATAGAAGACCCTCTCGCTGGCCTAGATCAGGACGACACCGAATATTACTATGTCCTGTCCTGCCCAACTTGTAACTTCGACTCCCACCATACAGAAATCATGGAGGAGCACCGAAAGTCTACGGAACATCGGGAGAAGTGGCTCTACTACGGAAAAAGGAGGAAGAGAAGGAGGAACTGCGCATGCAGCTGGCAGCTGACAGTGGAGCCCAGAGAGTCTCCAAGAAGCAGAAAAGGAAAAGTCGAAACAGAAGATGACCCATCTGAACCATTATTACCTCTACCAGATCACACACGTGGTCCCTCCGAACGGAGCCAATTCAGTTCGGAAGTTCAAACTGTTAAATCCATGGAAGGACTATTGAATGAGTCACTCAGCAACGTGAACCGACTACACCACAGAGATTGAATCTGTGAACTGTTTTCCGCAGAGACTGAGTCTGTGATCTGTTTTGACATGAAGTTATCTATGTATCTATGTTATTCTGTTATGTAAACCTGAAGTTATGTATGTATATATGTTATTACGTTATGTTAAATGGGGAGATGAATGTAAAGCTAGGATGGGAGGAATGTTGTGTATGTAATATGTGTGCTACTTTGAACCTATGGACAGGACTGCACTACTTGTAGGGCGTAGTGATACGCAGTACCACTCCTGGCCATAGGGGTATAAATAGTACTGTGGGTACTGATCTCCCCTCAGTTCCCGCCTGTGGGCATGAAGTAAAGACCTACGTATAGTCCCTACCTCCAACCAGTAAAGACCTGTTTGAGTTATACGTTTAAGTCTTTGTGTTAATTGTTCAATACAATACACATACTTAACACTGCCAAAGTCTCGGGCTCTCCAACCGCTCCCGCTGCTTTAACTACTGCCCAAGTCTCGAAAGAAGTCAATGACATCACGCAAGTGGCCAAGGTCAGTGAATGCATATTCAAAAGCCATCTCCCACCAACTGCACCACTAGCCTCACGCACTGCTCAATGCACCACACCCTGAACACTCACCTACCAACAATCTCTATCAATCACGACTCATACTTCACATTCATAGATTCACCTCACCCTCATAGACTTACCACTACTGCAAGCATCACATCTCACACCTTGCACACACTGCCTCACACCTTGCACACACTGCCTCACATCTCACACCTTGCACACACTGCCTCACATCTCACACCTTGCATGCACTGCCTCACATCTCACACCTTGCATACACTGCCAGCTATTCAAGCATGAATACAGTAAGTGTATGCATCTCGAGGAACTTCAGCTCAGATTTGTTGAGCTGGAGTCCAAGTTGCAGACATTGCGGAGCATCAGGGATGGGGAGAGTTATCTGGACACTTTGATCCAGGAGTCAGTCACACTCCTTAGGTTAGGTAGTGGTACAGTTCTGGTTAGTGGCCAGGGACAGGAGGGTGTGACTGCAACTCAGGCAGGTAAGGGTACCCCAGTTTCAGTGCTGGAGGAGCCTTGGCCTTTGCCCTTATACAACAGGTATGAGGTTCTTGCTGCCTGTGAGGATGAGGGCAAAGTCTACAGGGTGGATGAGCAAACTCATCATGCTACCATGGTGCAGGAGGCCGTACAAGAGGGGGGGAGTGAAAAGTAATGTTGTAGTGGTAGGGGACAGTATAGTCAGGGGGAGAGATACTGTTCTCTGCAGCCACGACCGGGAGTTCTGAAGGTGTGTTGCCTGCCCGGTGCCAGGGTTAAGAATATCTCCTCATGGCTGGAGAAGAATTTGGAGTGGGAGGGGAAGGACCTCATTGCCGTGGTCCACATAGGAACCAACGACATAGGTAGAACTAGGAATGAAGTTCTGGTGAGAGAGTTTGAGGGGCTAGGGTCCAAATTAAAACACAGAACCTCAAAGGTAATCATCTCTGGATAATTACCTGAGCCACACGCAAATTGGCATAGGGACAAGCAGATCAGAGAGGTAAATGTGTGGGAGGCCGAGGTTTTGATTCATGGGGCACTGGCACCAGTACTGAGGAAAGAGGGAACTGTTCCATTGGGAAGGACTCCACCTAAACAGGGCTGGGACCAGTGCCCTGGCGAATCAAATAACCAGGGCTGTAGACAGGGCTTTAAACTAAAATGCAGGGGAGGGGTCAGGTGAGGGGAAATTTAGAAATGCAAAGAGAAAAGTCAAGGCAATGAAGCAGTGTAGCGATTTGGATAAAGATAAGCAGAATGTGACAGGAAGGGACAGAGAGTTTAACAGTAATTGTGTGTCAGTGAACAAGGTGAAAGCAGGGAATAATGGTAAGAAGTTAAAATAAAGGGCTCTTTATCTGAATGCGTGAAGCATTCATAACAAGATAGATGAATTAGTGGCACAAATAGAGATAAATGGCTTTGATCTAATAGCCATTACAGAGACGTGGTTGCAAGGTGACCAAGGTTGGGAACTAAAATTCCAGGGTACTTGACATTTCGAAAAGATAGACAAAATGGAAAAGGAGGGACACAGCCTTGCTAATAAAGGATGATGTAAGGACAGTAGCGTGAAAGGATCTTGGCTCGGAAGATCAGGAAGTAGAATCAGTATGGGTGGAGATAAGAAATAACAATGGGCAGAAAACAGTAGTTTAGGCCCCAAACTGCAGCTTTACCAAAACATAACAGGAGCTTGTAACAAAGGCAATACAATACAATACAATAATCATTGGGTACTTCAATCTTCATATAGACTGTGCAAATCAAATTGGCAAAGGTAGTCTGGAGGATGTGTTCATGGAATGCATTCGATACAGTTTCCTAGAACAATACGTCATGGAACCAACCAGAGAACAGGTTATTTTAGATCTTGTATTGTGTAATGAGACAGGGTTAATTAGTAATCTCATAGTAAAGGATCCTCTGGGGAACAGTGATCATAATATGATAGAATTTCACATTGAGTATGAGAGTGAAATACTTAAATATGAAATGAGAGTCTTAGGGCTGTATTTTGTCAATGGGGATGTGATGGAGGCAGAACTCCCACTTTTTGGGTTGTAGTCCCACCTCCATCGATTTGTGGCCAAACCACGCAATTTTCCCTTGATTGACCTTGTTGAGCCTGCCCAGCGGGCTCAGCAGGCCAATTAAGGGACACCCGGTTCAGGTGACATCAGGGATTGACATTTCATCTGTCAAGAGCTTCTGACAGATGAAAAATCAGTGTTTGACAGCTCTGTGAAGCTGTCAAACACAGACAATCTGACTTCTAATTTGAGTCCTTCTACACAGCCTCAGTTAGAAATCTCTCCAGAACAGAAAGCAGAATGCTGCAACTTTTGACAGCTCACGGCCATTCTGCTTTCTGTGCCGGTGAGATGAGGGACTCCCGAGACCTGAAGGAAGGAAGCCTGCATTAGTAAGTAAAGGTAAGTAAAATGTATTTAAACACTTTACACACACCAAACACACTTACCTCTGCACTCCTGCACCCATCACTCACCTGAACACCGGACATCTCGAAACCTCCAAGCCCTTCAGCCCGACGGTCCGCCTCGCTAACTTGGCATGGTTTGGAGCCATCGGGCAGCCCACACTTCAGGGCTAAAAATAGGGATTAGGCCAAAAACTGCCTGTTAACTACCTGTTAACAGGCAGTTAATTGGCACTAATCCCCTTCCTGCCTCGGGGAGGAGGCTCCCAGCACAGGTTGGGTACCCGCCTCCTGGGAAACGGGCATGGAGGCGGGTTGGGGGCGGGAAGGGTTCGTGCCCCCCGATTCTGCAATTTTCCCCCCACTCCCACCTCCAAACCCGCCTCCACAGGGCTTGTAAATTTGAGCCCTTAAACTTAAATGAAGCCAATTATATAGGTGTGAGTTGTTGAAGGTAGATTGGGAAATTAGATTAAAAGGTATGATGGTAGCTAAGCAATGGCAAACATTTAAAGAAATATTCCCAAATTTTCAACAAATATATATTCAATTGAGAAATAAAAACTCCACGGGAAAAGTGACTAAAGAAGTTAAGGACAGTATTAGATTACAAGAAAAGGCTTATAGTGTTGTGAAGAATAGTAGTAAGCCTGAGGATTGGGAGAGCTTTAGAAACCAGCAAAGGATGACCAAAAAAATGATAAAAAGGGAAAAAATAGAATACGAGAGTAAACTAGCAAGAATTATAAAAACAGATTCTAAGAGCTTCTACAAATATGTAAAAAGGAAGAGCGTAGTAAAAGTAAAAAAGTTGCCTTAGAGGCTGAAATGGGTGAAATTATAATGGGGAATAAGGAAATGACAGAGACTTTAAACAAAGGTTGTGGCCGGAATTTTCATTCGTGCGGGATTGGAGTCGGGTCGGGAGTGAAATTGACAAAAATGGAAGCAGGTCGTGAACGTGCCATCATCCCACCTTCTCGCACCTTTAACTCAGGCGCGTTTGGCAGCACAGCACGGACCCGAACAGCAGTGGCGGACGACCTAATTTAGAATATTATTACCTTGTTGTCAGACCCTTAACCATGTTTTTAACCAGACCTTTAGAATGTCACTGCATGACCACAAGAATCACACAGCTCGGGAACCATATCTTTTAAGCTGAGGCAGAAGCTCAGTGGCCATTGACCGAGGTCCTTACTGCAGAGCATGGAAAGCACAATAAATACTGCCATATGACACCTGCTTACTTTCCTAAGAGAAAGGCTCTTGCTGAGTGCATTTTGAGCACAGATTTAGGTGTCTAGAGTTTGCAAGTCTTTTCTGCAAATTCGGAAGCCACTCTCACCTCATTGCTATTACCTATCACACCATTGACAGGTTGCTTCTCTGATTTCTACAGGACCTGCCATCTATTACATGAGCGTGGGTGCCGTTTATACTGTCTCACCTTGGTGCTCCGAATCGGACCACGATGAGCCCCAACACCAGCAGCAGCAGCAACAACACCAACAACCTTCTCCTCAATGATCTGATGCTCCACAGGACAGAGGGTATCAGCACAGGGCTGCACCACGCCGGAGGCAATACCCCCAACACAGGATATACATGCAGAGTATTTCATTTCCTGTGCTTCTTTAGTCTTGACAAAGGGTTTTCACCCGAAACGTTGACTCTATTTTCTCTCCACGGATGTTGCCTGGCCTGCTGAGTTTTTCCAGCATTTTCTGTTGTTATTTTGGATTTCCAGCATCTGCAGTATTTTGCTATCGTATACATGCAGAGGATGAGCTTCCTCAACATGAGTGAGTAACAGTGCCAAAGGAGGCTCAGGCTATCATGCCAGGTCATCGCAGACATTTGCACACTGCTCGAGTAAGAGCTGGGGCCCAGAGAACCTGGTGGACATGCCTTACCAGTGGCTGTCAAAGTCACCAGTGCCCTTAACTTTTTCACCTCAGACTCTTTCTAGGGATCGGCAGCAGATATTTGCAGCATCTTGCAGTTGGCCACCTGTTAAGTCTGTGTGTCCCAGTTATGCTTATTATAAATCACTGGACAAAGACCACAAGAATAACTTTTAACAGGTCTTTACTATTCGGAGGTCAGGGCTGAACTGCCCAGCAAATCCCTACACAACGTTTATATACCGGTGTGGTCACCACCGGTATTACAGTATACAGCAGCCAAGAGAAAGTAGTACATCTCTTAAGGTAGCTCTCTTAAGGTGGAACAGGTTACATACACCACAATCCTCCCTTTTTAGCTTAACAGTTATATCCCCATTTAACATAACATAATAACATATAGATATATATATATACAACTTCATGCAAAACAGTTCAAAGATTCAGTCTCTGAGGAGGCCGCCTGATTCGAGTTGGATAACGCCTTTCAGGGGTCTCTGATTCTCGTTGCTGGGGTGACTCATCTAGTTGATCTCTTATGGATTGGACATCATCCTCAGGTACATTCACTTCTGAGGTAGATGCTTCAGGTTCACTAACTTCTTCCACGGTTGTCTCTGCCGTAACCCTGGGTTCGACCCTTGTTCTCGATTCTACCAGTTGGTCAGCATGACGCCGTATTACATTTTCACCAATATCTACCGTGTACATCAGGGGTCCTTGTCTGGCCCGAATTGTTCCAGATTGCCATTTCTCGTTTTTATAGTCCCGGGCTAACACTGGTTGTCCTATTTCGAAACTCCGAGTGGTCTTGTTATTTATATGCTGGAACTGTTTGTTTTCAACTTCCCTCTGCACATTTGGTTTTAACAAGTCCAACCTGGACCGCAACCTCCTGTTATAGAACATCATGGCAGGACTTTGGTTTGTCACTGCATGAGTGGCGTTTCGATATGCCAGTAGGAATTTGTCCACCTTGTGTTGTAGTGGAATCTGATCTTCGCTCATGGCCTTTATTGCTTTTTTGAACGTTTGTACAAATCTCTTGGCCAACCCGTTTGTAGCCGGATGATATGGGGCAGAGGTATAATGTTTCACCCCATTCTTCTTCATGAATTTCTGGAATTCTTCTGACACGAACTGCGGTCCGTTGTCTGAACATATTTGCTCTGGCAATCCATTTCTTGCAAATATCGTTCTTAGCACCGCAATCGTCTTTTCCGAGGTAGTGGTAGTCATCTTAATCACTTCTGGCCATTTAGAATGTGCGTCCACCGCAATTAAAAACATGGAGTCCATGAATGGACCAGCAAAGTCAATATGTACACGTTGCCATGGGGTTGAAGGCCATTCCCATGGATGCAGCGGTGCAATCGGAGGTGCATTTTGCACTTTTTGGCACCCTGAGCAGCTTTTCGTCAGATCCTCTATCTGTTGGTCGATACCCGGCCACCACACATAAGCCCTAGCAAGGCTTTTCATCTTGACTCCCCCCAGATGACCTTCATGCAGTTCCTTTAGAACTCTCTCTCTTAACTTAGGAGGAATAATCACCCTTGTTCCATACATCAATGTTCCTTGACAGACGGACAGCTGTTCTCGTCTTGCTGAGAATGCCGGTAACAGTGGATCACCATGTGCTGGCCATCCCTTCACTGTCACTTCGTAGACCCGGGACAGTGTCGGGTCGTTCCTGGTTTCTCTTTCAATACTTGCATTGGTGACTGGTAAACATTCGATGATGGTCGAGTGAAATAACTCAGCAGGGTCAACCGTCGGTGCCTCCTCCTCTGTAGGTAGTGGCAGGCACGACAGCCCATCAGCATTACCATGCTGCTTTGTACCTTTGAATTCGATCTGATATTGATGTGCCCCTAGGAAAAGGGACCATCTCTGGAGTCTCTGTGCTGTCATCACCGAAACACCCTTCTTAGGGTTAAAAATGGATACCAACGGCTGGTGGTCTGTCAGAAGCGTAAACTTTTGGCCCTGCAGGTAATAGAAACATAGAAACATAGAGATAGGAACAGGAGTAGGCCATTCGGCCCTTCGAGCCTGCTCCGCCATTCAATGAGATCATGGCTGATCTTCGTCTGAGATCATAGCTGATCTTACCAGTTCAGTACCCCGTCCCCGCCTTTTCTCCGTAACCCTTAATCCCCTTAGCCTTCAGAAATATATCCAATTCTCTCTTGAAAATATTTATTGAATTAGCCTTCACAGCCCTCTGTGGCAGGGAATTCCACAGGCTCACCACTCTTTGAGTGAAGAAATTCTTCCTCATCTCTGTTTTAAATGATTTGCCCGCTATTTTTAGACTGTGGCCCCTGGTTCTGTGCTCCCCGGCCATTGGAAACATTCTCTCTGAATTCAGCCTGTCCAGGCCTGCCATAATTTTATATGTTTCGATGAGATCCCCTCTCAATCTTCTAAACTCCAGTGAGTACAAGCCCAAACTATTTAATCTCTCTTCGTAGGTCATTCCCGCCATTCCAGGTATCAGCCTGGTGAATCGCCGTTGCACTCTTTCCATGGCAAGAACATCCTTCCGCAGATGGGGCGACCAAAACTGTACACAATACTCCAGATGCGGTCTCACCAGCACCTTGTACAGCTGTAGTAAGGTATCCCTATTCCTATACTCGAACCCCCTTGATATGAAGGCCAACATACCATTTGCCTTCTTAATCGCCTGTTGCACCTGCATGCTCTCCTTCAGTGACTGGTGCACAAGAACACCCAGGTCCCTCTGCACTTCCCCATCTCCCAATCTATTGCCATTTAGATAATAATCTACCCTCCTGTTTTTACCCCCAAAGTGGATAACCTCGCATTTATCCACATTATAGTGCATCTGCCACGTATCCGCCCATTCCCCCAACCTGTCCAAATCGCACTGTAGCCTCCTGACATCCTCATCAGAGCCCACCCCTCCTCCTAGTTTAGTGTCGTCAGCGAATTTGGAAATATTGCATCCAATTCCCTGATCCAGATCATTTATATATATTGTGAACAGCTGGGGTCCCAGGACAGATCCTTGCGGCACCCCGCTGGTCACTGCCTGCCACTCCGAAAACGAGCCGTTTATTCCAACTCTCTGTTTTCTATCCGCCAGCCAGTTCTCTATCCACGTTAATACTTTGCCCCCAATTCCATGAGCCTTAATTTTGCATGATAATCTTTTGTGTGGAACCTTATCGAAGGCTTTCTGGAAGTCAAGGTACACCACATCCACTGGCTCTCCCCCATCTATTTTACCAGTTACTTCCTCAAAAAATTCCAGCAGATTAGTCAAACACGATTTACCCTTTGTAAATCCATGTTGACTCTGTCCGATCCTTTCCCCATTTGTCAAGTGCTCCGCTATTTTATCCTTAATAATGGACTCTAGCATTTTGCCCACAACCGATGTAAGGCTTACTGGTCTATAATTCCCTGCTTTCTCTCTACCCCCCTTTTTAAATATTGGGGTAACATTAGCTACCCTCCAATCCACGGGTACTGTTCCCGAGTCAATGGAGTTCCGGAAGATGATCCTTAGAGCATCTGCTATCTCCAGGGCCACCTCCTTAAGTACCCTAGGATGTAGTTTATCAGGCCCCGGGGATTTGTCGGCCTTCAGTCCCCTCAACTTACCCAACACCATATCCCTAGAGATACTAATTTCTGTCAGCTCCTCCCTCTCATTAGTCCCTATGTTTGCCGATATTCCTGGGAGATTAAACTTCTTTACTCCCCACACAAGGCTGAGAGCCTCCCTATCTATCTGAGCATAGTTGCGCTCAGCGGAGGTCAATGATCTGGATGCGAACGCAACTGGCCTCTCCAGGCCATTTGGCAACTTGTGTGAGAGTACTGCCCCAATACCATATGGAGAAGCATCACAAGCCAAACGAATAGGCAGCGTTGGGTTGAAGTGAGCCAACACTTCCTCTGAGGTGATCAATGCCTTGCTTTTGCGAAAGGCCCTCTTACAGTCCTCGCTCCACTTCCATGGTACTCCCTTCTGCAAAAGAGCGTTCAGCGGGTGCAGCACCGTGGATAAATTTGGCAGAAACTTATGGTAATAGTTAATCAACCCTAGGAACGACCTCAACTGGGATACATTATCTGGAGCGGGAGCCTTCACAACAGCTTCAATCTTGTCAGGAGACTTATGAAGCCCCTCCTGGTCAATGACATGACCACAGTACGAGATCCGCTTCTGAAAGAACTCACATTTCTGGCGATTAACTCGAAGTCCATATTCTTTCAATCTGGTGAGCGCCAGTTCCAAATTTGCAAGGTGTTCCTCGTCATCATCTCCTGTAATCAGAATATCGTCCAGGTAACATTGTGTGCCTAGAATTCCCTGTAATACCTGCTCCATGGCCCTCTGCCAAATTGCTGGAGCCGATGCCACTCCAAAAGCCAGTCTATTATACCGGTACAAGCCTCTATGCGTGTTGATCGTGAGATACTGGCGTGACTCTTCCTCAACTTCCATCTGTAAGTATGCCTGCGCCAGGTCTATCTTGGTGAAGTGTTTCCCACCAGACAATGAAGCGAAGATATCCTCAATCCGCGGAAGCAGATACTGCACCGTGTGAAGCACCGGATTAACAGTGATCTTGAAATCTCCACGGATGCGAACCTTCCCCGGTTCCCCCGGCTTGTTGCTCGATGAACGCTTCATGACGGGAACAATGGGCGTGGCCCACTCACTCCAGTCTACCTTAGACAGTACTCCTGAACGTTCTAGCCCTTCCAGCTCAGCTTCCACAGCAGGTCGTATCGCATAAGGTACCGGTCTGGCTTTGAAAAATTTTGGGTTTGCATGTTCTTCAACCTTGATGTTTGCCGTAATTCCTCTCAGTGTTCCCAGTCCCTGTTGGAACACCTCTTTAGCATCGTCCAATATTCTGGACAATCGTTTAGGTTTGACATCTTTTTTACCGTAATCTACCGTTAGTGCTTTTAAGGAATGCCAGTCCATATTTATTTTCCTAATCCACTCCCGTCCCAGTAGAGGTGGACCTCCCTCAGGTAGCACATATAAGTCCATTCCTCGGCTTTCTTTGCCCTTGTGGACCACCTTTACCTCTATCTTCCCGATGGGGTATACTCTTTGCCCCGTGTATGTTTTCAATACAATCTCCGTATCCCGCAGGGGAATATGTGGGAATAACCTTTTGTAATCTTGCTTATTCATGACCGTCAATGCCGATCCAGTGTCCAATTCCATCTTCACTTGGACTCCTGCTATCTGAAGTGTGACCCAGATTGTTTGGAGGTCTGCTTCATTACCAACATTGTGTACTCTTAGACTACCCAGTTCATTACTGCTGGAGTCTGAATTTGACGTCTGTTCGTTCGAACTGTTCTCTGTCACCTTGTGTACCTTCCTGTACTTTTCCTGCGGTGACTTTTTGTTGCTGGTCTTCTTTCCTGACCGGCATACTTTAGCTATGTGACCAAGCGTGCCACACTTTCTGCATTCCTGATTTTTGAACCAGCACTGGTTCTGATCGTGCGTTGTCTTTTCACAACGATAACATTTTACTGTGCCCAAGACCATTTGATTGGTGCTGAGTTCCGGTGACCATAGCTGCATTTCCGCAGTGCCTCTCGCTGCGGCTTCATGCGATGCTGCAATAGTGACAGCTTTATCAAGCGTAAGATCATTCTCCTCAAGCAGTCGCTTTTGTGTTCCTTCTTTTAACAATCCACACACAAATTTATCTCTCAGCGCATCTGCTAGTCCTGTTCCAAACTGACAGTACTTTGATAGCTTATGCAGTTCAATTAAAAATTCAGCGTTGCTTTCGTCTTTCAGCTGCGTTCTTCAGTAAAATTTAAATCGTTCCGCTATCATCAGCGGCGTGGGGTTTAAATGATTTTTCAGGACAGTAACAATATTCGCGAAAGTCTGATCCGCTGGTTTATCTGGTGATAGAAGGTGCTTCAATAGCCCGTATTTCTTCGCACCCATTAATAAGGTTAGTGCTTTCTCATCATCTGGTACTTTATTTGCTTTACAATAAACTTCCATGCGTTCTACATACGTGGTCCAATCTTCGATATCACTATCAAAGGTATTAATGTTCCCATGTTTAGGCATCCTTGCAAGTTTTTAAATTTTTCTTTTTCTCAAAATGGCGGCTTCCCGCGCTTGTCTTCTTCCCCCGCCTACTAAAATGGCAGCTTCCCGCGCTTGGCGGTCTTTCCCGCGCTCGTCTTCTTCCCCCGCCGACTACAATGGCGGATTCCCGCATTTGCCTTCTTCCCCCGCTGGCTGCAATGGCGATTGCCGTGCTGCTGCCGTTCTCGCCTCCCCAGCGGTTCTCAATTCCCCGACGCTGCTTTTACTCCCCCGCGGTTCCCGTGGGCATTCACGCTTCCCCTGCTGTTGCGCCTCTCAGCCCCGCATGCAGCCCGGTCCTTTACACCAGCTGCGTTTGAGTTCTCCGCGGCTGTCGTGCCTTAAGCTGCCCCAGTCGCTGCGCCTCTCGGCCTCGATTGCAGCCCGGCCCTTTTCACCGGCCGTGGTCGAGTTCTCCGCCCTTTTTCCTCCGTTTTCCCTCCCCCACTCCACAGTCAACGCGGCCGACTTTCTGCTCATGTCGCTGATCGGCTTACCCACCACCGTGGTAGAAGGGATGATCACTGCCTGTCGCTGATGGAGGGCTTCGTGGTCAGAATTTTTCTTTTTAACCCGGGTTCTCGATGCCTCCCGTGCGATGGTGCTCAGCAGGATGATGAGGGCAGATGCCTCTTCTCGACGCCTGTTCTGAGGACGAAGCTGCCTTGGATGTAAAACTGCCGCAGGGTAAGATCGGACTCGTCGCCACTGTTAAGTCTGTGTGTCCCAGTTATGCTTATTATAAATCACTGGACACAGACCACAAGAATAACTTTTGACAGGTCTTTACTATTCGGAGGTCAGGGCTGAACTGCCCAGCAAATCCCTACACAACGTTTATATACCGGTGTGGTCACCACCGGTATTACAGTATACAGCAGCCAAGAGAAAGTAGCACATCTCTTAAGGTAGTTCTCTTAAGGTGGAACAGGTTACATACACCACACCACCAACAGATGCATCACACGGGTCACCGATGCTCTCTTTGACAAGTCAGCCAATTATATCAACTTTGCCACTGATGATGTCAGTGTGACTGAGCGGGCACTCAGCTTTGGCTGGCTTCTCACAGGTGCAGGGCATAATCGACTGCACACATGTGGCCATCGGGGCACCCCACACCACCCAGGAGTGTTTGTCAACCGCAAGGGCTTCTACTCCTTCAATGTGCAGCTCGTCTGCAACCATTGAAAGATCATCATGCATGTGTGTGCCAAGTTCCCTGGCAGCTGTCATGACTCTTTTGTGCTGCGCCAATCCACCCTCCCTCAGCTCTTCGGACCTCCAAACACACTTTCCAGTTGACTGCTTGCAGACAAGGACTATCCACTGAAGACATGACTCATGACACCCTTGAGGAGGCCAAGCACCGAGGCCGAGGACAGATGTCCATCAGATTTGTCATAGAGCAAACAATAGGCATGCTGAAAATGCGCTTCAGATGCGTTGACAGATCTGGAGGAGCCCTTCAGTACGCACCAGCCAGGGTCTCCAGAATCGTTGTCATCTGCTGCGCGCTGCACAACATAGTGCAGCAATGAGGATTAGCGCTTCATGAGGAGCAAGGCGCAGAGTGCACAGCCTCTTCACAGGAGGAGGAGGAGGAGCAGAAGGAACCTGAGGTACAGATTCCACCAGCACCCGAGCACATTGCTGCACAGGAGGCCAGGGATGGCCTTATCATGGCCAGATTTACTTAACTTCTGGCATTACACCCATATGGCTGCCACATGTTGTGCCAAGTTCCACCCCCCACACACAACAACACCATAAAACATCCCTACAATGAACAAGCCATTCCTTTCATACTGACCCCCATTGCTGGAGGTAACATTATGTCTCACCGTTTTGAAAAAGGGTTAGACCCGAAACGTCGACTCTAATTTCTCTCCACGGATGTTGCCTGGCCTGCTGAGTTTTTCCAGCATTTTCTGTTATTATGTCTCACCGTTCAGAAGAACATAAGAACATAAGAAATAGGAGCAGGAGTAGGCCAATCGGCCCCTCGAGCCTGCTCCGCCATTCAATAAGATCATGGCTGATCTGGTCCTAACCGCCAATCCATTATCACAGAACCATCTCCTGAATCTAACAGAATTAGACACACGAAATAGGAGCAGGATCAGGCTACACAGCCCCTGGGCCCGCTCCGCTACCCACAGGGCCATGACCGATCCGAACCTAGACTCAGGTCCAAATTCCTGCCCGCTCCCCGTAACCCTTAATTCCTTTTACTTCTAGGAAACTGTCTATTTCTGTTTTAAATTTATGTAATGATGTAGCTTCTACAGCTTTTTGGGGCAGCATATTCCATGGACCTACCACCCTCTGAGTGAAGTAGTTCCTCCTCATCTCAGTTTTGAAAGAGCAGCCCCTTATTCTAAGACTATGCCCCCTAGTTCTAGTTTCACCCATCGCCGGGAACATCTTCCCTGGATCCACCCGATCCAACCCCTTCACAATCTCATATGTTTCAATAAGATCGCCTCTCATTCTTCTGAACTCCAATGAGTAGAGTCCCAATCTACTCAACCTCTCCTCATATGTCCATCCCCTCATCCCCGGGATTAACCGAGTGAACCTTCTTTGTACTGTCTCGAGAGCAAGTATGTCCTTTCTTAAGTATGGACACCAAAACTGTACGCAGTATTCCAGGTGCGGTCTCACCAATACCTTGTACAACTGAAGCAATACCTCCCTATTTTTATATTACTCCAACTCACTCAGCCACTTCCAAAGTAGCAGACAAAAATGGGCATGGCCAGAAAGTGGTGAAATTAAATAGTTTTATCTGTGACATAACAGTAACGGAACATTAACAAAAATATTTCTTTAAATACCCATGTGCGTTCCCTTGTGCATCTACTTCTGTTATTTATTTACCTTTTACGCATGCTTCTATGAGGTGCAGCCCCTGTGGCTTCAACAGAAGTAGGGGCAGCCTGCTCACTCCCCTGCTGCAACTGCGTAGACACTTTTGGTGGACCTTCTCTGGGTTTTGGAGCCTGTGATGGCCCCACCAAAGTCTGCTCCTCCTGCGACTGTGCAGGAGCAAACTCAGCCATGGCGATCCCAGGAGGCATCTGGAGCTCTGACTGAGGGGAGGCAATGGGGGAGAAGTGAGAGTGCTTTCAGAGGAGCCGCCACTTCCATGTCCTTTCTCACCATCATCCCTCTCATGGGCCACCAGCACTTCCCTGCTAGCAAGGAACTGGAGAGCACCTTGTTGCACAGCAGTGGAGCCATGAGGACCCTAGTCTACGTTGACATTCCTCCTAGAGAGGAGGTCTATGAGCCTCTGCCATCTGTTGTCCATAGATAGCATGTGCTCCTGTGAGTGACGCATTAGCTGCTCCATGCAGGCGGCCATCCTTTCTATGGGAGAGCCTACCATTGCCATTACCTGCAACATGGTGGTGCTCAGGTTGGAAATGGACTCCTCCATTCTCTGGACATTTGCAGACATTGTGGCCGCAAAGCCTGTCAGAGCCTACTGCACTTCTTCCTGCACCTCCAGGATCACCCTCTTTCTCGATGGCCCCTGAGGCTGAGCATCTGCACGCAGCTGAGCAGAGCTCAGAGCATCCTGCACCCTCCGGTGAGAAGGCTTCACTGCTGATCCTGTTTCCACCATCTCCTCTTGCTCACTTGTGACTTGTGAGACACCAGGTGAAAACACTACTCTATCGCATGTAGGACCTACTGAGGTGTGTGTATCTGCGCTGGTGCTGGGTGCGCTTATATAGGGTGACGGTGCACCCTCAGAGGCTGGAGGCTCCTCTGAGGAGTCATCTTCCTCTTTCACCTGGACAATGGAAGGATGGGGGGGGGGGCTGTTCTTGATGGACCTGTGGGAGAGTAAAGAGGTGAGTTAGAAATGTGATATTAAGAATGGGTACAGATACCATTATGTCCATGATGAACATTCACTGGCTGCTGACATCAGTCCCCATATGAGTGACTGGTGTATGCCATGTGGCTGTATGAGATGTAATTCTGTCACCAGGTTGTTTAGAGGTCCCCCTCTCTCTGTCCCCCACCGCCAGCTGCTCCACAACTCCAGAGACCTCCAGGGCGACCTCCTCTGCTAATGTCAACATGGCAAATAATGGAGGGCCACCTCCAGTTCACGCCCTCTCCCTGTTATTGTGGGCTCTCTTCTCCTGCAAGGAGGGAAAAAAGAGAAGTTTGAGTGAGAGTGATGGAATGAGTGTAAGGAATGGATGGGTTACATCTGTAGATGGTAACTATGAGGGACTGTGGTGCCATTGCCAAATGGCCTCCTTGTGTGTTGTTAGTTGGTATGATTGCAGTAGGGTGAGGATGAGTGTGAGGGGTGGTTAGTCAGATGGGGATGTGAGTATGTAGATAGAAAGAGAAGGATGGGTGGACATGCAAGCTAATTTGGTGTGAGTAATGATGTGCAGGAGCAGGCTTGGGAAGGTAGGGTGATAGGGATGTGATAAGAGGCACAACAGGATGAATTGGAGTGTGGCTTTGCACTCACCTTTCCTGATCTAATGAGATCATTGAAGCACTTCCAGCATTGCACCCAGTGCCTCTTGAACACATCCCTGCTGTTCACCTCCTTTGCTATCTCCAGCCAGGCTCATTTTGTCTCCTGGGGAGGTTGCTCCCATCCATCATAAGAACATAAGAACATAATAGGAGCAGGAGTAGGCCATTCGGCCCTTCGAGCCTGCTCTGCCATTCAATGAGATCATTGCTGATCATTCTGCCTCAACTCCATTCACCGGCACTATCGCCATATCCCTTGATGCCCTTACTAGTCAGAAATCTATTGACTTCTGTTTTGAATACACCCAATGACTGAGCCTCCACAGCCCTCTGGGGTAGAGAGTTCCAAAGATTCACCAACCTCTGTGTGAAGAAATTTCTTCTCATCTCAGTCCTGAATGGCCTACCCTTTATCCTGAGGCTGAGGCCCCTGGTTCTAGACTCCCCAGCCAAGAGAAACAACCACCCAGCATCCATCCTATCAAGCCCTATAATAATTTTGTATGCTTCAATGAGATCCCCTCAGTCTTCTGAATTCAAGAGAATACAGTCCTAGTTTACTCAATCTCTTCTCATACGACAGCCCCGCCATCCCAGGAATCAGTCTTGTGAACCTTCATTGTACTCCCTCTATGTCAAGTATATCCTTCCTTAGTTTAGGAGACCAAAATTATACACAGGACCAAGTGTGGTCTCATCAAGACCCTATATAATTGGAGTAAGACATCTTTACTCCTGTACTCAAATCCTCTTGTAAGGAAGGCCAGCATACCATTTGCCTTCCTAATGGCTTGGTGAACCTGCACATTCACTTTCAGTGACTCATGTACAAGAACACCCAGGTTCCTTTGAGCATCTGCGTTCTCCAATCTTTCACCATTTAGGAAATACTCTGCCTTTCTGTTTTTTCTCCCAAAGTGGATAACTTCACATTTATCCACATTATTATATTCCATCTGCCATGTTCTTGCCCACTCACTGAGCCTGTCGAGATCCCCTTGAAGCCTTTTCACATCCTCTTCACAACTGACACTGCCACCTAGCTTTGTATCATCAGCAAATTTGGAAATGTTACATTTAGTACACTCATCCAAATCATTGATATAGATTGTGAATAGCTGGGGCCCAAGCACCGATCCTTGCGGTACCCAACTAGTCACAGCTTGCCATCCTGAAAAAGACCTGTTTATCCCTATTCTTTGTTTTCTGTCTGTTAACCAATTCTCAATCTCTTGTGTGGGAACTTATCGAAGGCCTTATGAAAATCCAAATGCACCACATCTAACAGTTTCCCTTTGTCTACGCCACTAGTTACATCCTCAAAGAGCTCCAATAGGTTTGTTAAACTGGATTTCCCTTTCATAAATCCATGTTGACTCTGCCCACTCTTACTATTAGTTTCTAAGTGACAGTTTTTGCATCCTTTATAATAGATTCCAGCATTTTCCCAACTACTGATGTGAGGCTAACAGGTCTGTAGTTCCCCGTTTTCTCTCTCCCTCCTTTCTTAAATAGTGGGGTTACATTTGCTATCCTCCAATCTGCAGGAACCATTCCAGAATCTACAGAATTTTGGAAGATGAAGAAGACTATCCCAATGGCCATCTCTTTCAAAACCTTAGGATATGAGTCATACGGTCCTTGGGATTTATTGACTTTTAGTCCCATTAATTTTGCTGGTACTGTTTTTTTACTACTAATAATTTCTTTATGTTCCTCATTCTCGCCACAACCTTGGCTTTCTCGTATTTTTGGGAGGTTTTTTGTGTCTTCCTCTGTGAAGACAGAAACAAAGTATTTATTTAATTACTCTGCCATTTCCTCATTCCCCATTATAAATTACCCATCTCTGACTGTAAAGGACTTACATTTACCTTCACCAGTCTTTTCCTTTTCAGATACCTATAGAAGCTTTTACAATCCGTTTTTATATTTTTCGCTGGTTTGTGCTCATAGTCCATTTTCTCTTTATCAATTTCTTGGTCCACGTTTGCTGATTTCTAAAAAGATCCCAATCCTCAGGCTGACCGCTTTTTCTGGCAACTTTATAAGTTTCCTCCTTTGACTTAATACTAGCTTTAATTTCTTTTGTTAGCCATGATTGGATCACTTTTTCTTTTGGGTTTTTATGCCCTAGAGGAATATATGTTTGTTGCAAATTATGCATTATTTCGTTGAATAGGAATGTATGTCCACTGTATGTCCACCTTCATACCTTTTAGTGTAGTTTCCCAATCTACTTCTTGTAGTTTCCTTGTAGTTTCCTCTGTTTAGATTGATGACCTTAGTTTCAGATTGGACTACATCACTCTCAAACTGAACGTAAAATTCAATCATATTATGATCACTTGTCCCTAAAGGCCCCTTTACCACAAGATTATTGATTAGTGTTAAGTATGTGTATTGTATTGAACAATTAACACAAAGACTTAAACGTATAACTCAAACAGGTCTTTACTGGTTGGAGGTAGGGACTATACGTAGGTCTTTACTTCATGCCCACAGGCGGGAACTGAGGGGAGATCAGTACCCACAGTACTATTTATACCCCTATGACCAGGAGTGGTACTGCGTATCACTACGCCCTACAAGTAGTGCAGTCCTGTCCATAGGTTCAAAGTAGCACACATATTACATACACAACATTCCTCCCTTCCTAGCTTTACAGTCATCTCCCCATTTAACATAACGTAATAACATATATACATATATAACTTCAGGTTTACATAACAGAATAACATAGATACATAGGTAACTTCATGTCAAAACAGATCACAGATTCAGTCTCTGCGGAAAACAGTTCACAGATTCAATCTCTGTGGTGTAGTCGGTTCACGTTGCTGGAGTGACTCATTCAATAGTCCTTCCATGGATTTAACAGTTTGAACTTCCGAACTGAATTGGCTCCGTTCGGAGGGACCACGTGTGTGATCTGGTAGAGGTAATAATGGTTCAGATGGGTCATCTTCTGTTTTGACTTTTCCTTTTCTGCTTCTTGGAGACTCTCTGGGCTCCACTGTCAGCTGCCAGCTGCATGCGCAGTTCCTCCTTCTCTTCCTCCTTTTTCCGTAGTAGAGCCACCTTCTCCCGATGTTCCGTAGACTTTCGGTGCTCCTCCATGATTTCTGTATGGTGGGAGTCGAAGTTACAAGTTGGGCAGGACAGGACATAGTAATATTCGGTGTCGTCCTGATCTAGGCCAGCGAGAGGGTCTTCTATTTCCTCCATACCCAGCTGGGCGTTAGCCAGCTTTTGTTCCAAGTCCAGACATCTTTCCTGAAGAGACTTCTTCATGCGTACCTCTTCATCCAGCTTTTTCTGGGCTTTCAGCAAGTTGTTTACTAATGACCTCATTTGAGATTTTACTACTTCAACTTCTTTTGGAGATTGATTGATCGGACTATTCAATCCCTCTACCGGAGCAGCTGTTTCAGCGGTCTGTTGTTCTACGTTGACGTGAGTCAGCGTACTTTTGGCATCCAAGGGCTGCTCTGTTGCAGTCATCTCAGTCTGTGTTGCCACCTCAGCTCTTCCAATAACCTTTGAGAGCTCTGAACCCCTTTCGTTTGAATATTGAAGTTCGTGTTCAAGTTTTTCCCATTTCAGAGTCCTGTCCTTCAGCATATGCAGGAGTTGGCTGACCGTTAACTCCTCTGACATCAGACGTTTTGTGTGCTCCTGCTCCATTTTCTCCATCAGCTGCTTCTGTTGTCTTTCCAGATTCTCCAACTCTGTATCAAAGAACTCTTTCGTTGCATTCAACTCTTGCTCAAAACGGCGAAGCATTTGTTCTAATTGCTGTTGTAGTTTGAAATGGAGTTGAGTTCGAGCCCGGTGTCCCTCAGAAATGGGCACATCAGTAGACTTGCCAGACTCAGAATCCACAGTTAAACTATGTTGTTGTTGCTCAGTGGAATTCTGTGCTGAAACTTTGTCTTTTGCACCTGAGTTGGGCTTACCATCATCCGTTCCAGAGTCTGGGCCGACTATCTTCACCGAGTTCTCACTCGTTATTGTTTGTAGGAAATGCCAGTCCATATTCATTTTCCTAATCCACTCCCGTCCTAGTAGTGGAGAACCTCCTTCAGATATCACATATAAGTCCATTATTTGACTGTCTTCGCCCTTGTGGACCACTGCAACCTTTATTTTCCCGATGGGGTACACTCTCTGCCTCGTGTAGGTTGTCAATATAATCTCCGTATCCTGTAGGGGAATATGTTGGAATAACTTTCCGTAATCTTTCTTATTTATGACCGTCAATGCCGATCCAGTGTCCAATTCCAGTTTTACTTGGACTCCTTCTATCTGAAGAGTGACCCAAATTGTCTGGAGGTCTGCACCCTTACCAGCGTTGAGTACTCTTAAGCTAGCCAGTTCATTACAGCTTAAGCTAGCCAGTTCATTACTGCTAGCGTCTGAATCGGACTCCTGTTCGGTCACCTTGTGTACCTTTGTGTATTTTCCTTGCGGTGACTTCTTGTTGCTGGTCTTCTTCCCTGACCTGCATACTCTAGCTATATGTCCAAGCCTACCACAAGTTCTACATTCTTGGTTTTTAAACCAACACTGGTTCTGATCATGCGTTGTCTTTCCACAACGATAACATTTGCCAGAACTCACACCCAATTTGTGTGCACTGAGCTCCGGTGACCGTAGCTGCATTACTGCCGTGCCTCTCGCTGCGGCTTCGTGTGCTGCTGCCATAGTGACCGCCTTCTCAAGCGTCAGCTCATTCTCCTCGAGCAGTCGCTTTTGTGTATCCTGTTTAAATAAACCACACACAAATTTGTCTCATAGTGCATCTGTCAGTCCCGTTCCAAACTGGCAATATTTCGCTAATTTACGCAATTCCAGCAAATATTCAGCATTGCTTTCATGCTGTAGCTGCCTTCTGTCGTAAAATTTAAATCATTCCGCTAGCATCAGCGGCGTGGGGTTTAGATGATCTTTCAGGACAGTAACAATCTCATCGAACGTCTTATCCGCCGGTTCATCTGGTGATAACAGGTGTTTCAATTGCCCGTATGTCTTCGCACCCATTAAATTTAATAATGTTAGAGCTTTATCTTGGTCACGAATTTTATTGGCCTTACAATAATTTTTTACTCTTTCAACATATATGGCCCAATCTTCGAGGTCACTATCAAAGGTGCTAATATTCCCGTGTTTAGGCATTGTAGATTTGCAATTTCTCAGATTTTATTTTCTTTACTTGTTATCAAAGATGGCGGCTTCCCGCTCTTGCCGTCGTCCTCTGCCCACAAAATGGCGGTTTTCCCGCGCTTGGCGGTCTTCACCCGTCCCCCGACGCCGTCTCCCTTCAGCCCCCGAGTGCGGCCCTTATCTTCGCCGCGATCGCCCGAGTGCGGCCCTTATCAGCGGATGCGATCGCTGGATCGCGAAGTGGCTCCCGACCGAAGCGGCTCTTGCTCGCTCCCTCCCGGGCTCTGGCTTACCCGCTCGCGCGTTTCACCGCGGCTCTTATCAGGGATTGCGATCGCCCTTATCTTCTCCAACTTCCCCAGCCCTGTCTTTGCAGCCAACGCTGCACGGCTTACCCCACCACCTAGGTTGAACAAGGAAACTGCAGAAAGACTTCTGTCAGTCGCTGGAAGCTGTCAGGATGGCTGCTGCACTCCAGTGCTCAGTCGCTGATGGAGGCTTCAGAGTCCTAAAGCCTGTCGCTTCTAGTGGGGTGGTGATGTTTGAAACCTCTCTTCAACTGCCGCAGGGTAAGAACCTGACTCGTCGCCAATGTTAAGTATGTGTATTGTATTGAACAATTAACACAAAGACTTAAACGTATAACTCAAACAGGTCTTTACTGGTTGGAGGTAGGGACTATACGTAGGTCTTTACTTCATGCCCACAGGCGGGAACTGAGGGGAGATCAGTACCCACAGTACTATTTATACCCCTATGGCCAGGAGTGGTACTGCGTATCACTACGCCCTACAAGTAGTGCAGTCCTGTCCATAGGTTCAAAGTAGCACACATATTACATACACAACAATTAGCCCTTTCTCATTACACAGTACCAGATCCAGAATAGCCTGTTCCCTGGTTGGTTCCTCCACATACTGATCAGCAGGGGAGACGACCTCCCTGCATGCTCTGACTCCCTCCACAAGAAAATGTAGGGAGTCATGGAAAATCTGGGAGCAGACCTCTGCCTCGGTGAAGCCATGTGTGCAAGACTGAGCAGTAAGCAGATGCTGAAATGTACAGCCTGTACACTCCTAGATGAGCCTTCAAATGTAATGTTGCCAAGGCTGCTTTAAACAAGGCTGGAAATGAGTCATCGATGACATCAAACCCACCATTTAATAGGGCCAGGGAACACGTAGGTCTGCCTTAATAGGCGCCATTAAAGGAAAGTCACTCTGAGGAGCAATATGAAAAGAATAACAGGGTCCCAACCCACCCACACCCGACCTGCCCAGGTAAGAAAATTCCTGCCTTTGTGTCTGTCTTCACAGTAGAAGACACAAAAAGCATACCAAGCATCCCCCACTATCAACATCCTGGGGGTCACCATTAACCAGAAACGTAACTGGACCAGCCACATAAATACTGTGGAAACAAGAGCATGTAGCAGTCAGCGAGAAGCCATGGATTTTTAACCCCTATTAAAAACTGGACAGGCTGCTTGGTTGGGGGGGGGGGGGGGGGAAGCACTGAAAAACCACTCAAGCTGGAAATGACTCATTCGTATGGAAACAAACTGTCCTTGGGAACAATGGCCCGAGAGGCCCACTCCCAGGTCTTGATTAACAAGGCTGATGACTCATTGTTCTGGTCAAGATGAACTCGTTAAGTTAATCGGCTGGAAGATCGAAATGAGATCAAAAACCATTCAAACCTGGAAGGAAGCTTGAAAACCATTCCCTGAGGCCATGTGTCCATTAAAACCACAGCGAGCGGTCTGTGCATTGCAGGGGTATATTAGAGAGCAGTTTGGATAGCCCTCTCTCTCTCTCTCTCTCCTGCCCTCCACACAATGGAAAGTCAAGAGGAGCAGAGCCTTGCTCTTCCAACCGAGACGGACTTCGATTAAGGCTGGGACTCGCATGCCGCAAGGCTGGTACGGAACCAGGTAGCTGAGACGTATGGGAGGAAGCTGCAAGCAAGATCAAAAGGGGCAATCTAGGTGAGCATTGCCAAGCCTACACACCCAAAAGATCACTTAGCTGTGTGAGGGGGTGCCTGTATGTTCCCACCAAACCAGAGGGGGTTTAGCGTTGGAAGGGTCCTGTGGTAGTTTAGTTCACGGGAGGGTGTTTTTAGGCTGTGGTAAGTCAGCATGGCAGGGGCTTGTTGGGCAAGTCAGGGTTGTACTGTTTTAAACTGTACTGTTGTGTTCACACTGCTTGTACTATATGTGAGTGGAGTGGTTTTTGTCAACCTTAATAAACACTGTACGGGTGAGCCTGAAAATGCTGTCCATGTTCAAATCTGTCCTCAGTAATCCCTATCATCCAGAACTTGTAGTAAGGGGGTTTGCATGCTCGCTACCGGTGGGGCAAAACCACTTACAATAATTGGCGATTGCGGCAGGGGCCATAGGAAATTGGTCACTGCAAAAAACGGTTACAGATTTAGCGACCACGGCAGGACGATAGGTTGTGGATTAGATATTGACAGTTTGGAGGGCAAGAGATCTGGAATGGAGGACAGAATTTCCTCCTACGTCTTTAAAAAGGCTAACGTATCCCAGCAATGGGTGCTGGAGATATTGCGCTCTGAGAGTCCCCGGGATAGGGCCGCAGAATTGACAGGGAGCAAGGAGCACAGGAAGTCCAAAGAGAAGGCGATCTGGCTCCTGTGCTTCCAAAAGCAAGTTCAACTGCTCCGAGAGCAGGTTGAAAAGCTCAAAAATGAGCTGAAGGAGTCTGCAGACAAGTCAGACGCGAGGGGGATAGTCGGGAGTAGATTAGTGGAGGAGTTGCGCGAGGAAAGACAGGAAAGACGTGCACAGGAAGAGACCTTCCGTAATATGGGGGAATACCTGTGATGCCAGGTTACGGAGGCCAGGTTAAATGAGCAGGCCTTCTGGGAGGAGAACGCAAGTTTAACAACGAGAGCTGACGGTTTGGAGGGTCAGCTAAGGGACATTAAAATAGCTCATAAGGTAGCTAGAAGTAGGGACTATGAAGACTCTGATCACGGTCCCTGCGAAGAAAGGATTTAAAAATTGACCCAAGCCTTGTCTGGGGCCAGAGGCATGGTCTGTTTAATGGCATCAGGGGAAACCCGGGTGGAGTGGGACGAGGAGGGTCAGGAAGCAAAGGATAAGGTTCAGGACAGGGAAGTCCCACCGGCGCCGGAAGCGCCACCGAGACCAATGTATCCTCTGCGGCAGCAAAAGTACGGTCCACCCACACTAAACGGTGACCAGGGCCCGCCGCAGAGCGATTACGTGGTCCCATTCACCACCCTGCAGTTGCAAGCCATGGTAGCAGAGTTGCTCAAACTAAAACAGGACGGGGACCCCTCAGTTCACTTTATGGTGGTCGAGCAGGCCGGGGGGGGGATCAACGGGTGTAGCGAGGGTGAGATCCACAGGCTGATGCTGCTCTCTCTTGACGGGAAACTGTATCAGAGCCTGTCCGCAGCCACAAAAACGGGGCGAGGCACCACAGAGGGGTTGAAAGAGGAGATCCTGAGAGCCATGGGGCATACCCAGGGTAGTCCGTTCTCACAAGTGGAACGGACTCTACAGTTGGCCGGCGAGGCACCGGCTGCATTTGCGGACAGGCTATGGCCGGTGTACACAAAGGCAACTGCAGGTGCGCCAGACCACGCGCAATTGATAGGGGTCCCCAGAAATCACTGGCTCAGGACACTGGTATCAAACAGCCTGCCACGGATTAAAGCCAAGGCAGACGAGCTGGCCAAACAGGGGGCCAGGGAAGGAGTATTCTGGGATCCGTACAAAGCAGGTCCGGTAGCCGCAATCTGGGACAAGGGAGGCACACAGGGGGTAAGGCCCCGGACTTAAAGCAGGTCCCAGCCCAGGATCCCATCCTTAAGGCCATCCTTGTAAAGAGAGAGAATGGGGAGTCCATAGAAGGTCTGTTCAGGGCAGCGGACATTAGTATCAAAGAGGGGATGCTTTTCAAAGGGGATCGGTGGGTAGTCCTAGCGCAGCACCGAGAGGAGTTCCTCCAGTTGGCCCATGGGGGCCCGGGAGTGGGACACCCAGGGCTGGAAACTACTTGGCAAAGGGTAGAGGAGGCAGGGTGGTGGCCCCCGTTCAGGGAAGATGTCCGAGTTTTCTGTGCGCACTGTTTGGTGTGCGCAGCCAATAACTCCGATCCGCAGCGCAGGAAAGCCCCAATAGGACACACCAGGAGGGTAGAGGGGCCGTGGCGGTCCCTGCAGGTCAATTTCATTGGACCACTGCCTACCACTAAAGCAGGCAACAAGTACTGTTTAGTCCTGGTGGACATATTTTCCAAGTGGGTGGAAGCCTTCCCCTGCCGAGCAGCCACGGCACTAGCAACAGCTAGAATCCTGGTGAGGGAAGTGTTCTCCCGATGGGGGCTGCCACAGGTTGTGGAGTCCGACCAAGGGAGCCATTTCACGGGGCAGGTGATGCAGGCCACCTTAAAACTCTTGGGAATACAAGGGAAGTGGAATGTGGCTCACAGCCCCCAGTCATCGGGGATTGTGGAGCGCATGAACCAGGCACTGAAAGAAAGACTGAGGAAGGAGATAAACCCGTTCCCACAGAGATGGGACGAGGTCTTGCATCTAGTCTTAATGGGTGTCTGGGCCAGCCCCTCCAGAAGCATAGGGTACTCCCTACACGAGCTTATGACCGGGAGGATTATGTGCACCCCAACCCATGTGTTGGCACCAGTCCTCACCGAAGCGCAGGTCAGGGAGGTAAACCGGGACAGGTTTGTCCAGAATCTGTAAGAGACTTTAAAACAGATTCACTGGCAAGCAACCAGTAACTTGGGGAGCCAGCACCAGAAAAATTGGCTGCTGTTAGAACCCCAGAGAACCCACGAGTGGGAGGAGGGAGACCAGGTAATGGTCCGTAATTATGCCCGAGTAGGGGCATTCGAGCCGCTGTATATGGGGCCTTATAATATCGTGGATAAAGCGAGCCCCATGGTATATGCAGTAAAACTCCCGAAATGCACGAAATGGTTTCATGTAAACCAGTGCAAGTTGTTTAACCCCGAGGAGGGGAAAACAAAGGTCAAGAGGCACCAGGGCACAGTTATGAGCCTGGTGGATGCGGGTCTTCCTCCCATGGTGTGGGACGATGATGACCCGGAGGACGGGGCGATAAGGAGGAGCAGTCGGGTCCCACGGCCTAGGGTGCCATTGATGCCTCCCTACTCACCGACCATGAGCCGCAAGAGGCCCCAATGGGAGAGGTCTTAAATGGGGCGCTCGTTAATGCGGCAGGGAACACTGTAAATATTTTGTAAATAACCAAAACCAGATCCATGGAGGAAAACCCTCTCATAGAGCGGAACTGTTTTGCTTTTGTTTGGCAGGGAACAAAAGGAGATTGGAGGAACAGGGAATTTACATGTGTATGTGGAGATCGGAAGGGGTCTGCCCGGCAGGTGGTTGATCGCCTTCTTGCTGCGGTGGCAGGATTCTGGGGCTGGGATCGGCTGGGATCAGAGTGGGGACCCCTGCGTGATCCCAAACCCTCTCAACACAGTAAATTCCACAGAACTGGTAGCACACGAGAGGAAGCCCCTGCCCACAGCCCCACCGGTACAGGAAACACAAATTAGTTGCCCCACCACCACACCGGGACCGAGGAATGGGTTAGTGTTAGTCCCGACCGGCAAGATCTTGTACCAAGACGTTCCCTACGAAGTCGCGTTGGTCATTCTAAATTTAACCTGGGTACAGCTGCCCTGGTGGTGTCCGGTAGAAACGGAAATATTATATGAGGTCCTGTTGAAGGAAATGTTCCGACAATTTTATGAATTAAGTTACGGGGACGTGAATCGGGAAAGTCTATGATTTAACTGTAAACCATCGTGTTGGTTCAGGGAGATATAAGCCCAGAAATTCGGGTCGGGTGCTTCCCGCGGGTGCAAGCCCCCGACCTGCACTTACCTTGCGCGCCGGCAGTTGAGCTGTAGGGCCCCATGGAATTCCGATCCGGGGCCTGGCCCAGCTGCCGGCGCGCAGTGCTTGCGTGTCCCAGGGGCGTAGTTAGTTCGATGCATCCCCTGGGATTATGTGGGCCATGGGCAGCCAATCGGAGCAGGGAATGCTCCATTCATAAAACTTGACAGGAAGACCTGTCAAGACTTATAAATACTACGGCTCCAAAATAGCAGTAAACCTTCAAATAATTTTTTTTTTAAATCACATTTTTTAAATAAGCTATAAATTACATTAAATAACTATTTTAAACAATAATTTAAATTTTTGAAATTTTTTTTTTATATTCTAACGGGGCTAAAAATAAACTTAACTTGCTTTAAAGTATTTAAAAATAATAAACCTGTGGAAAAAATGTTTTAATTTTAATTAATTGACCACTTACCTTGTGAAAAGCAGGCCTTACGCCTGCTTTTTACATTTCTAAATTCTAAAGACTTACCCTCCCGGAGAAACCTGTAAAAAAAACGTAAGTTCAAAGCGCACGCACAGACTCCCCCACGCATGCGTTCGACCTTTGAAACCCTGCTTTCAGAGGAATGGAAATGCCGGTTTCCCGTGCATGCACAGTGCATGCAGGAAACCGGCACTTCCATCGGGCCCACGGGTGAGTATCCCGTGCGTACTCACCCGTGGAGACCAGAATTTCTGGGCCATAGATGGAGGATATTTAATGATGCGGCCACAGCCTTCAGCACGGGCACGTCCATTATCAACAGTATGGGCGATGCACAGTTGCACATGCAGGTCAACACCTTAAGGGACTAGCTGCGAAAGATACTGGGGGAGGGTAACGAGCTAGAGGGGTCGGAGTTACGGGAGGACCAGGCTATGACGATACATTTAAAGGAAGTCATAGCCGAGCTGGAGGCACACGCTCAGACGATCAATAGTTTGATAAGGGAGGATCAGAATGCCTTGGCGCAGGCAACGAAAAACGATGCATGTGTGTTCTATGGTGCGTGGCTGCTGAACAAAGGGTGCAGTAATTTGGAGGACCTAGAGCAAGGTCACATCTCTTCGTGGGTCAGCAACCGGCACCTCACTGTGCTCAGCCCATACGAAAATTTAATGAGCCCATGCCAACTCCGACTGGCCTCAGAGGCATACCCGTGTAAAGGAATAGCCATATTTCAGAAAAATACACCATCCTATGAATGGAATTTTGACTTTATTAAAACATGAAAACTGGGTTTAAAAATCTAAAAGCCTCAAAGACAGAGGCTGTAAACAGAATACAGGCTTCTGAGATAAGATTAAGGGTTGTTGACACAAAAGTTGTAAACGCCATACAAGCTTTTGAAATGGGAATTGGTTGTTAATACTAAGACAATAGCCCTGATGAAGGTTGAAGGTTCCTCTATGTCTGAACATTGGAAGAAACACAATAGCAATGCCCAATTAAGTGTTATAAACCAACACTTCAGAAAGCATCAAATACATAAAAAAAACATGTGCCTTTGAAAAAATGACATCAAGTAAAAGAAATACCTGCCGTAAAATAGTTTTATGTTAAACTTAGAACAAGGAGACAGAAGTCTGTAATACAACCAATTGAAGAAGCTAAGAAATGCATAGAACACTCTAGTTGAAGTGTTTTTGATTTACATATTGTAAAAGGTACAAACAGAAGACTTTGTAAATATTACATCAATAGATGCACCAAGCAATCACATTGTGTTTCTGTTGAAAATGGAACAGCTAGGAGACACGACATCTGCTTATAAACAGCTAAGGTGATTTTAAAATGGAATGGAAGCCCTTCGTAAGAATGGCATCAAATAGGTACATCAGTCATAACCATTTTGTATGATAAAATTTGAAACACCTAAGGGTAGAGACAGAAGTCTGCAAGTGAACAGTTGAATTGACAGTAAGAGTAGAAAACAAGTCAACAGAAAGAATGACTCGAGATAATTAGCTTACATCAGCAGAAAACTTCAAAGAATATACCACCGCAAAAAGGGTATAAAATATGGAACTTTCAGATAGAAAGTCAGAAGTCGCTGGAAGGGGCAAGCAATTCTCAACTTCAGAAGCAGGCTCTGTAAGTTTTTAACTTTTTGAGTCCCCCATGGATTTGTGTGATTTCTCATGTGATTGTAGTAGTGCAATGTGTGTTAGCGTTTTACCTTCTCCGGTTATCATGCAGAAAGTGAAGTAAAACACTCTGGGCTGGATTTTGTCAATGGGGATGTGATGGAGGTGGGACTCCCACTTTTTGGGTTGCAGTCCAACCTCCATCGATTTGTGGCCAACCCACGCGATTTTCCCTTGATTGAACTTGTTGAGCCCGCCCAGCTCTGTGAAGCTGTCAAACACTGACAATCTGACTTCTAACTTGAGTCCTTCTCCACAGACTCAGTTAGAAATCTCTCCAGAACAGAAAGCAGAAGGCTGCAGATTTCGACATTTCAGCGGCCATTCTGCTTTCTGTGCCGGTGAGATGAGGGACTCCCAAGACCTGAAGGAAGGAAGCCTGCATTAGTAAGTAAAGGTAAGTAAAACGTATTTAAACACTTTACACACACCAAACACACATACCTCTGCACTCATGCACCCATCACTCACCTGAACACCGGACATCTCGAACCCTCCAAGCCCTTCAGCCCGACAGTCCACCTCGCTAACTTGGCGTGGTTTGGAGCCATCGGGCAGCCCACACTTCAGGGCTAAAAATAGGGATTAGGCCAAAAACTGCCTGTTAACTACCTGTTAACAGGCAGTTAATTGGCACTAATCCCCTTCCCGCCTCGGGGAGGCGGCTCCCAGCACAGGTCGGGTACCCGCCTCCTGGGAAATGGGCATGGAGGCGGGTTGGGGGCGGGATGGGTTCATGCCCCCCGATTCTGCAATATTCCCCCCACTCCTGCCTCCAAACCCGCCTCCAGGGGGCTTGGAAATTCGAGCCCTCTGAAACCGGTGGCAAGCTTTGATTAAAGAATAGCCCAAAGTTAACTGTCTGTTTGTATATATACCTGTAACTGTGATGTGATTTGTTGTATAAAGTGAGAGATACAGGACCCTGGGGTACATAAGAACATAAGAAGTAGGAGCAGGAGTAGGCCATACGGCCCCTCGGGCCTGCTCCGCCATTCAATAGGATCATGGCTGATCCGAACTTAGACTCACGTCCACTTCCCTGCCCTCTCCCCATAACCCCTTACTCCCTTATCAGCTAGGAAACTGTCTATCTCCGTTTTAAATTTATTTAATGTCGTAAAATTTGATGTACGGTTTGGTTTGGATGTACAGTGCACCTCCCGCAGCGGAAGACGGCAAAACTTTTGATGATATTTCTGTTTGGGAAAAGTTGAAATATCAAAGGCGGGCCTGTAGCAGTCGGCGCAGACTCCATGGATTTTTAACCCCTATTAAAAACTAGACAGGCTGCTTGGGGGGGTTGGGTGGGGCGGGGAAGCAGTGAAAAACCACTCAAGCTGGAGATGACTCATTCGTATGGAAACGAACTGTCTCTGGGAACAATGGCCCGAGAGGCCCACTCCCAGGTCTTGATTAACAAGGCTGACGACTCATTGTTCTGGTCAAGATGAAGTTAATCGGCTGGAAGATCGAAATGAGATCAAAAACCATTCAAACCTGGAAGGAAGCTTGAAAACCATTCACTGAGGCCATGGCCTCGATCTTCATTGAGCCATGGAGGCGGGCTTGGAGGCGTGCGGGGGGTTAAAATCGCAAAAACTGGCGGGCGGGACCGCCCCCCCCAACCTGGTTCCCGACTCTGAGCAATTTTAACCCAGTCGTGTCTGATGGTCCCGACTCCGTCCTGCATCCAACAGGCGGGACTGGTCATTAAGGCCCTTAACAAGCACTAAATGGCCTCTATAATCCTATTTTGAAAGGCCCTTGCGAATTTAACCCTTTTCCCACATGAAACACGCCTAGTGGGAAACACGAATGTGAAACCTGGCGGGAGCACTATTGGATTGCTGACTATCAACTGCAGGTCAACCATTAAAGAGGAGATTTGATCAGCCATGATTTGCAGGACTTCGTGGTCTCAGGTCTGGGGCAACTTTTAGAAGGCTTAACCACACCTGTGCAAGGTTGGAGCCTCACACCCATCTCCAGTGTGACCTCCTGGGAAACCCCTCTCACCACCTTCACTCAGCGCTTCCTCAACGGAGGCATATACCAGAAGCATGGGAGCCATTTATTTCCTTCCCATCTGGGCATTAGAGGAGCTCGAGCACCAGCTGCGGCAGCAGCAGAACCAGGAACAACAGCAGCGCCAGCAACAGCAGCAGCAGCAGGAGTGCCAGGCTGCTGCTCACCCACCTGAAGCTGCACAGGCTAGAAGGGGCCAGCGCCTGGAAGCCCGTCGGCGCAGGAGATATCCCCCAAACAGGGTCTACAGACGCAGGGTGAGCTACCTCAACATGTCTGAGCAGCAATGCCAAAGGCGGCTCCGACTTTCGCGAGAGGTAGTGAGTGACATCTGCGCAATGCTACAGCAAGACCTGCTGCCCAGAGGATCAGGTGGACAAGCATTACCAGTGGCCATCAAAGTCACCGCCGTAATCAACTTTTTTGCCTCAGGCTCATTCCAGGGATTATCAGCAGACATCAGCAGCATCTCCCAGGCAGCCGCACACACTTACATCACGCAGGTAACCGATGCCCTCTTTGCCCTCGCGCACAATCACATCCATTTCACCAAGGATCGAGCAAGTGTGACGGCACGAGCGGTTGGATTACCTAATCTGGCAGGCTTTCCAAGGGTGCAGGGCGTCGTTGACTGCACATATGTGGCCCTTAGGGTACCCCATCGCAATCCAGGTACTTTTGTCAACCGCAAGGGCTTCCACTCCCTTAACGTTCAGCTGGTGTGTGACCAAAAGAAGGAAATTTTGCATGTTTGTGCCATGTACCCTGGCAGTTGCCATGGCTCCTTCACACTGTGCCAGTCTAGTGTGCCTCCGCTATTCAGTCCACCAGACCAACTTAACGGATGGCTACTTGGAGACAAGGACTATCCCCTGAGGACGTGGCTAATGACGCTGTTGAGGAGGCCAGCCAATGAAGCTGAGGAGCGCTACAACTCCAGCCACATTTCCACCAAATCCATTATCGAGCAAACCATTGGTTTGCTGAAGATGCGCTTCAGATGCCTGGATAGATCAGGTGGAGCTCTACACTCCTCAGTAGCTAGGGTCTCCAGAATTGTCATGGTTTGCTGTGCACTTCACAACATGGCACAGCGTCATGGCTTGCAGATTCCTGAGGACCAAGTGGCTCCTCACATATCCTCCTCAGATGAGGAGGAGGAGGAGTGCGAAAACGAACATCCTGCAGAGGCCCATCAACCAGCGGCAGCATTACGCGAGAACATTGCTGCCTGGGATGCAAGGAATGCACTCATCCTGGCCAGATTTGCTTAGCCTAGTCAATCAAACACTTTTGCTTCACTGCTTCTTACCAGAATTTTGACAATGGCCAAGAACCAGAGGATTCCTAGCACTCTGACCACCATACTGACAGTTGCAAGTATTCCTAAGGCCTCAATGTGGAAGTCCCAATAGCAAAATGACAGACGCCACAACTGCAACATTTGCCATCAGAATTTTTATGTTCAATAACGACGTGATGGCATTTTTACAAAAAACACAAAATTGCACCCAAGTGACTACCCTTGTGACTATTTGTGCAGAATTTTCCTCTTGCGCGTGCTCCTACGTGGTGCCTCCCCTGTGGCTTCAGCAGATGTGGAGGCCCCTTGCTCACTTTCCTGCTGCTTCTGTCTCGACACCTTTGGCGGGCGTCCTCTAGGGTTGCGAGCCTGTGAGGGCTCGTCAACAGTATGCTGCTCCTGCGACTGTGCAGGGGTTGAGGCGTCTATCTCACTTGGGTGTGGACTCCGGTGGGGCTCTGACCCGAGGGCTCTGCAGTGGCATGGAAGTGTGAGCGCCTTGAGAGAAGCCCCCACTTCCTTCAGGTCTGCCACCAACCTCCCTCTCGTGAGTCAGGTCCCTCTCAGCGCCTGCAAGTGGCTGGAGAGCACCTTGCTGCACATCAGGGGGGCCATGGGGACCCGTATCTGCAATGGCAGTCCTACTCAGAAGGACTTCCATGAAGGTTTGGTTTCTCTGTTCAATAGATACCCATCGCTCCTCAAGAGATATCATTCTATTCTTAACAATGACCATGTTTTCCATACCCTGGCGACTAAGCGCCTCCATGGCCGTAGCCATCCTCTCCTCTACCGTAGCTATCCTCTCCTCTACGGTAGCCAGCCTTACCATGGAGGTAGCAATCCTTTCCACGGAGGTAGCCATCCTTTCCGTGGTGATGCGTTCATGCGCCAATGACTCCACAAAGGCTCTGCTCATGTTCGCTATGGACTCCTCCATTCGCTCCACGCTCGCAGCGACCCTAGAGACAAAACCTGCCAAGACTCCTGCATCTGTGCCTGGAGTTCCATCACATCTGATCTTATGGGTGGACCCAGAGGCAAAGGGTTGACTTGCTGCTGAGCCGAGCTGGCAGAGTCCTGCGCCCTCCGACTAGGACTCTCCACTGCTGTCCCTGTCTCCACAATCTGCTGATGCTCACTTGTGAGCTGTGATACACCATGTGACAACACTACTCTAAGTCCCGAAGGTCCCACCGAGGTGTGAGTGTCTGCGCTGGTGCTGGGTGTGCTGAATTCTGGTGACGCTGCGCCCTCAGAGGTTGCAGCTTCCTCTGAGGAGTCTGGCTGCTCAGCCTCTTCTTCCTGGCTAGGGGGGACAGATGCTTGTGATGGTCCTGTGGGGGAGTAAAGGAAAGAGTCAGTGATGTGATGCCAAGGCTACATGCACATAGCTTTTTGCAGATGCTCATAAGTCCATCTGTTACAGCTTCACAATCATTATCAGCAACTCATGCAATGTCAAAGAGAGAGATGGGAAACTTTTCTGTCACCAGCTTGCTGTGTTACACCTGTCTGTCCGTCCCCCACACACGAATCATCCTCTATTCCCATAATTTCCAGGACGGCCTCCTCCCAGGGGGTCAGGTGGGCTATTGAGGCTGTCCCTCCTCCTGTCCTGGCTTGCTCTCTTTTGTTGTAAGCTCTCTTTTCCTGCAATGAGGGAGACAAGTGGAGGTTGAGTGAGAATGAAGGAGTGAGTGTACAGATTGCATAGCATAGATACTTAGAAGGAGACAAAGATGGAGTGAGGTTGCAAGACCAGGGGCCCTCCCTGTGTGTTGTCAGTTGTGTTCAAAGCATCAGAGTGATAGGGAGTGTGAGGGCTGCATGGTGGAATAGTTATGTGAATATGAGCATAGAGAGAGAGGGAATGGGTAAGGGTGCATGGATGACAGTGTCAAGTGGGATGTGGAGGAAGAGCTTGCTAAAGCTGAGTGCTGGTGAGGAAAGGCAATGGGGATCAGATTGAGGGTGATGGGAAATTCGTACTCACTTTTCCAATGCGCTGAAGGTCATGAAATCTTTTCCTGCACTGTATCCAGGTTCTGCGGATGACTCCCAAGGAGTTGCCCTCCTCAGCCACCTGCATCCACATGGCCTTGGTCTGAGTGGGAGGCCTCTTCCTCCCTGATGAAGGGAAGAGCACCTCCCTGTTGGCCCTAGCCCCATCCACTAATGCCTGCAGTGCCACCTCGTTAAAGCGAGGAACTGATCTGGCCCTCCCGCTTGTCATATTTGTTGCAGCTCCCTCACACTGCACAGTCAAGAAGCTTGGCAGTCTGCAGAAGGAGCAAGGCTTGCTGTGGACCTTAAATGCAGTAGCAATGATGACATCATCGGAGGGGACTTTCAGTCATGAAAAACCCATTTACAAAGGCTTCCCACACGTTGGAAATCAATTGGCCAATTCAGTTAAAATTGCATCAATCTCCCACATCCAGTTAGATTTGTGTGGGAAACACGAAATTCGGATAACACAACACCATCCCGCACCTGAGTTAAAATTGCCCCCCCCCGCAGGTGCCCATTAAAACCACAGACAGTGGTCTGTGTATTGGAGGGGTATATTAGAGAGCAGTTTGGATAGCTCGCTCTCTCCTGCCCTCCACACAACGGAATGTCAAGTGGCACAGAGCCTTGCTCTTCCAACCGAGACGGACTTCGACTAAGGCTGGGGCTCGCATGCTGCAAGGCCAGTACAGAACCAGGTAGCCGAGGCGTATGCGAGGAAGCTGCAAGCAAAATCAAAAGGGGCAATCTAGGTAAGTATTGCCAAGTCTACACACCCACAAGATCACTTAGCTGTGTGAGGGGGTGCCTGTGTGTTCCAGAGGTGGTTTAGCGTTGGAAGGGTCGTGTGATAGTTTAGTTCACGGGAGGGTGTTTTTAGGCCATGGTAAGTCCGCATGGCAGGGGCTTGTTGGACAAGTCAGGGTTGTACTGTTTTAAACTGTACTGTTGTGTTCGCACTGCTCATACTGTATGCGAGTGGAGTGGTTTCTGTCAACCTTAATAAACACTGTATGGTTGAGCACGGAAACGCTGTCCATGTTCAAATCTGTCCTCAGTAATCCCTATCATCCAGAACTTGTAGTAAGGGGGATTGTGTGCTCGCTACGGGCGGGGTGAAACCACTTACAATAATTGTCAATTGCGGCAGGGGCCATAGGAAATTGGCCACCGCAAAAAACGGTTACAAGCAGGTCAGAGGCTAGGTACTCTGCAGTGAGTGTCTCATCTCCTGACTTCCCAAAGCTTTTCCACCATCTACAAGGCACAAGTCAGGAGTGTGATGGAATACCCTCCGCTTGCCTGGATGAGTGCAGCTCCAACAACACTCAGGAAGCTCGACACCATCCAAGACAAAGCAGCCCGCTTGATTGGCACCCCATCCACCACCTTAAACATTCACTCCCTCCACCACCGGCGTACCGTGGCTGCAGTGTGTACCATCAACAAGATGCCCCATACCAACTCGTGAAGGCTTCTTCGACAGCACCTCCCAAACTTGCAATCTCTACCACCTAGAAGGACAAGGGCAGCAGGCGCATGGGAACACCACCAACTCCAACTTCCCCTCCAAGTCACACACCATCCTGATTTGGAAGTATATCACCGATCCTTCATCATCACTGGGTCAAAATCCTGGAACTCCCTACCTAACAGCACTGTGGGAGTACCTTCACCACACGGACTGCAGTGGCTCAAGAAGGCGGCTCACCACCACCTTCTCAAGGGCAACTAGGGATGGGCAATAAATGCTGGTCTTGCCAGCGACGCCCAGATCCCATAAGCAAATTTAAAAAAATAGTTCCTTGTACAGGAAACACAGAAAGTTAGCATGCATGTACAATAAGCAATTAGGAAGGCAAATGGCATGTTGGCCTTTATTGGAAGGGGGTTGGTGTGTAAGAGTAAGGAAGTCTTATTACAATTGTACAGGGCTTTAGTGAGACCACACCTGAAGTACTGTGCACAGTCTCCTTATCTGAGGAATGACATACTTGCCTTAGAGGTGGTGCAATGAAGGTTCACTAGATTGATCTCTGGGATGAGAGGGTTGTCCTATGAGGAGAGATTGAGTAGACTGGGCCTATACCCTCTGGAGTTTAGAAGAATGAGAGGTGATCTCATTGAAACATATAGGCCTAGAAATTCAGTTGGGCGCGCCAGCCGTTAGCGCCTTAGGGGGAGTAGATCTCGAGCGCTAGGCGCTTATCGCCCGGGCGCAGCGCGATCTGTGCCTCTCCCCAACTTCAGGACACATTTAGCGCCGGCGCAAAGTCTTAGCGCGCGCCCTGCTGCGCGCGCAGATCATGACGTCATATAATAGTGCAACGCCCTTTGTGCGTCCCAAACCGGAACTTCACTCGCGCCGGCCCATTGTGCGCCGGGCGTCCCGAGCGACTGTGAAGTGGAACGGTACACAGGCCAGCCGGGCCGGGGGGAGCGCTAATTAAAGGGCACTTACCCAGCAGTATAAAGGCCAGCCATTTTGCAGCATTCACTCTTGTGCAACGGTTTTTTGGACAGAGACCAAGGAGGAGAGTTTACTGGTTTGGACCAACACTTGGACAGGTATTTTTGGCTCAGGCCAGAGCTTACCAATTATCTTAGCCTTCATTCAGAGCTCAGTGTTTGCCAGCATATAATGGGGGCTGCATTGGGTGGCAACGCTGAATTTCAGCCTTATGCCAGAAGGGCTTACAGACGCCGTGAGAGAGTGGCAGCCCTGGCTAGACGCAGAGGGGGCAACAGGCGTCGCCAACTGAGGCCTTACCCACGCAGGGTATACCGCCAGCAGACCTCCTATCTGACCATGTCTGCCGCGATGTGTGTTAGGAGGCTGCGATTCCGAAGGGAGGTGGTTACAGACATCTGCCGGCTGCTTCAGAGAGATCTGCAGCCACAGCTGATGCACAGGACGTCTCTGTCGGTGGCAGTGAAGGTGACGGTGGCTCTCAACTTCTATGCCTCCGGCTCCTTCCAATCCGCTACTGGGGACATCGCTAACATCTCCCAGTTCGCCGTGCATTGCTGCATCCGCCAGGTGACCGAAGCCCTTTTCAGAAGGAGACATCAATTCATCTCCTTCCCCATGACCCTGGACAAGCAGCAGCAGCGTGCACTGGGGTTTGCAAGAATAGCGGGCTTCCCCATGGTGCAGGGCGCCCTTGACTGCACGCATGTGGCTTTGTGGGCACCTCTTGAGCATGCCGAGGATTACCGCAACCCCAGGGCTACCATTCCCTCAATGTACAGCTGGTGTGTGACCACAGGCAGCGCATCCTAGCTGTCAATGCCCGCTTTCCAGGCAGCAGCCACGATGCCTTTATCCTGCGACAGACAACTGTGGCTGACATGTTCCAGGCACAGCCTCCCCCAAGAGGATGGCTTATCGGGGACAAAGGCTATCCTTTGTGTACCTGGCTCATGACCCCGCTCCGCGCGCCCACAACCCCTGCTGAAGAGGCATACAACGAGAGCCATCAAGCGACAAGGAACCTCATAGAACAAACAATCGGCGTGCTCAAGCAACGGTTCCGCTGTCTCGATCGCTCCGGGGGAGCCCTCCAGTATTCGCAGGATCGAGTCTCCCAATTCATCGTCGTTTGCTGCATGCTGCACAACCTGGCTATCCGCAGGACTCAGGCACTGCCACCTCACGTTGGACCACCACCTCAGGAGGAGGAGCAGGAGGAGCATGAGGACGACGAGGACGATGAGTACCAGCCCAGGAGGAACGCACAAGGTCCAAGGGCCGCCCGTCGTCGGCTTATTGAACGTCACTTCTAGGCCCCCTGTCAGGGAATGGCTTGCGCCAATGATAGAACATGATTGCAGCCGCTCCGAAAGCCCGCAGCCGGTTAAGGCAACAAACACTTCAAAGATCAAACATGGACAATGTGAATAAATAAAATGCTTTATTGTACAAACTCTGGGCCCTTCCCACATGAAAACCAAAAACAGAGGAAACCCACAAAAAACACTCAAACACATTACTCGCTCCACAACCTGGGGAGGATTAACAAAATAGGGCAACTAAAATGGCCGTCATTCTCGGCCTTCGTCCAAAACAAACATCACATCATCGGCCTTCAAAAAACTAACATCCAATTCTCGGCCTCAAGAAACAAACACAAATGGCCACACATTCGAATATTTGGCCCGCTAGGGCGATGCCTTGGCCATCTTTGGCTGGCCCCTGCCCGCCCTGCTGCTCCACCTCAAAGTAAGGCGATTGGCTGCTGCAAGGCTGGGGGCAGGCTCCTGAGGGGCACATGTCGTGACGGCAGATGCCCTTCGGGGTCGGCCTAGTCGAGGTCTGGCCGTCGAGCGGGCGGCTGTTGATTGCTGCAGCTGTGGCTGGCCAGCATCAGTCACTGCAGCAGCTCCTGGCAGCTCCACTGGGGGAGTGGCAGTGGCGGCTGGAGGAATGGGGGCAAGCTGGCGGATGGCAGGCGCTCGCTGGTCGCCTGAGACACTGGCACTCGCCCGGGCCAGCACTGCAGCATGCGCACCAATCTGCCGAGGGACAGACCGATGTGCTGCTGCAGCGCGCCGGGTGCCCTGGCGATGCCTGGCTGACACAGCGAGTGTGGCAGCAGTGAGTGCCCGTGTTGACCTGTTCACTGCCCGCAGCAGAGCAGCCAGTGACTGGACGGCACCACTAATCACCTGGCCAGTCGCTGCAAGATCTGCCTGGTATTCCGCCCGACTGGTGGCCTCTAAGGGCCCGAACTCGGCCACACTCCGAGAGAGGGAATCGATGGACTCAGGCAACCGTGACACTACCGCCATGAGCTCCGTGTGCCGGCGCTCCGAGTCCGCGGACAAGTCTTCGAGGCCTTCCATCTCCTCGGCGAAGAGCATCTCCTGACTGGAGGCCGGACTCTCCCTCTGGGGAGAAGGCCGCCGAGCTGGCCGACCCTTCCTGCGTTGCTGGAGGCCGCTGGGCCCAGCAATTGGACTCCCCTCCGACGCATCCCCCCTCTGGGGAGAAGGCCGCCGAGCTTCCACCCCCCTCTCGCCTTTCTGCAGCACGCAGGTCCCAGGAGCTCCCCTCCCCTTCGACACTTCCGCCACGCTGCCCTCCAGGGAAGACGTGTCCTCTACATTGGCCTGGGTGGCCACGGCTGAGGGTTCCCCTGATGGGCCGCCTTCCTCTTGCTCCTCCTCCTGCTCCTCCTCAGAGGGTCTGTCACTGGCAAGTTGAGGGACCTCCTCTTGACCATCTGAAAGCAGGAAGGCACAAGAGTAGCTTTATAGTGAGGAGAGGGCGTCAGTGCGGGATGCATGAGTGGTCGCATTCAGCGCATTGGTCGGACAGTGGCAAAGGATGTAGATCTGATGCGCAAGTGGGACGAGAGAGGTGCAAAAGGTGATGTCCTTACCATTGCTTCCCAGAACAGGGTCGGCATCTCCACATGCAACGGGCCCAATCACCCGGCGACCCATGAGGCGCTCCACGTGATGTTGCAGGTCGGTGAGTGGCTGGAAATGGGGTCGTCCTCCCCCGGTCACAGTCCGGCTCCTGCGATTATTCGCCAGCTTGGCCTGCAAGAGAAAGGACGGCCTCTAAGTACAGTGTGTCGCCGTGATCTTGTGTGCACTGCCTCCCATGGTGGAATAGCCTGGCCAGTGTGTCGCCATGATCTTCTGTGCACTGCCTCCCATGGTGGAATAGCCTGGCCAGTGTGTCGCCATGATCTGCTGTGCACTGCCTCCCATGGTGGAATAGCCTGGCCAGTGTGTCGCCATGATCTACTGTGCACTGCCTCCCATGGTGGAATAGCCTGGCCAGTGTGTCGCCATGATCTGCTGTGCACTGCCTCCCATGGTGGAATAGCTTGGCCAGTGTGTTCAGTGCAGAATGTGCAATTGATGCTCATGCCTGTGCCATAGCTGCTGGATGAAGGCTGGCCATTAGAGCTTTCAGGTCCCTTTGCCCATAATGTGAGGTGCACATGCAAGGATGAGGAGGTCATTGGAAAGGGTACGCACCCTGACAATGCGTGTGAGGTCATTTATCTTTTTGCGGCATTGGGCACCGGTCCTGGGGACGTCGCTGTTGGCTGACAGCTTGCTGGCGACATGCCTCCAGGCTCTCCTGTAGACGCGGACCGTCGCCTTCTTGCCATTGTCCGGGTACAAAACATGGCGCCTCTTCTCCACAGCAGCAAGCAGCACACTCAGATCACGCTCTGAGAAGCGCTGCGCACGTTCACGGGCCTTCTCCATGTCTTCAGGCGCTATTTGGGTCCAGCAGCAGTGATCAGGCCTAGCTGGAGGGCTCCACTATCCAGGGCGTGGCAGCAGACACAGTCGACCCTTCCCCCTTAAGAGCTGGCCGGCGCCAGGGTGTCTGCTGTCAGTCATGAGATGGCCGCACCTGCGCTGCGCCCGGCCTAGGCGCTATCGATCACCACCTGCGGCTTAGCGCCCAGAGAGAGGCGTCCAACAGCAGTTTTAGCGCTCGCCCGAACTAGTAGGGCGAAGCTAATGAATATCGGAGAAGTGGCCTAGATTTGGAGGCGGACGCTAACTTTAGCGGACGCCCCACTTTAGCGCCCCAAAAGTGGCGTCAATGAATTTCTAGGCCATAAGATTTTGAGGGAGATTGACAGGGTAGATGCTGAGAGGTTGTTTCCCCTGGCTGGAGTGTCTAGAACTAGGGGGTATAGTCTCAGGATAAGGGGTAGGCCATTTAAGACTGAGATAAGGAGGAATTTCTTCACTCAGAGGGTTGTGAATCTTTGGAATTCTCTACCCAAGGGGCTGTGGATGCTGAATAGTTGAGTATATTCAAGACTGAGATAGATAGATTTTTGGACTCTAGGGGAATCAAGGGATATGGAGATCAGGCGGGAAAGTGGAGTTGAGGTCGAAGATCAGCCATGCTCTTATTGAATGTTGGAGCAGGCTCAAAAGGTCGTATGGCCTACTTCTGCTCCTAATTCTGATGTTCTTATGTTCATGACAGGCACATCACCCAAACACATTGCACCACACTCACTGACATAGTTCCCTTTCTCTTACAGGGCGATGTGGCTCATAACCGCAAGCAGAAGCAGTTAACCTGTGAGGGATGGGCAAGCTGCCATATCCTGACCCTCATCACAACCCTACCCTTGTGTCTTACTTCTTTCAGATAAGCAAGAACTCTAACCTGTCCAGCCAGTGCAGGAAGAGCAAGAGGAGAGTGATGGAAAAGAAGAGACACCATCACTCGAGCTCACACTCGTGGTGGTTGGAAGATTTCTGGCAAAGCGAACTGGCGCAGGATGAATGCTTCATGACTGCTGCCAGGATAGCAGGCATTTACCAGCATAATGTGCTGGACGTGGTCGCACACCAACCGCACATTATGTGAGTGGTAGCCTTTGCGGTTATGGAACATCTCACCATTGAGATGCAGCACCTGCAAAGCCATATGTGTGCACTCGATGGCACCCTGCACCATGGGGAAACCCGATATCCTGGCAAAGCCACATGCGCCCTCCTCCTGCTTTTCTCTGTTTAGAGAGACGACAATGAAGTCCCCTCTCCTAGCGTACAAAGCTTCTGTGACCTCCCGGATGCAGCGATGGAGGGCGACTGCGAGATGTTTGCTATATTGCCTGTTCCAGCCTGGAAGGATCTGCAGGCAAAAAAAGTTTAGGGCCATGGTTGTAGTGTATGTACCTTTAAGGGGAGAACTACTTTTTACAGCTCCTGTATACTGTAGTACCGGCAGTGACCACACCTGTATATAAACCCTGAGTAGGGATCTGTACGTTTAGTTTTAGAGTAACCCTCATCCAGTAAATACCTGTTGATTGTTCCTGCAGTTTCGTGTCTAGTTACTGAAGGACACACTACATCAAAAATACACGGATCTAACAGTGGCGATGAGGCAGATTCGAACCTACCTGCAACTCTGCATTACCTCCCAGGGATTCGCTCCTGGAGAACAGTGGAAGAAAGTTGAGGCCAGAAGCACGGGCGTCGACCACAAGCAACCGCCCAGTCATCCAGCAGAGATTGAGCATCGCAGGGGAGGCTGTTGAGAGCTGGGCTTGGTTCTCCAGTCACGGTGGTCCAGCGAAATGGGCTGGCAACAGGTACGGCGCAGACCCTTCCCGGACAGTGGCGGCTAGAGCCGACCGACGGCACAGAAAAGACCGAGCAGCGTCGACGGGAGAAGAGAGCGGGTAGAGCGCACAGGGCGCAGCCGGTGTTCAGGACCGAGCGGCGTCGACGGGAGAAGAGAAAGGGAAATGCGCAGAGTGCAGCCGGTGTTCAAGGGTCGAGCAGCTGCAGCAGAGAAGAAGGGAGAGCGTGGGAAACGCCATTTTGAGCCGCAGCAGAGAAGAAGGGAGAGCGCGGGAAAACGCCATTTTGAGCCGCAGCGGAGAAGAAGGGAAGCGCGGGAAAACGCCATTTTGAGCCAGTCTAACCACACCCAGGGATGCCGAAGAGTGGCAGTATCACAGCGTTCGACAATGAAGTCGAAGATTGGACGACATACGTCGAACACATAGAAGTGTACTGCAAGGTGAATGAAGTGCCAGATGAGAGGAAAGCGCTGGTATTGTTGAATTCCATGGGTGCAAAAACGTATGGCTTACTGCGAAACCTAGTAACCCCAGAGAAGCCAGTGGACAAGGATTTTGGAAACATAGTGTCAACCCTACAGAACCACTTAAACCCCACACCACTGCTGAGAGCAGAAAGATTTAAGTTTCACAAAAGGAACCAGCATAAAGATGAAAGTAATGCTGAGTATTTAACGGAACTGCGTAAGCTATCGAAACACTGCCAGTTTGGAGCGGGACTGGCAGATACCTTAAGGGACAAGTTTGTGTGTGGGCTTCAAAGTGAAGGAACCCAGAAACGACTTCTATCAGAAAAGGATCTAACGCTGGACAAGGCTTTCAGCATTGCAGTATCACACGAAGCAGCAGCACGGGGCGCTGCAGAGATACAACGGAGACCGCAAGAATATGGCACAAATGAAATGTCATACGGAACAGTGAAGTGTTATTGCTGCGGCAGAACAACGCACGACCATAATCATTGCTGGTTTAAGGACAAAGTGTGCAGACAGTGTGGAAAAGTAGGACACATAGCAAGAGTCTGCAGGTCGGGAAAGAAAACCAGCAGCAAGAAATCTCCACAGGAGAAGTACAAGAAGGTACATAAGGTGACGGAGAGTAGTTCAGATGAACAGAAAAGTGATACAGACTCCGGAAGCAAGGAGCTGGGTTGTCTGAAACTACATAAGGTGATCCAAACGGAGGATCATCAAACTATCTGGATAGCTGGAGTCCAAGTGAAAATGGAATTGGACACAGGATCAGCCCCAACAGTCATAAACCGAAGGGACTACAAGTGGCTATTCTCACATATACCCTTGAGAGATACAGAGATTGTCTTGAAGATGTACACAGGCAAAAAGTCTACCCCAAAGGAAAAATAAGGGTGAACGTTGTATATAACGGTAAGGAAACACCAAAAATGGGCCTATATGTATTGCCAGATGGAGGACCACCACTACTAGGACGTGAATGGATCCAGAAGATACAGCTAGATTGGCATTCCATACAAGCACTGACTGTAGATGCCAAAAAGGATGACGACGCCACACCTGGACGACTGTCAAAAATGCTAACTGATGCACAAAAAGTGTTCCAGGAGGGACTTGGAACACTAAAAGGCATAACAGCGATGATCAAAATAGAGGAAAATGCAAGCCCAAAGTTTTTTAAGGCCAGACCGGTGCCTTATGCAATCCGCCCAGCTGTCGAAGCAGAGCTGGAAGGTTTGGAACGTTCAGGAGTACCGTCCAAAGTGGACTGGAGCGAGTGGGCCACACCCATTGTTCTTGTAATGAAGAGGTCGTTGAGTAATACGCCTGGGGAACCAAAGAAAGTTCGCATCTGTGGGGACTTTAAGGTGACAGTGAACCCAATCCTTCACACGGTACAATATCCGCTTCCGCGGATTGAAGATATTTTCGCCTCGCTATCTGGAGGGAAACGCTTCACTAAGATTGATCTGGCCCAGGCGTTCCTGCAAATGGACGTAGAAGAACCCTCGAAACAGTACCTCACGATCAACACTAATAAAGGTCTCTACCAATACAATCGGCTGGTGTTCGGGGTAGCATCAGCTCCGGCTATTTGGCAAAGGGCAATGGATCAAGTCCTGCAAGGGATTCCAGGGACCCAGTGTTATTTGGACGACATCCTGGTCACGGGCGAAAATGACAGTGCTCACCTTGCCAACCTGGAGCAGGTGCTCACTAGATTGAAGGAATATGGGCTCCGAGCTAATCGCCACAAATGCGAGTTTTTCCAGAAGCAGATCTCGTATTGTGGCCACGTTATTGATGAAGAGGGGTTACATAAGTCCCCTGAAAAGATTGAGGCAGTAGTCAAGGCTCCAGCACCGGAAAATGTGTCACATCTGAGGTCGTTCCTCGGGCTGGTGAACTACTACCATAAGTTCTTGCCGAATTTGTCTACAGTACTACACCCACTGAACACCCTACTGCAAACGGGGGTACCATGGAAGTGGAATGACGAATGTAAACGAGCTTTCTAGAAGTGCAAAGAATTGATCACATCAAAAGAGGTGTTGGCTCATTTCAACCCAGCACTACCAATTCGGTTGGCGTGTGATGCATCACCCTATGGCATTGGAGCGGTGCTGTCGCACAAGTTCCCGGACGGCTCGGAGAGGCCGGTAGCCTTTGTGTCTCGGTCATTAACCTCAGCCGAGCGTACCTACGCCCAGATTGACAGGGAGGCCCTCAGCCTAGTGTGGGGAGTGAAAAAGTTCAACTACTATCTGCACGGGCAGAAGTTCACCTTGCTGACGGACCACCAACCACTTGTCTCCATCTTTAATCCAAAGAAGGGCGTGCCGGTGATGACTGCGCAACGGCTACAAAGATGGTCGCTTTTTCTAGGGGCGAACCAATATGAAATCGAGTATAAGGGCACGAAACAGCATGGAAACGCTGATGGGCTATCACGCCTGCCACTGCCTACTGCGGAGGAAGCACCAGCAGTGGACCCTGTCGAAATATTTCATTCAACTATAATTGAACACTTGCCAGTAACTAACGCTGTTATAGAGAAGGAGACCCGAAATGACCCGACACTGTCTCGGGTATATGACTTGACGGTGAAGTGATGGCCAACACATGGCGACTCACTGTTTCCAGCATTCTCATCCAGAAGAGAACAGCTGTCAGTATGGCAGGGGACAGTGATGTGTGGATCCCGAGTGGTAATTCCACCCAAGTTAAGGGAGAGAGTGCTCAATGAGCTTCACGAAGGCCATCTGGGAGGGGTAAAAATGAAAAGCCTTGCTAGGGCTTATGTGTGGTGGCCGGGGATCGATCAGCAAGTCCAGGACCTGACAAAGAGCTGCTCAGGATGCCAGAAGGTCCAAAATGCACCACCACATGCCCCTCTACACCCATGGGAGTGGCCCTCATCTCCATGGCAACGGGTGCATATTGATTTTGCCGGTCCATTCATGGACTCAATATTTCTAATAGCCGTGGATGCGCACTCGAAATGGCCTGAGGTGATCAAAATGTCCTCCACCACCACGGAGAAAACTATTGCAGTCCTACGGACCATATTTGCCAGGAACAGCTTGCCAGAGCAGATTTGCTCTGATAACAGACCACAGTTTGTGTCCGAAGAGTTTCGAAGATTCATGAAAAGGAATGGGGTAAGGCATTACACATCCGCCCCGCATCATCCAGCCACAAATGGATTGGCTGAGAGGTTCGTACAAACCTTTAAGAAAGCAGTAAGGGCCATGTGCGATGACGACATTCCACTGCAGCATAAGGTGGACAATTTCCTGTTAGCCTACAGAAATGCGACACATGCAGTCACCAATCAGACCCCGGCCATGATGTTCTTTAACCGAAGGTTGAGATCTCATCTGGATTTGCTCAGACCAAATGTACGAAGAGATGTTGAGAATAAGCAATTCCAGCACATAATTGAGAAGCCGACAAGGAGCTTCAATGTAGGGCAACCAGTCTTGGCCCGCGACCGCCGAACAGAGAAATGGCAACCAGGAACGATATGCACACGGCAGGGGCCACTAATGTACACAATGGATGTTGGGGAGAACATTGTGAGACGCCATGTCGACCAGATCCTAGAGTCACAGGAACGAGTCAACCCCATGTCTCGCGCACCTGGTGATGAACCCGACATACAGGTAGTATCTACCCCAGAAACAGTAGCATCGGAAACTGATGAACCAACTGACGACAGGGGGCCTCCGCACCAAGAACGAGACACTCAGGAAAGGTGCTATCCAGAAAGGATCAGGAAGCCGCCCCAAAGACTGAATTTATAAATGGACTATTTTCAGTTAATGTGCATGTTAAAAGTGTTAATTGTTAAATGAATGTTATGGTACTGTCAATCTAAAAGGGGAGGAATTGTAGTGTATGTACCTTTAAGGGGAGAACTACTTTTTACAGCTCCTGTATACTGTAGTACCGGCAGTGACCACACCTGTATATAAACCCTGAGTAGGGATCTGTACGTTTAGTTTTAGAGTAACCCTCATCCAGTAAATACCTGTTGATTGTTCCTGCAGTCTCGTGTCTAGTTATTGAAGGACACACTACATCAAAAATACACGGATCTAACAGTGGTCACCTTGAGGACCACTAGCAGTGCCATCGTCACTCTGCTCTGAGGTTGGATGTCTGGTTCCAAGAGGCGGAAGACTTCTGTGACCACCTCCTTGGTGAAGCGGAGCCACAAAACACATTGCTCCTGGCTTATGTGCAGGTAGGAGAAGTGCCCCCTGAAGACCCTAGGTGGGTAAAGCCTCCTGTTGAGAGCTCTCCTCACCCCTTCTCCTCTTTCCTCTGCGAGCAACTTGTCTTTTTTGCTCCCTCTGCTCCATCTCCTTGCAAGGGGGACTGCAACTAGAGCCCCCAGGACTGAGAGCAAGTGATGTACTCAGAGGCCTTCCAGTAGCAGCCAACGCCTTCCCAACATCCAGCAGCACTCCCTGCACACTTTACCAACTTTTTAAATGTCTTGCAGCAACCTAGTATTCCTACAATCTCTGCAAGAGCCAGTACAAAAGCAATAAGCAACTTACCTTCAAGTTGGATGTATCCCTTTAAGTAGCATTGGTAGGGATCCCTTTAAGTAGCATTGGTGGGGGGTCCCTCGTGCAGTTGAACGCACGTTCAGCTGTGCGTGTTTAGGAGAAGGTGTTGAATGGAGCGGCGGCAAAAATGGCAGGTCGTGCGTCAAATCAGCGTTACACGCTGACTGACGTCACAATTTGCCTACTCTGCATACTCCTGGCGCACACACGTACTGCCCATGCTATCTCCCCCACTAAGATGGTGAACAGCGCGGGTCACACCCAAACCAGGCGGAAGCAAGACGGATGCCATTTTTAAAAAATGGCCTAAACTACCAGCGCTACGGAGTTGAATTTCACAGCCTGGGGATGTAATGTTGACTTTAGGTGATATCGATTCAGCTGCCCGTTATACCTCTTTATGATTTCCATTGAAGTCAAAGGAAATAAAAATCAGGAGAAAAGCAGCTGAATCGATAGCACCCACTAAAGTTAGTTACCCCTGAGAACTCAGTGTGCAATTTTTTTCCTGATCAAATTTGTCTTGTTCTACTGTGTCTGCTTTTCATCTCCTAATTGCTCCACAGTTATGCCCCGTTGCAGGGATAAGTTGTGCAGGACACATCAGGTAACAATAATCCTGGCAGTCTTGACTGGCAACACTGCAGTACTCTCCCCAATTTACCCAAGCACCTGAATCGTGATGTCAAAGACATGACCCTGGTATAAGCACGGGTCACCTTGGACTTTTCTCAGCTCTTGTCCATGGCTGTTGCAGTGATGACATGAGCTATGGATGATGGTGTGTATGTACCTTTAAGAGAATAACTGGTCTCAGACTGCAGTACCAGCAGTGACCACCCCTGTATAAAAGGCGCTAGAGAGCCTCTGTTTTGTTAGATTCGTTTATGCCTTTCACCAGTAAAGTTCTGTTTGTTTCTCTTCTGCTAGTCCGTGTCTCAATCATTCACGGACTTAACACTGGTGACGAGTTAGAAACGAACTTACCTGCAACTCAGCAGCAGCTCCGACGACGTGTTGAAGTTCGGAGCCAGAAGAAAGAAAAAAAAAAATAGGCCATTGACACTCGAGAAACGGGTGTCGACCGTCAATCATCGATTTCAAAACTTGCAGGAGAGACTGTCCAGAGCCAGGCTGGGTTCCTCGGTCCGTGGTTTCCCACCTAATCGGGCTGGTGGCAGGTAGTGCTCTGATCCTTCCTGGGCTGCAACGGGGCCGGGCAGCGAGTCGGGAAGCAAGGAGAGAGAGAGAGAGGGTGGAGCATACAGGCCGGTGTTTCGAAGCTGGGCAGCGTTCGGACCTCAGAAGAGGGAGGGAAGTGTCCCAGAGGGTCCGCTCCACGACGGGAAGATAATAAAAGAAAACAAATTAATATTTAACGCGCAGGAAACCGTGGAAAGCAGCGCTAACAACAGCGGGGAAGAAGGAAAAGCGCGGGAGGCGCCATTTTGTTAAATCGGAGAAGAAGGCAACGCGCGGGAGGCGCCATTTTAGATTTGCAAGATGCCGAAGACTGGCTGTATCACTGCTTTTGATAATACATTAGAGGACTGGACCACGTATGTGGAAAGAGTAGAGGTATATTTCGAGGCAAACGATGTAGCGGAGGGGAAAAAGGCATCGGTATTGTTAAACTTAATGGGCGCTAGAACGCACGGCCTATTGCGGGACCTGATTACTCCAGCAAAACCGAAGGCGAAGAGTTTTAACGAAATTGTTGCTGTTCTACAGGAGCACTTAAACCCTGCACCGCTGTTGATAGCAGAATGATTTAAATTCCACAGGAGAACTCAGCACAAAGATGAGAGCAATGCTGAGTATCTTACGGAACTATGCAAGCTATCAAAGCACTGCCAGTTCGGAGCAGGACTGCCAGATACCCTACAGGACAAATTTGTCTGTGGACTCCTGAGTGAAGGAACACAGAAGAAGTTACTCGCAGAAAAAGAGCTGACGCTAGATAAGGCTTTCAGCGTGGCAATATCGTATGAAGCAGCAGCCAGGGGAGCTGCAGAAATTCAACAAAAACCACAGGAATACGGCACCCATGAAATGACACGGGGATTTGCAAAATGTTATCGCTGCGGCAGAACTAACCATGACCAGACGGACTGCTGGTCCAAAGACAAAATATGCAGACAATGCGGAAAGATTGGACACATTGCACGAGTTTGTAGGTCTGGGAAGAAGACCAGTGACAACAAAAAGGCTACTAAGGAACCGTACAAGAAAGTACAAAAGATGACGGACAGTAGTTCCGAAGACCAGATGAGCGATAGTGAATCCGGAAACAGAAGACTAAGCTGTCTCAAACTTCACAATGTAATTGCAAAAGAGGATCACCAAACCATTTGGGTCACTCTCACGATAGCAGGGTCCCAAGTTAAAATGGAATTGGATACAGGATCAGCGCTAACCATCATGAATCGACGAGACTACGAGCGGCTATTTTCACACATATCCTTGAGAGAGACATCCATCGTCTTGACGACGTATATGGGGCAAAAATATACCCCAGAGGAAAAATAAGGGTGCCTGTCGAATACAATGGCAAGAAAATACGGAAATTGTATCTCTACATACTGCCAAATGGTGGACCACCGTTATTGGGACGGGAATGGATCAGGAAGATAAACTTAGATTGGCATTCCATTCATGCAATGACGGTGGATGGTAAAAAAGATGAAGACATCACTCCTGGACGATTGTCAACAATCTTAGCTAATGCCAAAGAGGTATTTCAACAAGAACTGGGCACGCTTAAAGGCATAACCGCCTCGATAAAAATAGAAGAGAATGCAGTTCCCAAGTTTTTCAAAGCGAGACTGGTACCATATGCAATTCGCCCAGCCGTCGAGGCAGAGCTGGAGAATCTGGAGAAGGCGGGCGTGTTGTCTAAGGTCGACTGGAACGAGTGGGCGACACCCATCATTCCTGTCATGAAGAAAACGTTAACCAATAAGTCCGGAGAGCCAAGGAAGATTCGCATCTGTGGGGATTTCAAGGTGACGGTGAACCCTGTCCTTCGCGCAGTACAATATCCTCTTCCAAGGATAGAAGACATCTTTGCCTCGCTGTCTGGAGGGAAGCGTTTTACAAAAATTGACCTGGCACAAGCATATTTGCAGATGGAGGTTGAAGAGTCCTCTTGGAAGTATCTCACGATAAACACTCACAAAGGTCTTTACCAGTATCATCGATTGGTATTCGGAGTAGCATCGGCTCCGGCGATATGGCAAAGAGCGATGGAACAAGTCCTGCAAGGGATTCCGGGGACTCAGTGTTACTTGGACGACATCCTTGTAACAGGTGAAGATGACAGTGAACACCTTAACAACCTAGAACAGGTGCTCACTAGACTACGGGAACATGGGCTGCGAGCCAACCGCCCCAAGTGCGAATTTTTTAAGAAACAGATATCGTATTGTGGCCACGTGATTGATGAAGAGGGGTTACATAAGTCCCCTGACAAAATTGAAGCGGTTGTTAAGGCCCCAGCGCCTGAAAATGTGTCACAGCTGAGGTCATTCCTCGGGTTGGTGAATTACTATCATAAGTTTTTGCCGCATTTGTTGACAATTCTGCACCCACTGAACGCCCTGCTACGAATGGGGGTAGCATGGAAATGGAGCGATAATTGTAAGCGTGCTTTTCAGAAGAGTAAGGACTTAATCACTTCAAAGGAAGCATTGGCTCACTACAACCCAGCACTGCCAATCAGGCTGGCGTGTGATGCGTCTCCCTACGGCATTGGGGCGGTACTGTCACATAAATTCCTTGATGGTTCAGAGAGGCCGATAGCTTTTGCGTCACGTTCGTTAACTTCTGCTGAGCGTAACTACGCCCAGATTGACAGAGAGGCCCTCAGCCTAGTGTGGGGGGTGAAGAAGTTCAATCACTATCTGCACGGTCAAAAATTTACTCTACTAACCGATCATCAACCTCTTGTCTCCATTTTCAACCTTCAGAAGGGCGTACCGATAATGACAGCACAACGGCTGCAGAGATGGTCCCTTTTCCTAGGGGCACACCAATATGACATCGAGTACAAAGGAACTAAACAGCATGGAAATGCTGATGGATTGTCACGTCTACCGTTGCCGACGGTGGAAGAAGAAGACCTTGCAGTGGATCCAATGGAGTTATTCCACTCGACCATAGTCGAATGTCTCCCTGTGACGAATGCAAACATAGAAAAGGAAACACGGAATGACCCGACACTATCACGGGTCTATGATTTAACGGTGAAGGGATGGCCAGCACATGGCGAACCACTGCTGCCAGCATTCTCGCCGAGAAGAGAACAGCTGTCAGTGTGCAGAGGAACCTTGATGTGTGGATCCAGAGTAGTAATTCCACCTAAGTTGACGGATAGAGTGCTCAATGAGCTTCATGAGGGTCATCTGGGTGGGGTAAAAATGAAGAGCTTAGCCAGAGCGTTTGTGTGGTGGCCAGGAATCGATAGAGAAATCGAAGAGATGACCAAGAGCTGTGCAGGATGCCAGAAGGTCCAAAACGCCCCATCACAAGCTCCTCTGCATCCATGGGAGTGGCCCTCATCTCCATGGCAAAGGGTGCACATTGATTTTGCTGGTCCCTTCATGGACTCGATGTTTTTAATTGCGGTGGATGCACATTCAAAGTGGCCAGAGGTAATAAAAATGTCCTCAACCACCACGGAAAAAACTATCACAGTTTTACGAACCATATTCACCAGGAATGGGCTGCCTGAACAGATTTGCTCTGACAATGGACCACAGTTTGTGTCTGAAGAGTTCCGGAGGTTCTTAAAGAACAATGGTGTTAAGCATTACACATCTGCCCCATATCATCCAGCCACTAATGGATTGGCCGAGAGGTTTGTCCAAACATTCAAGAAGGCTATCAAGGCAATGTGTAATGAAGATATACCCCTACAACACAAGGTGGACAACTTCTTGTTTGCCTACCGGAATGCGACACATGCGGTTACCAACCAAACTCCAGCCATGATGTTCTTCAATCAAAGACTACGATGCCGCTTGGATTTGGTTAAGCCAAACGTCCGAAGAGATGTGGAGAACAGGCAGTTTCAGAATATGAATGAAAGGCCGACCAGGAGTTTTAAGATAGGTCAACCAGTTTTGGCCCGGGACTACCGCACTGAGAAATGGCAGCCAGGAACAATTTGTACACGACAAGGACCTCTCATGTATACCGTGGACGTTGGGGAGAGCATTGTAAAACGACATGCTGACCAGATTCTAGAGTCACTGGAAAACGTCAACTCCACACCACGATCTGATACACCTGGTAATGAAATCGATGTTCCAATTGCAGCTACCGCAGACCCGGTAATATTGGAAGCAGATGAACCAAACAATGACATTGATTCCGACTCAACATTGCCAGAAGAACCTGATACCCCAAAGAGGCGTTATCCAGACAGAATCAGGAAGTCTCCTCAAAGACTGAGCTTATAATTGCTTAAACTTAACCAATGTATCTAGCAACAGTAATTGTGATTGTAATTCGTTATCATTAGTTGTTAAATGAATGTTATGTACTGTTTATCTAAAAGGGGAGGAATTGTTGTGTATGTACCTTTAAGAGAATAACTGGTCTCAGATTGCTGTACCGGCAGTGACCACCCCTGTATAAAAGGCGCTAGAGAGCCTCTGTTTCGTTAGATTCGTTTATGCCTTTCACCAGTAAAGTTCTGTTTGTTTCTCTCCTGCTAGTCCGTGTCTCAATCATTCACGGACTTAGCAGTTGACGTCACATCCTTGCTCCCCCAAGAAATCCCTGGAGTCATCTTGACCTTTCAAAAAGCACTGGCACGCTTGACCACTGAATGATGAAAGAATCACAGGAACAGAACCCTTATGTGAATGTGTGAGCATACATGATGTATAACTTACCATGGGGACAATTTTAACCTTACCCAGTCATTTAAAATCGAGGCTTTTGTGTTGGCAGCAGGCTTGGTATTTGTTGCTTGCTAAATGTAATGGACAATAGAGCAAACACAGTGCCATGACAACTATACATTGTGCCCTGGTAAAACATTGGCGTGCGTGTTCATTTGCAAAGTACATGAATAGCTGCAATATTGTTGTATATTCTCCCTCCATAATACTGCCCAAGTGCTGCTAAAATGCCTTTTAAGTACACATTATAAAAATAAGCAACTTGCGAGTATAACTTACCTTAGCACCCTTCCCGAGACCAGCAAATTATTTTCTCACCTGCTCCCAGGTTCAGGGCGCAGGTGCGATTGCATTGACTCTTTCTGCTACTTTCATCAGGGCGGCTCAGGTGTTGCTGAAGTGTGGCCCTCAGCTCCAGAAAGAACCACGCTGCCTCACTGAATGGAGCTGTTCTAGCATAGGAGCTTGCTGCAACCATTCCTTCTCTTCAGAAGCGTAACAGTTCTATGGGTAACCAGCAGTACTTTAAAGGAGCTGGTGGCGCTTGGCCTACAGCTGGGATGCAGCAAATTTATTTAAGCCAATTGACCTCACACTATAATGCTGCCAACTCACTGTGCTACAGGTGCACAGGATGTCGAAGGAGCAGCAGCTATGGTACCTCTGCGACGGAACCATATTATTAGTCCCTATATTTCAGTTACTAATTGGTAACCATATTGGTAACCATTGGTAACCATAGGACCTGGGTGTCCTTGTGCACCAGTCGCTGAAGGTAAGCATGCAGGTGCAGCAGGCGGTTACGAAGGCAAATGGTATGTTGGCCTTCGTAGCGAGAGGATTCGAGTACAGGAACAAGGATGTCTTGCTGCAGTTGTACAGGGCCTTGGTGAGACCACACCTTGAGTATTGTGTGCAGTTTTGGTCACCTTATCTGAGGAAGGATGTTCTTGCCATGGAGGGAGTGCAGCAAAGATTCACCAGACTGATACCTGGGATGGCAGGAATGACACATGAGGAGAGATTGGGTCGATTGGGCTTATACTCGCTGGAATTTAGAACAATGAGAGGGATCTCATTGAAACTTATAAAATTCTAACAGGACTAGACAGACTAGATGCAGGAAGGATGTTCCCGATGGAGGGGGAGTCCAGAACCAGGGGTCACAGTCTAAAGATAAGGGGTAAGCCATTTAGGACAGAGATGAGGAGGAATTTCTTCACCCAGAGAGTGGTGAACCTGTGGAATTCTCTATCACAGAAGGCAGTTGAGGCCAATTCATTAAATATATTCAAGAAGGAGTTAGATATATTTCTTAACGATAAAGGGATCAAGGGATATGGGGAGAAGGCAGGGACAGGGTACTGAGTTTGGATGATCAGCCATGATCTCATTGAATGGCGGAGCAGGCTCGAGGGGCCGAATGGCCTACTCCTGCCCCTATCTTCTATGTTTCTCTATCCATTCTGTTGTCTTTCTTCATCCTCCATTTACTGCTTCTTTGCTTTTAATCTCATCTAAATATATATATTTGAAAAGAAAAACATTGCAGGGCTATGGGAAAGGAGCGGGAAGTGGGACTAATTGAATAGCTGTTTCAAAGAGCTGGCACAGGCATGATGGGCTGAATGGTCTCCTTCTGTGCTGTACAATTCTGTGATTCTACAGAATGATTGTGCACCTATGCATGCGTATAAAGAAAGGGCTATAATCAATAACTATTTTTTTCAAAGTTTGTTTTGTTGATTACTGTAAGTGCAGAGAGTCATATATCTCAGCGGTTATTTTCTGAGTAAGTGTGATGGCAGGATTGTCTCCCTGCCACGAAAATATACTTAGAAAATTACTCCCATTGCTGCCTCTCCACCAACATTCAGCTTCTACTGATGACATTCTCTGATCACCTAAGATTGTACACGTCATAGTCTGACTGAAGGATGGGCCATATGTGATCGTTTTCAAACATTTTCCTTAGCTTTCTTGGCAGGAAAAATTAGGTTTTGGCCCCATTTTTGCATTCCACCATCTTAAAAAATCAAGCTTGTACCAAAAAGAAAGGTCAATTTACGTGACCAACATCGGAATTTTGGGATTTCCAGCCCGCGTTTGTGCTCAATCCTAGTGGATTTATGATGTTAAGGTTGGCTTACGTTCACCAGATACAGTATAATTCTGAAGGTTCTTTAAAAGCCTACTGCAAAGTAGGCAGTAGTCATTTTAATATAACGATACTTTAATATGCTTGGCAGTGGTTGCCAGGGTCTTACTTTTAACGTGATGATAAAGTGGTGTAATACAATTTGTTCTGTGAAATGATGTGAACAGTGATATAACTTGTCCATAACTTGATTTCTGAAATCGTGTGCCAGTCATGATTCTAACCTTGAAAATGTGTTGATTTCCCTCTGGCTATTGAGAACGAAAATGTTGAACTAATATATTTTATCACACCATGTGGTGCAGTTTTATACGATGTAATGCTAGCTGTGGATTACCATCTTTATAAAAGTAGGCAGTTTGACTTTATGTATCTCTTTATTCTTTTGACTTTGTGGAATTTGTCATTGACTGTTTCACAATGTATCAGTCTTGGATGAAGGACCAGGTGACATGTGAAGTATCTCAGGCTTAGAAATTAGATTTACTGCTTGCGAACACTGTAAAAAGAGTTTTTGACAGCTAATCAACCTTCACAATTATTCTGTTAAAGGTCCATTGATTGCTGGTCTAGCTGCATTAAACTTTGAAGAGAAGGACATCTCATAGGGCAACCACTTAAAAAAAATGTAGGTAGAAGCAATTAATAGGGCAATAATGATGTGGACAGGTCACTTAACTGAGAGTGACTGATTAGAGGAGAAAGAGACAGAAAATGTCGAGGCGGCCGTAGGACACGGCAAGGCTGTGCTTCAAATGAGGAGTAAAAATTCTCTTTATCTAAAGCTGATGCCATACTACATGAATTGTCTTTCTGTAGATTTGCTACAAGGCTGTCTTAATATATGCCATTTATTGGTATATCTTCCAAGATGACAAGAGACTGCTCAAGCCTGCTGATCCTTGGTCGTAAAAATTTGTGACTAATTGGTAGTTTGATGTGACAGGGGCTGAGCGTCTTGGGAAATCGAAGCATCTTCAGGCTCAATACCCTTTGTTTCTTGCTCTTTATAAGTTATTGTGGGGAGGTCTCTGTGGGTTTCTCTTACAGTCTATATTCAGAGACAATCTGTGATCAGCAGCAGCCCTGTAATATAAGAGCATTTTGCACAATAGTTATTGATCTGTTTTTCTTTAAAGCTAATTGACTCATTAGCATTTAAGAACATAAGTTGTCATAAATTTTATATTTTTCCTCCTTTTAAAACACTGTTGTTAAAAAGGACATATACTGTAACTAAAGTCACAAAATCTTTACCTTTTTCATGATTGGCAAGCATCTTTTTAATGTTGTGATTGGTGAGTTATTAGAAATATTTGTGATCACTAAATACAATTTCATTATCAATGCTGAGACATGTTGGCTAAATTAAAGCCAACAGTAAATAAACAATTTGTCCCAAACCCAAAACTCCGTTTATTCCAGAACCTGCCTTACAACTAAACGCAAGAAAAGTCAGGGTTGCGAAAAAGGCATTCAGTTCCCAATCTCTTTCCCCTGTGATTACCCTAGATGACAAAATACTTATAATCATCAATTATAAAGCATGGTGGCTCCTGCTTGGGAAAACCATTAAGATTTTCCCATTGAATTATCATCACTGGCTGAAAAAAAATACCCACATAATAAGATTGGGGTATTTGACAATTAGGAAGGACAGACAGGAAGGAAAGGGAGGTGGGGTGGCTATGTTAATAAAGGATAGAATCACTGCAATAGTGAGAAATGATATTGGTTCAAAGGATCAGGATAGTGAAACAGTTTGGGTGGAGATAAGGAATAATAAGGGGAAAAAGTCACTCGTGGGCATAGTCTATAGGCCTCCTAACAGTTGCAACTCTGTTGGTCGGAGAATAAATCAAGAAATAGTTGGGGCTTGTAATAAGGGAACAGCTATAATCATAGGGGATTATAACTTTCATATTGACTGGACAAATCAAATTGGACAGGGCAGCCTTGAAGAAGAGTTCATAGAGTGCATTAGGGATGGGTTCCTTGAGCAGTTTGTAACTGAACCAACCAGGGGGCAGGCAATCTTAGATCTGGTCCTGTGTAATGAGACAGGATTAATAAAAAATGTCCTAGTAAAGGATCCCCTTGGAACAAGTGACCATAACATGGTTGAATTCCAAATTCAGTTGGAGGGTGAGAGAGTTGGATCTCAAACCAGTGTACTAAGCTTAAATAAAGGAGACTATGAAGGTATGAGAGCAGAGTTGACTAAAGTGGACTGGGAAAATAGATTAAAGTGTAAGACGGTACATGAGCAGTGGTGTACATTCAAGGAGATATTTCACAACTTTCAAGAAAAATATATTCCAGTGAGGAAAAAGGGGCATAAAAGAAAAGACAGCCATCCGTGGCTAGGTAAAGTAATAAAGGATAGTATCTGACTGAAAACAAGGGCATATAAAGTAGCCAAATCTAGTGGGAGGATAGAAGATTGGGAAGCATTTAAAAGCCAGCAAAGAATAACTAAAAGATTAATTAAGAAAGGAAAGATAGATTATGAAAGTAAACTAGCAAAAAATATAAAAACAGATAGCAAGAGTTTCTACAGTTATATAAAAAGAAAAAGGATGGCTAAAGTGAATGTTGGTCCCTTAGAAGATGAGACCGGGAAATTAGTGGTGGGGAACATGGAGATGGCAGAAACGCTGAACAAATATTTTGTATCAGTCTTTACAGTAGAGGACACTAAAAATATCCCAACACTGGACAAACAGGGGGCTATGGGGGGGGGGAGGTGCTAAACACGATTAAAATCACTAAGGAGGTGGTACTCGGTAAGATAATGGGACTAAAGGCGGATAAATCCCCTGGACCTGATGGCCTACATCCTAGGGTCTTGAGAGAAGTAACGCTAGGGATTGTGGATGCATTGGCGGTAATTTTCCAAAACTCCCTGGATTCAGGAAAGGTCCCAGCAGATTGGAAAACTGCTAAAAAGGGAGGCAGACAAAAGGCTGGAAACTATAAACCAGTTAGCCTAACATCTGTGGTTGGTAAAATGTTGGAGTCCATTATTAAGGAAGCAGTAACAGGACATTTGGATAAGCATAATTTAATCGGACAGAGTCAGCATGGTTTTACGAAGGGGAAGTCGTGTTTGACAAATTTGCTCGAATTCTTTGAGGATGTAACAAACAGGGTGGATAAAGGGGAACCAGTGGATGTGGTGTATTTGGACTTCCAAAAGGCATTTGACGAGGTGCCACACAAAAGATTACTGCACAAGATAAAAAATCACGGGATTGGGGGCAATGTACTGGCATGGGTGGAGGATTGGCTATCTAACAGAAAACAGAGAATTGGGATAAATCGTTCATTCTCTGGTTGGCAATCAGTAACTAGTGGTGTTCCGCAGGGGTCGGTGCTGGGACCCCAGCACTTTACAACCTCTATTAATGATTTGGAGGAAGGGACCGAGTGCAACGTATCCAGGTTTGACGACGATACAAAGATAGGAGGGAAAGCAGTGAGTGAGGAGGATATAAAAAACCTGCAAAAGGACATAGACAGGCTAAGTGAGTGGGCAAAAATTTGGCAGATGGAATATAATGTTGGAAAGTGTGAGGTTATGCACTTTGGCAGAAAAAATCAAAGAGCAAGTTATTATCTAAATGGAGAGAAACTGCAAAGTGTTATAGTACAAAGGGATCTGGGGGTCCTGGTGTATGAAACACAGAAGGTTAGTATGCAGGTGCAGCAGGTGATCAGGAAGGCCAATGGAATCTTGGCTTTTATTGCAAGGGGATGGAGTATAAAAGCAGAGAAGTCTTGCTGCAGTTATACAGGGTACTGGTGAGGCCACACCTGGAATACTGCGTACAGTTTTGGTTTCCATATTTAAGAAAAGATATACTTGCTCTCGAGGCAGTTCAGAGAAGGTTCACTCGGTTGATTCCGGAGATGAGGGGGTTGACTTATGAGGAAAGGTTGAGTAGGTTGGGCCTCTACTCATTGGAGTTCAGAAGAATGAGAGGCGATCTTATCGAAACATATAAGATTGTGAGGGGGCTTGATCGGGTGGATGCAGTGAGGATGTTTCCACTGATGGGTGAGACTAGAACTAGGGGGCATAATCTTAGAATAAGGGGCTGCCCTTTCAAAACTGAGATGAGGAGAAACTTCTTCACTCAGAGGGTAGTAAATCTATGGAATTTACTACCTCAGAGAGTTGTGGAAGTTGCGACATTAATAAATTTAAAACGGAGATAGACAGTTTCCTAGCTGATAAGGGAATAAGGGGTTATGGGGAGAGGGCAGGGAAGTGGACGTGAGCCTAAGTTCGGATCAGCCATGATCCTATTGAATGGCGGAGCAGGCCCGAGGGGCCATATGGCCTACTCCTGCTCCTACTTCTTATGTTCTTATGTTATGTTCTTATATCTAGAAGACCACAGAAGTGTGAGATGCAAGTGTCTTTTTGGATTCAATACCATCACCAATGAGATGATCAAAGGTTAAAAGTTAACCTTGCCTCTCCTGATGGCTTAGTAAGTGAGTAGCTGCACCATACAGATCAACAAACATCCCAAGTTCAATCCCCAGTCCATGCTGAATTTCCTGACCTTAGCCAGGGTGATGCTACAACTGGCTTCAGGGTCCTGCTTTTAGGGAGGGAAAAATCAACCAGAATTCCTGCATCTATTTTCTGGCCAGTGACCCATGCTGAAAGTGCATTTGTCAGCATCAGGTGGGGCTCACCTGTAATGCTCCCTGCAAAGAATAGCTTTCTAGCACTCATCGTCAAGCCTCACATGTGGATAATTACTGCTGGAACAAGGCACCAGAGGGTGACTGGCACCCATGGAATCAAACTCGACCAAAGGCTCAACACCTTCAGGAGAGGAGGGAAGTAAATCAGGCTAATTTTGAGGTAGACATTACTAAATGGAGAGTCAATACAAAACAAGCTTTTTCCTGTGCTCCCAAGTCCAGGTTATATTGGTAACTATATAAAAGAATTGCAAGATATTTGCATTGCAAGAAATCGTTTATCAGAGTAAGCATGCCTTTTAAGCTTCATTGTCTTTTTTGTCAGGATTGGCGTTGTTTTGTGAAATGCAGTTGATCCTAAGCAAGTCCAGATTCCCTGCCTGAGAACGAGTTAGATATTGATAGAAGTGTCACAATTATTCCTGGCTATTTTTGACTCACTTCAACTCAGCTTAGCTAATAGCAGTACTGAAAATAGCTTTATGCATCCTGTTTTGTTCCTCTGGACTCATTTGTACAGCAACCTCCTTAGCTTTTTTGGTCCTGGAATGCTGTAATTTAACCTTGTTGTCCTGATGTACAGTAACTCCAGTATCCTACTCTGCCACCAAGTGTAAAGTGATCACAAATACGCTACGCGGTGATTGCATGAGAAACAGTACTTGCTTTTTGAGGAACTCATGAAACAATATGTATGAATAAGAAGTCCTTGCTCACCTTTGCTGTGAAAGAAAGTTCCAAGATGCATATAACTGTGAAAACACAATGGGCTCTTTACAATATTTGAAAGTGACTAACTGATTCAATCCATGTTGTCTTCAGTTTGCAGTTCATCTAATCTAGCATATCCTTGCCAGTGCAGTTCTTATGTTACTTCATGTTAGTTTGGGCCAAGATTTGCTCTCCCTACATGGCGCACAATATTTATACAAGGTAGCTGCTGACAGACCTTCTGAGGGACAAGCTGTGGAGTTGAAACCTTCTAATTCATTTGGCTTGTTGGAGAAATACTATTGCTGATACTGTTGTTGCACTACACGCCATCCAGCATGACATAGTGTCTGTGTTCACAGCATGACCTTGGCGTGTTAAGTCCCCTTCACGGTATTTGACATTTCTCAGCCTTTTGCTTCAGTATTAGGTTTCCTGAAGCTACCACTTGTATTAATGAAGATGGCTTCTCAAATCTCTGTGTTCCTGTTTCTCTGCTGTACTAAGAATTAGGCAGAACTGCTTTCCCTGTTTATTTGGTATGATTAGGCATTTAGTTTTAGTAATAACTCTCAGTAATTTTGTAAGTTTTCATAGAATGCACAGTGATGCTAGACACACTGATATTACAATAACAAAGCTGCTTAAATATCAGTAATAGCAGTCACAAGAAAACAGTAGATTGAACTCTAAGGGCTAAAAATTCAGTTTGGGGCGCCCAGCTCGCCTGGGCACCGGAATTACCGCTGCGCGCGGAGCCACTTGCGCCAGCGGGATATTCAGTTTCAGCGCCCCAAGTGGAAGCCGGCCGCTAAACAAGGGTTTCGGCGCCCCGCTTGGGGCGCTGAAACTGAATATCGGCGCGCAAAGTGCCGCAGCGCCACCCGCTGCGGCAACACAGCCTGCGGTACTGCAGGCCTTCCTCTCACTCTTAAGGGGGAGGTGCCTGCAACAGCGCGATCCCCGCTCGCGAGTGCCGGCAAATGAGCCCGGCACCAAGGAGAAGTGCCGGGCTCTCGGGAAACAGCCGGCAATGCCATGGGGGCGGGTGTAGGAGGCCGGGGACGGAGGTGCGGGCAGGCGGCCGCTGAAAAAGCGGCCGGCCGCACCTCCACCTTAACTCGCCCCACTACCGCCACAGGTAGGCCCCTGTGTACCGGTCGCTGTTTGCGGCCGGCGCGGAGGAGGCGGCAGCGACCAAATATGGCCAGCAGGGCGATAGCGGGGCGCTGCGCACACCGATGACGTCATCGGTGGCGGCGCAGCGCTACAGGCTAATGCCGCCATTAGCGCCCCACTAAATATCGCGGTAGGTTTGGCCAGTGGCGCAAAAGCCCTCTTTGGGCGCAAACTGGTGGCGCAGGCCACTGAATTTCTAGGCCTAAAAGCACAATTTTAAATGAAAACTAGTTAGCCTTTGTTCTTTCATTCTTATCCCTCCCATCGTCTTTACCTTGTTCTCTTTCTGTCTTTTTATGACTTTAATTTTACAATTTTTCTAAGTATTGCACCTTTTTCAACCTTTTCCCTCAATTTTTAAACTTTTAAACCCTTTTTCGTCTCCCTCCTTGCTCAACCAGGAATTTTGGAATCAACTTTGAAAAACAATTGTTATTTAATTAGCTAAAAACTATCATCAAAAGCTGTCCTCATAGCCAATGAAATGACATGGGATTCAAGATTGACTTGGCTTCATCAAAGCTATCAATATTAATCTTTACTGTGAATTTCCTCCTGAGTAAACTTGCCTGTTGATTGTTAAGAGATATTAATCCTTTAAAGTGCTACTGCCTTCATACAGAAGTATTTGCCAAGTTTTTCATTTTTCAAGAAAGAGAAGTCAGCAGAGCATACATTGGTTTCTTCATAAAATGATTTGATGCTATGTTTGAATGTGACTTACATTACTGAGGTGGGTGTTTGTAAAAAAACAAAATACATTTAGCAACAATTTATCATGAAAACATTGGGGTAGATTTTGACTTTGTGCAATAGTGTAAAACAGCTGACAGTGAGTCAACTGCCCGTTTCACATCTCTCCCGATTTTTTACTTCAATGGAAATAAAAATTTGGAGAGATGTAAAATGGGCTGCTGACTCACTATCCCATTGCCCTTTAAACACAAATTTCAATTTGCAAATGAATTGATACTGTTGTTTAAAATAACTTCCAATTTATATTAAATAAATTTAAAACTAAAATAAACATTCTTTATTTTTTGGAATCTGATTTTACAGCTCTAGGAACCTCAATATTTGGAAACGTATCTGTAAAAATAACTTTATTTTGTAACATAAAACAATCAGAATATTAAGAAGGTTCTTCTGAATTCTTACCTTGTCTAAATATTACCCCTTGTGCGTAAAACTTTCCTTCTGTATGAAGGCTTTCCTCTTTTCAACTTTAAGTTTGAATATTGGCATTAGTATAAAGAAGTGATAGATTACCTGTTGGCAGTCGTCTAGGTGAGTAATTCCTACTGGATATTGTCACCCATATTCATCAAACAATCTCAGGGATTGCAGTCCTGATTTAGTGTTTTGAGCTGTATCATACTGCACCATTTTTTTTTACTTGGGAAACTGCCATCTTCTGGGATAAGCCATAAACTCTGCAAAACATGTAGTTCATTTCTGATCCTCACAGGACAAGGGTTGCTACTGACCGTGAAAGTGAACATGAACCAAAAAAAACTAGCTGACATTTCAATTCCCCAAACTTGGATTACAGGATGCCAGGGTGAGACAACTTTTTTTGGAGGGGGTGAATTTTTGTGCTTACTGGGAGGGGGCAGGGTGGGGTGGGGTGCTGTCCAGCCTAAGGAATTGAACTCCGAATATGCTCTTGGAATATAACACAACTGGAAAGTGAGGGAAGCCTCTCTTACTTTATTCCAACAATGTGCCTTAACAATGTAGCAATGCACTGAGAGCATCTCTATTACATCAGTGTATTCCCATTTTTCACTGCAGCTATCCTTATAACTTCTTGGAGAGAGATTGCCAATTTGTTGCAAATTTGTACTAAACTGTAGGTATTTTTGCTGTGGTTTAATGTCCAAAAAGATCAATATTAAAACTGCTTCAAACTAATTTCAATTAGGTCCCTTACAGATATCTAAGAGTGCATTTATACTGGAAGCTTTACATTGATGCGAAGCAATTTGGGCTTCAGAATTACACTCAACTTGCAGTACTAGTCCAAAGCCAGAGTTCAACCAGAGTGAATTCTTCAGTATTAATCCAGTGCCCTATCAAACCTGGTTTACAATCTGCTGAGTGGTTCCACTGGATTCACCAGGCACTTTTTAAAATTAAGCTCAGGTAGGTTTAAAGTTTATCGCAAAGGAACTCTCTTTTCCGTGCACTCTAACAATGTTGGGACAGAGCTCTATCATATTCAAGCATTCACAGAGCTTTCTCCTGGGCACAATGATTTGAATTACAGCCAAGTAGGAACCAAGCAGTGCCTGAGTGGAACCTGAACTCAGACTAATTGCTGCAGTGCAAATGCACCCTAAGAGAAGAGACTTTCTAGAGCTGAAAGAACACGATGTTAACTCACAACACCACTTAGGGTGAGGCCTGACAACTGGGATGAGGATTATGTTGTGAGCTCATATAATACAAACAGATTTAATTTGTGCACCACAGTTGTCAGAGAAGTAATTTCTTGGAATTTAGTTAAGGTTGAGTGATAAATTTTTGTTGAAAAAATTCAGTGGAACAAACAAGGAGAACTTGGAGCTACTTGTATAGCACCCACGACCAGCTGAAAAAAGTGCATTTCTGCTTTATTCCACAAACAGCTGGGAAAACCCGAGTCTTTTTGATGGAATGTCAATATAAGAATCTGAACCTGAAGCTCAAATTCCTCTTAATGTGCTCCAGCCTAAGCTTGTCAGCTACTTGGTGGGGGAGGGGTGAACTTCCTTGGGCCTTCTGCTCTGCTACCATAACCTCAGCAGAAACTCCCTTTACGCATGTAGACGGGGCTTCTGAAGTTACGGCGGTGGAGCGAGAGAAGTGTGGAGGCAATTCATTGTTTGGTTCCCTGAGTGTGCAGGAAATGTTGGCCAATTCATTAAATATATTCAAGAAAGAGTTAGATATATTTCTTAAGGCTAAAGGGATCAAGGGATATGGGGAGAAAGCAGGGACAGGGTACTGAGTTTGGATGATCAGCCATGAGCTCATTGAATGGCGGAGCAGGCTCGAGGGGCCGAATGGCCTACTCCTGCTCCTATCATCTATGTTTCTATGTTTCTACTCTGCCCCTCTGCAGTTATAAATTACATACTTGGGATGTGGGTATCACTGGCATGACCGACATTTATTACCCATCCATAGTTGCCCTTGAACTGATGCAGTCTTTTTAGTGGTTTGACACCATTGTGTGGCTTTCTAGGTCTACTTGAGAGGGCAGTTATGAGTCAATCTCAGATACATAGAGAAGGGATATGCACATGCAAATACACTCAAGCATCACATGCATGTAATAGCAATAGAATTATCTAAATTTTAATATATTTTGCAGTCTGTCATACCTTTATTTTGCAGAAAAGAGTTTGTTTTCCCAAACTGAACATACTTAGCTGTCTACAAGCATATTAGTCCCAAAATTGCAAATCTCAGCTTCTGGTGCATAGATTAAACAATCAGGCATGCAATTCAGCGCAGGTGGCTGGCAGCATTCCTAATTTTTTAGGCAGTAAAATGAATGGCTGGAAAATCAGGTGCACTTTGACCTCAGCACACGATTCTCTGAACTTCAACCCTGTTGAGTAAGGCCCTGCACCAGCAGCAAAGTTTGGGGTTATTAAGTTTGTCACATGTTACGCTACTTGTGCCACCCTCACCTACTGTTCCTACTGCATGATGAGGTTATGGATAACAGTCATTATATGGGGAGGTGAAAAACCAGGTGCACTATTCACATTTATCATTGCTGCGCTGATACGTGCCAAGTATTGTCTCAGTAATGAGAATCTGCTAACAATGAGGAAGATTCTAAACCAGTCTCTCCTATAATGCGTATGTTTCTGTAACATTTGATGTCTGTTTTTCTGCCCTTGCAGCGCGTTCCTATGCAGAGCTAGACAGGTAGCTAACAACTTGATATCTTCCCATAAAAATCACAAGGCTTGACTTTTCTTGTAAACTTTACTGAAAGATTCTTATTGTGAAACTGAAGTACAATACAGAAATGGAAGCACACATTAGTACACAAGCACATAACTGATATGCATACACAAATTTAGGTAAGCCTGAGCAACACAGTACATTTGGCATGTAACTTACCAAAACACATGGAAACACAGCTTACTGTGAATATATATTTAGCAAACTGAAAGGCATCCTCTTACATTCACTTCAAATTAGCCCTGTACATAGTGCATCAAAATACAGCTACAAGTTAACCAGCTAGATGCAGAGAGCGAGCACTTCACGGCTAGCTGTGCAGGTTTGCTTACAGAGAAAGGTTACAAACTAAACATTTTCTGCAAAATATAGTGTACACTAATCATCTATAACATTCTCAAGTACTTACAGACAAATAGTGTCCAAGGACGGAGCGTAACAAGAAAATAACTGCCAGACCATGTGTCAAGCAGCAGGTCTTGTGCTATACAGTAGTTTACTTTACTGCGCTTTACTGCACTTTACTGCACTTGCTAGGTACCAAACATCCACTAGATGGCGGCACACAATGGAAATCGACCCAAATTACTCAAACCCCTGAATTAGCTTGAAACTAACATAAATTCCTAAAGGAAGGCAGCACACTCCCCGCTTGGTATTGTACCACTACAGATACAAAATAAAACCTAAAGAAAACATCCTTTGGCTGCAAACATACTCAGAATCCTTTCTCTAGGTTTCTTCAGAAAGGAGGACTATGATCTCTGAGACTGGCCTCAGAAACACTTTGACAGTCCCCTCCTTGACAATCTTCACCTCCACCTTGCGGACCCTCTTGTCCCTGCTCAGCAGAGTTTTGACAACCAGTCCCACTGGCCATTCATTTCTGTGTGCTTGGCTGTCTTTCAGCAAGACAACATCTCCCACTTTGACATTTGGCTTGTCTTCTGTCCATTTCCTACGGCTCTGTAGGGTGGACAAATACTCTCCTCCCCATCTCTTCCAAAAAGTGTCTGCAAGACACTGGACTTGCTTCCACTGCTTCCCGTGCAGCTCAGCCATGTCGAAGTTTCCAGAGGGGGCTGAAGTAGCACTCATCTTTTGAGTCAGGAGCATCGCTGGGGTGAGGACTGCAGGCATGTCTGGGTCGGTGGACACCGGCACCAGAGGTCTTGCATTCATGATCGCCATGACTTCAGCCATGAGAGTGCGCAAGATGTCGTGTGTGAGACAAGTGGGTCCCGTCCGAAGCAGCATAGCATCCAGAATACGTCTGGCAACACCGATGAGACTCTCCCATGAACCGCCCATGTGGGATGAATGCGGGGGGTTAAACACCCACGTGCATCCTTTCTTTTGGAGGAAGCTTCTTACCGCTGCATCGTCCGTATGGATGTCCAACTCCTTACAGGCACCCACGAAGTTAGTCCCTCTGTCAGAGCGGAGAAGTTTGGCTGGACCACGGATTGAGAAAAACCTCCTCGGGGCATTGATGGTTAGGAAAGCTTTGTCGTCCATGGATAGTGCTGGCTTGTCATCATCCTTGGACCTTTCAAACACTATGGGCTAGATTTTCAGTCGCTTGCGCCAGCAGTTAGCGCCTTAAGAGAAGTGATTTCCGGGCGCTATGCGTGTAGCGCCCGGGCGCAGCACAGTTTGCGCCCCGCCCCAAATTATGTTGCCCGTTAGCGCCGGCGCAAAGTTTAGCGCCCGCCCGGATGCGCGCGCAGAAAATGACGTCACATCCTCGTGCAACGCCCTTTGGCCGCCCCGATTCCAAACTTCAGTCGGACCGCCCCATTGTGCGGCGGGCGGCCGGAGCGTTTGGAAAAAGGAACGCAACACAACCAGCGCGGGCCCCGGGGGGCGCTAATTAAAGGGAACGTCCTCTCCAGTATAAAGGCCAGCCTTTTTTCAGAAAACAGTCTTGTGCAACGCATTTCTGGAGACACAACAAGGAGGATAGCTACAGAAAATGCTAACTGGCTTCAAGCAGCAAGAGCCAGGTATTTTTGGACTCAGGCCATAGCGCTGCAAGTGGCCATTTGGAAATTAGACTGTTTGCCAGGATTTGATGGGGCCTGCATGGGGTGCCAACGCGGAGCTGCAGCGCCATGTCCGTAGGGCTCGCAGACGCATTGTGAGAGGGGCAGCCCTGGCTAGAGGCAGAGGGGGCTACAGGCGTCGGCCACGTAGGCCTTACCCAGTCAGGCTATACCGTCAGCAGCGCTCCTACCTAAACATGAGTGCCGCGCGATGTGTTAAAAGGCTCCGATTCCGAAAGGAGGTGATTGCAGAGATCTGCCACCTGCTTCGCCGAGATCTGCGGCCAAAGCTCAGGTGCAGGACGTCTCTGTCGGTGGAAGTGAAGGTGACGGTGGCATTGAACTTCTATGCCACCGGCTCCTTCCAATACGCTGCTGGGGACATAGCAAACATCTCCCAGTATGGCGCGCATCGCTGCATCCGCCAGGTGACCGAAGCGCTGTTCAGAAGGAGAAGCCAATTCATCTCCTTCCCCATGGCCCTCGAGAGCCAGCATCAGCGCGCATTGGGATTTGCCAGACTCGGGGAATTCCCCTTGGTGCAGGGCGCCATTGACTGTACGCATGTGGCTTTGCGGGCCCCTCTGGAGCATGGCGAGCAGTATCGCAACAGGAAGGGCTACCATTCTCTGAATGTGCAGCTGGTATGTGACCACAAGCAGCGCATCATGGCAGTCAATGCCAGCTTCCCAGGCAGCAGCCACGATGCCTTTATCCTGCGGCAGAGTACTGTGCATGACATGTTCCAGGCACAGCCTCCCCCAAGAGGATGGCTCATCGGGGACAAAGGCTATCCTTTGTGCACCTGGCTCATGACCCCGCTCCGCGCGCCCAGGACCGCTGCTGAAGAGGCCTACAACGAGAGCCATAAAACCACCCGCAACATCATCGAGCTAACTATTGGGGTCCTCAAGCAGCGGTTCCGCTGCCTTGATCGCTCCGGAGGAGCTCTCCAGTATTCGCCGGACCGGGTCTCCCAATTTGTGGTGGTTTGCTGCATGCTACACAACCTGGCTATCCGCAGGACTCAGGCACTGCCACCTGACGTTGGACCAGCACCTCAGGAGGAGGAGCAGGAGGAGCATGAGGAGGAGGAGGAGGAGGAGGAGCAGGAGTACGTTCCCAGGAGGGAGCGACCAGGGCCAAGGGCCGCACGACGCCACCTTATTACATGGTACTTCTAAGCCCCCTGTCAGGGAATGGCCAGGGGCCATGAGGGAAGATGAATGCAGCCGCTCCGCAAGCCCTCAGCCGGCGAAGCCAACAAACACTAAGAAGAACAACCATGGAGACTGCATGATTAAAGATAATTTTTTATTGCACAAAAATGAAAAGCCCTTCCCACATGAATCCCCAAAAACAATAAACGGGCCCCACAAAAAGCCCAACAAACGACTCACTCCCACAAACTGGGGAGGAGTCACTCCACCTTTCTTCAAACCGGGCCTCAACGTCGGCCTAACGCAAAAAATAAGCCCTCCAACAACACAACCATGGGCAAAATAAAGATGGCCACCGCCATATTAAAGGAAAGCTGCCCACACCCTCTACTGAGTGGCCCGCGAGGGCGAGACCTTGGCCAGCCTTTTGCCTCCCCTGCCCGGCCTGCTGCTCCTTCGCAAGCTCTGCCCAGTGGCTGCTGCGAGGCTGGGGGAAGGCGCCTGAGGCTCAGATGCCCTTCCGCCAGATGCCGCTGGGGGGCGGCCTACATGGCGTTTGGGCCTCGAGGGGCCGTCTGCTGAGTGGCGCACCTGAGCCTGGCCACCATCAGCTGCAGCCGCTTGCCCTTGATGCCCCAGTGGGGGAATGGCGGCGACGGATGGCGCAATGTGGGCCAGCTGGCGTCTGGGATGCGCTGGCTGGTGCTGTGGTGCGGTGGCACTCGGCCGGGCCCGCACTGCAGGATCCGCAGCAATCAGCCGAGGGGCAGCTTGCTGGGATGGTCCAGCGCGGCGGCTGCCCTGGCGATGCCTGCCTGAGACAGCGCGTGTGGCAGCAGTGAGTGCCCCTGTGGTCCTGGTGTGCGCGCGCATCACAGCCGCCAGGGTCTTGACGGCATCAGTCAGCATGCGGCCACTCGCGGCAGTTGCTGCCCCGAACTCGCGCACACTGGTCGCCAGCGACTCGATGGCCTCAGGCATGCGCCCCACCACGCTCATGAGCTCCGTGTGGCGCCGGTCCGAGTCCTCGGCCATCTTATCCAGCTTCCGCACCTCCTCTGAAGTGAAGGTGTCCGGACTGGAGTCGCGACTCTCCCGCTGGGGAGGAGGGGGCCGAACTAGGGGACCCTTGCCGTGTTGGTGGCGGCGAGTGTGCCGAGCAGCAGCACTCCCCTCTGATCCTTCCCCCCATTGGGGGGAAGGCTGCGGGCCACGCGCACGGCTGCTGGGTGGCTGGACGCCACTGGTCCCAGAAGCTGCATTGCCCTGCGACAGTTCCTCCAGGCACTCGTCCAGTGAGGAGGTGTCAAGCATTTCCTCCTCTCCTGCGGGACGTGACTGTTCCCCCGAAGGTCCGGCTTGCTCCTCCTCCTCCTCCTGGTCGGAGGTGCTGTCACTGGCAGCTTCAGGGTCCTGGTCGTCACCAGCTGAAAGCAGGAATGCACAAGAGTAGCTTCAGAGTGAGGAGACGGCGTCAGCGAGGGAGTTAGGACTGGTGGCATTCAGCGCATTGGTGGGACAGTGGCAAAGGAGGTAGCTCGGATGGGCCAGTGCGACGCGAGAGGGCCAAAAGGCGAGGTCCTTACCATTGCCAGGCAGTGGAGGGTCGGATACACCGCACGCTGTGGGGACGATCACACGGGCTCCCATGAGCACACACACGCGCTCCTCCAGCCGAGTGAGCTTCTGCAGCTTGGCGCGGCCACCCCTGGCACGGGCCTGGCGATTAAACGCTACTTTAGCCTGCAAGAGAAAGGACGGGCTGTAAGTGCGCAGTGAAGCCCTGATGTAGAGTGCACTGCCTCCCATGGTGGAATAGCTTGGACAGAGTGAAGCCCTGATGTAGAGTGCACTGCCTCCCATGGTGGAATAGCTTGGACAGAGTGAAGCCCTGATGTAGAGTGCACTGCCTCCCATGGTGGAATAGCTTGGACAGAGTGAAGCCCTGATGTAGAGTGCACTGCCTCCCATGGTGGAATAGCTTGGACAGAGTGAAGCCCTGATGTAGTGTGCACTGCCTCCCATGGTGGAATAGCTTGGCCAAAGTGTAGAGTGCCGAATGCCCATTTGATGCTCATGACTGTCCCAATGCTGCTGGCTGAGGGCTGGCCAATAGGACATTCAGCTCCCTTTGCCCATCATGTCAGGTGTACATGCAAGAATGAGGAGGAGACTGGAAAGGCTACTCACCTTCACAATCCTGGTCAGATCGTTGTATTTTTTACGACATTGTTTGTGGGTCCTGGGGGCATCGCCGGTGAACGTCACCCTCTGGGCGATCTGCTTCCAGGCTTTGGTGTAGTCGTGGTGGGTTGGATTCCTCCCACTCTCTGGAAACAAGATCTTGCGCCTCACCTCCAGAGCTGTGACCATTATGTCCAGATCACCCTCTGAGAAGCGCAGGGCACGCTGACGGGCCTTCTCTGGCGTTGCCATGACTCCCTGGGGCTGAGCAGCAGTGTTGAGGCCTCTTTGCAAGGCTGCAGTGTGCCGGGCGTGGCAGCAGACCAATTCGTCCCTTCCCCCTTTAACAGCTGGTTGGCACCACGGGGTCTGCTGTCAGTGCAAAAATGACCGCACCCGCGCTGCGCCCCGCCTGGGCGCTATCCCTCTGGACCGCCGGCTTAGCGCCTAAAGGTAGGAGTGGAACGCTTCTTTTAGCGCTCCACCACTCTCTTAGGGCGAAGCCACTGAATTTCCGGCAACGGGGCGCTACTTTGGGGCGGGCGCTAACTTCGGGCGGGCGCTAAGGTTAGCGCCCCAAAACTGTCTATACTGAAAATCTAGCCCTGAGCATCCTAGGCTGTCTGTGCTCACAGTGAGGCCTGCCTCTTCCTCATAGGCAGAGGAGGTTGACCTATGATGCTGCGTCATGCCATCGTAGTCTTCCTTTACCTGGATCCTGTTTGGGCATGGGCTGAGACAGGATGTGTGACCGTTGTGCAACACGTTTGCTTTATAGACGTTGACATCCGTTGGTTTGTGGACTGTTCCCAGGCAAACTCCACCCACGAGGACCCATCCCAGGTCAAGCCGCTGCGCATAAGGAGCATTGTGGGGCCCGTTGATTTGCTCACGCACCTTGTGCACCCTTAAGATGTCTCTTCCCAAGAGCAGGAGGATTGGAGCGTCCGGGTCCACAGCTGGAATCTTGTTGGCAACTGGCTGTAGGTGGGGCTGATGGCGTGCGACCTCTGGGGAGGGAATTTCCGTCCTATCATCTGGCATCATGTCACACTCAATTAAGGTGGGGAGGGGAAGCTGTAGTTTCCCATCCATGGACTCGATCATGAAGTTGCCAACTCTCCTACCCGTAGTCTCTGTTGTCCCTGAACAGGTTTTTAGCATGTACGGAGCTGCGCTGGCCTTGACTTCAAAGAGATTGAAAAATTCTGTCTTCGCTAGAGACTTGTTACTTTGCTCATCAAGCACTGCATACATCTTGATTGCCTTCTCCTTTCTCCCTGCAGGATATGCTTTAACCAAGCAGATTTTGGAGCATGAGCGTGGGCTGCTTGCATTTCCACAAACCTCTGTACACTTGGAGGTGACTGAAGAAGATGCGCTTTCGCTTTGCTCCCCGCTATCCTCTTTGTCAACCGCAGCACTCACGGTTGTCGAAGGGGGAGGACCTGGATGCAGGGCTGCGATGTGTTTTTCACTGTTGCACTCGAAGCACTTGATTGTCGCCTTGCAGTCTTTTGCCATGTGCATAGTCGACCCACAACACCTGAAGCAGATGCGATTCTCTTTCAGGTATGATTTGCGCTCATCAATAGGCTTGCCTCTAAAGCTTTGACACTTTTTGAGTGGGTGGGGCTTCTTGTGTATTGGACACTGACGATCTGGGTCATCCACTTTATTCCCAGCAGAACTGGATTGGTTGACTGAGGGTTCGGCTGGAACATCTGTTTTGTGCACGCTCACAGAGGCTTTGTTGCTGTACTTTGTGGGTTTCTCTGTTCTCGAAGGAGCGTAACTGCTGGAGGTGGAGAAAGTGAAACTTGGATCATTCCTCACCTTTGCCTGTTGTTGGACGAAACTGGAGAAGAGAGAGAAGGGGGGAAATGCCACTCCGTAGACCTCCTTGTACTTGGATCCCTTAGCTATCCATTTCTCTTGAAGGTTGTAGGGGAGCTTTTCCACTATTGGGTTTACCCCACGAGCTGTATCCAAATACGCGAGGCCTGTCAGGTAACCTTCTCCCTTACCACACTCCAGTTCGAGGAGAATGTCACCCAGTTCTCGAAGCTCGACATTATCTTTGTTGGTTAGCTTCGGAAAGTCCTCAATCTTCTTAAGCAGTGCGTGTTCAATGACTTCTGGTGTCCCATAACAGTCTTCGAGACGTTGCCAAACCAGGTTGAGGCCTGCTGTGGGATTGCGGACGTGCGCTGAGCGAATTCTCCTCGCCTGTTCTTACGACTCAGCTCCGAGCCACTTTGTCATCAAATCTAGTTCTTCTCTGGCTGACAGATTCAAGTCCTTGGTGGTACTCAGGAAGGACGCTTTCCATGACCAATAATTTTCAGGACGGTCATCAAATTCTAGAAGACCTGAACTTAACAATTCTCGGCGGATGAGGTACCTAGCGAGGTCTTGTGCACCTTGTGGCTTGGGTGAGGACTGCTTGGTTGGATTGGCCGAGTGCTGTGGAGGTCTCTGCAGGTAAGTCTTACTTGTTTCTTCTCTTTTAAGCTCAGTGTCTCCGAAAACAGGCTGTTTGTTACTGCGTCGAGATACCTGGGTGTTTCCTTGAAGAACAATTTGGAGTGTTGTTGGACATACTCACTTGTATGTTGCACTGGACTGAGGGGCTGTTCTGGAACATATGGTTCATGGCTGTGCTCCCCGCCTTCGTTCTCCTCACCTTCTTCATAAGCTGCAGCTTCAGCTTCAGCGGCAGCGGCAGCTCTCTGGCTTTGGAGAATGTGGAGACTGGAGTCGAGGTCAGCTCTCTGCTTCATCACACTAGCGTCGAGGTCAGCTCTCTGCTTCATCACACTAGCGTCGAGGTCGGCTCTCTGCTTCATCACACTAGCTTCGTTTTCAGCGAAGAACAATTGAGCCTGGGCAGCTTTTGCCTTGGCATGTGCTTTGGCGGCTGCAGAAGCTGTCGATGACGACGGTCTGCTGGACCGCTGAGATGATCTAGAAGATGCTTTAGAGGACTGTGACTTGGCATCATTTGCTTGAAGAGACTCATGCTTCTCGGTTGGCTGGTCGACATCCTCTATGGTATATTGTCTTCCTGAGCGTAGACTCATGGTAGCTGAGTGGTATCTTCTTGTGCTTGAGCCCGCTGTGCTGTTGTCTTTCCACTATTCTGCCCTTGCAGTGCATTCCTATGCAAAGCTAGACAGGTAGCTAACAATTTGATATCTTCCCATAAAAATCACAAGGCTTGACTTTTCTTGTAAACTTTACTGAAAGATTCTTATTGTGAAATGACAAATCGTGTCCAAGGCTGAAGTGTAACAAGAAAATAACTGCCAGACCATGTGTCGAGCTGCAGGTCTTGTGCTATACAGTAGTTTACTTTACTGCACTTTACTGCGCTTTACTGCGCTTGCTATGTACCAAATATCCACTAGGTGGCGGCACACAATGGAAATCGACCCAAATTACTCAAACCCCTGAATTAACTTGAAACTAACATAAACTCCTAAAGGAAGGCAGCACATCTGTCAAACACCCATTTGCTGGACTTGCATCTGAGCAAGATGCATTTTCATTGCAATAGAGAAGAAGGGGCCAATTCTGATTTCATGAGACATCAGGGTGTGGCTGGTGGTCAGATTATACCCGCCTCCAACTCAATGGCTGCGATTTCCCCTATCTCGGCGGATCCGTGGTGGGCAATGTCGGTGGCAGGTCCTGAGCCTGCTGCTGGCTCCAGCCCGTTGTGTAGAATTATTTTACATTGATTGGGCTTGTTAAGCCCACCCAGCGCATTTGCTGGCCAACTGAAGGGTCTGGTGACGTCATTTGATGATGCGTCATCAGCCGGTTTCCTTAAAGGGACCATGTGCAAATTTATTTTGACAGTTGTGCTGTCAGTGTTCTACAGCATTGAGGTGCTGCAAACACTGACAAGCACTGTACAGAGGTGCACAGCTGCACACAGGCTCTCCCATGACTCCCTCCAGATGCTTATGGAGGGAGTCACAGCACACAGGGAGGTTCTCTTCCCTTCCAATGGGCGGAAGAGACCTCCCCAGGAGACCAATGCAGCCTGGTTGCACATTGCACAGGAGGGCACAAGCAGGGATGTCGTCAGGAGGACCAGGCTGCAGTGGCACAAACCTTTCAATGATCTCAGTAGATAACAAAATGTTACTGCAAAGCCACACTCAACCTCATCCTACTCTGCCACTCATCACATCCCTATCACTCTGCCTTTCCTACCATACTCCTGCACATCTTTACTCACACCAACTTACCTTGTACCTCCACCCATCCCTCTCTATCTGCATTAACACTTCCCTATCTCACTAGCCACCCCTCACACTCACCCTCATCCTAGTCCAATCATACCAACTAACAACACACAATGATAGGCACTTGTGTGTTTTAGCCAATGTTCATGTAAATTTTCTGTTAATGTGCTGTCAAACATCGAAACCTTTATTTTCAACACTTTGCGTTCTTGGACAGATCTCTGTGCACCTTTGGAAGTGGCTTAGTGAGTTGCAGTGAACGGTGAGACATAACGGAACCCCCTGCAATGGTCATGAGTGTGAAAGGAATGGCTTGGGCATTGTAGGGATGCTTTATGGTGTTGTTGTGGGGTGGTGCCAACCTGGTGCATCATGTGGTAGCCAGGGTGTACAGCGTCAAGTGAAGTAAATCTGGCCATGGTGAGGCCATGCCTGACATCCTGGGCAGATGCTGATGCCCTCTGTCCTGTGCAGCATCAGTTGATTGCAGAGAAAGTTGGTGTTGTTGTTGGTGCTGCTGGTGTGCCTGGTGCTGCTGGTGTTGGGGCTGATCGTGGTGGGATTCTGAGGACCAAGGTGAGATAGTTTCAAGGGCACCGATGCTGCTGTAATAGATGGCAGGTGAACTTGAGATGACAGAAGCGATCTTTCAATGGTGAGAGAGGTTGTTCCAATGAGGTGACACTGGATAGAGAGTTTGCTCCAAACACTTGCTAGCTGCAGCAAGCTCAATCTGTGTTCCAAATGCAGTAAGCAACATCTTCTGAGCTTGGAAAGTGAACAGCTGTGAGATGGGAGCTTTTATCGCATATTTTCAGCTGTCAAGTAATGAGATGATTCCATGGTCATACACCTCCCGACCTCCTTACCTGACATGATCCCTGAGCAGCATGGACCCCGTGGCCAATCTTATAAAATGGTAAGGTGAGCTCAAGATACTTTTTAATGGGCTGTTAACCCATAGTGACCTGAATTGCCTCCCCCGCCGCTGCGTGTTGGGTCTGTTCAGCCCTGACACACCCGACATCTGGGAAAGTCACGTGGTGGTGGGTTGACAGCGTGGTCCTGACCCGCTGTCAATAAAAAAAAAATTCCCAACTGACCCACCACCGAACGAGCCCCTATATCATTGGCGAGATGCCTGACCAATTTTTGAAGTCAGGCCTCATAACGATTCTGACAGCGAGCTGTTTGTGCAAAAGTCCATTTAAAACCTTAAACTTACCATTTTCTGAGCAGCCTGCAATGGTCCCACTTAAGGCCCTCGAGTTAGACTGCTCAGCGCCAAGTATCAATGAGCGGAGCTTACACGGTACATGCTGTGCCCATTGGCACCTGAAAACTGCATCAGGGTCTGATTGATGTCCGAAGACTGCTTTCAGCGGGCACCTCATCTGCCCATTTCAAGGCCCCAGCAAAATGGTGGCATCTCGCATTGTCGGCAGGAATGGGGTGGTAATTCCTGTGTCATGACTGTCATCATGCTACCACCCCATTCCTGCCTGAAAATAGGAACAAAATTCGGCCCTGAAATGTTCACATGGCATGTGTGACAAAAATTGAGTATTTTGTCCATGATTTTTTTAAATATCTTTTCTTTGCGGTGTTTCTAAGCTTATAATACATTTTTGAAAAATCACACTCAAGGTGGAATCTGTCCTTGCAAATTACTTTCCTCCTTAAAAGCCACCTCTTTGACCAAGTTTTTAAGTCACCTTTCCTAATATCTCCTTCTTCCGCTTGTTGATATTTGTCTGATTACGCTTCAGTAATGTGCCTTGGGACTTTTTTTACATTAATGGAGCTGTATAAATGCAAGTTGTTGTAACATGTTGCACTGAACAGTTGACATGGATAAGTTGCTTGAGCTTAATTTTATCAGTTATGACATGATGTGGAGCTTACATGTGGTCCTGTTGCATTACATATAGGAAAACATGGTGATCAGACTGCACTATAAGCCAGCAACTTTGGCACGTCATACTTTTCTAGTCTATAACCACAATGCGCTCATATCAAATTCTAGTCTCTCCTTTAAGCTAATTCAATCAATGTCTCCATTAAAAGGAGCAGAGAGATGTGATACAGAATTTGATACAAGCATGTTAAGTGTTAGGACAATAATATTGGAGATAGTAATTTCTAGCCTTATATATGCTTTCCTATCTATGTATATAAAACGGTTGGTCTGTCTGTCTTTCTGTCTGTTTGTCTTTCTGTCTGTCTGTCCGGCTATACAATCAAAAGCTATAGAGCGTACCTACACATGTTATATCAAAAGAAAGCTTATCATTAGGGGAGTCTAATAGGTGTATTTACTTTTTGGTCAGACAAAAATTGTTCAGACAGTATACAAAAAAGGTTCAAAAAATGGCAACATTCTGCTCATTAGCATTGAGTGACGTGATGGTTGACCAATCGTACAGCAGATTAACCTGATGGTTGACCAATTGGTGCGTCACGGGGGTTTCATTGCGTGTGTGAGCGGGCCTAATCCTTCTGAGCTGAGGTGAGTGGCCGCCATCTTGATTCCTAACTATTGATTTCTTTTTCCCACTTTCTGCGTGTTTATTTTGAAATATAGATTTCCAGCAAAAAAAAAGTTGCTTTTAAAAGAAAAAAAAATCCTTTTGCAAAGGGGACTCGGGCTTTCCCCCCCCTCGGCGGTGGATGAGCTGCCTGCAGGCCTCAAAGCCTCGGCCTCTCCTCGCCAGCCACACCCGAGCTAGGCACCGCCCGTCCCGCCCTGCGATCGCCGCCATCTTTGTAAAGGCTGGCGGCGTGGGAGTCAACGCGCGCGTCAACGTCGGCCCGGAGTGCGGCTAATGTGAGTCCGGCCGGCCTTGAGGCACTGATCCGCACACGGAGGCTTCGGCTCACCACGTCCGGGCTCTGAGGAAAGGCAGAGAGAGAGGGGGAGGGAGGGACAGAGAGGAAATCAGGGAGAGACAGGGGGAGGGAGAGGAGAGGGGGAGGGAGATGAGAGGGGGAGAGGAGAGGAGAGGGGGGGAGAGGAGAGGAGAGGAGGGGGAGGGAGAGGAGAGGAGGGGGGAGGAAGAGGAGGGGGGGAGGGAGAGGAGAGGAGGGGGGAGAGAGAGGAGAGGAGGGGTGGGAGGGAGAGGAGAGGGGGAGAGAGGGGGAGGGAGGGAGAGGGAGGGAGAGGAGAGGAGGGGGATGGAGAGGAGGGGGGGAGGGAGAGGGAGAGGAGGGGGGTGAGGGAGAGGGAGAGGAGGGGGGACAGGGAGAGGAGGGGGAGGGAGAGGAGGGGGGAGGGAGAGGAGGGGGGAGGGAGAGGAGAGGAGGGGGGAGGGAGAGGGGGAGGGAGAGGAGAGGAGGGGGAGGGAGAGGAGAGGGGAGGGAGAGGAGAGGGGGAGGGAGAGGAGAGGGGGGAGGGAGAGGAGAGGGGGAGATGGGGAGGGAGGGAGAGGAGAGGGGGAGAGGAGAGGGGGAGGGAGAGGAGAGGGGGAGGGAGGGGGAGGAGAGGGGGCAGGGAGGGAGAGGAGTGGGGAGGGAGGGAGAGAGAGTAAAGCAGGGAAAGACAGGGGGAGGGAGAGAGAGAGGGTGAGGGAGGGAAAGAGTGAGGGGGGTGGGACAAGGAGGGAGAGCTCGCCTTCTTCCTTCCTTCCTTCGCAGGGGTCGATCGGGCCAGGCCTGAGGCGCTCCTTCCCCCCCTCTCTCTCCGGGCTAATCCCGAACTAAATCCAGCAGTCTCTCTCTCTCTCTTCCCCCCCATCTCTCTCTTCTCCCCCCAGTCTCTCTCTTCTCCCCCCAGTCTCTCTCTCTCTCTGTTCCAACAACAACATGCCCTCAAAAAACCCTCGGCACCGCCGGGCACTCCAGCTAGTATATAATATAATCCAGAGGCTCTGGTTATGTAATAATAGTAAAAGCCAACTTTTAGTGCTTTATCCAGGCTATGCCACAGGATTGAAACACACCCCTTTGTGATACACAGTTGTTTCCACTGTTGGTTTATTCTCCTTCAGTTTTGGACCCTGAATTATCAGAGATGGGTTTTTATTTTTCCTCTGCCATTGAATCTACTGAGTTTTGCTGCACATCTTCACTGTGTGACAGGAAGAGGGATTTTTACTGGAAAACAATGTGTGGTCTTCTCATGTGACAGGAAGAGGCAGTCTTTCAACAACAAAAAATATACTGTGATTTACCAGGATATTCAGTGTCCTGTGTTAAGGAATAACACACTAATAGCAGCAATAATACAAGGAAGTCTAATCAATTTTCCAATAAGGCAGGTCTCAGAATGTAATTAACTGCATTTGCTGCAGGCTCCTTCTTTTGGACTTCAGGAATTTTGAGGAATTTTTTTAAAGCCACAATTATATATTTTTTTACTGTAGCTAATGCAAAGAACATAACATATGATGAAAAGTTCTATGCTCCTATTAATTTCTGTAATTGTGATTTATAACAGCATTAGAAAGCCATAAGATCATTTTTGCAGATGTTCTTCAATTGAAATGGCCATCACTCACAGGGTTAAAGTCTGCTTTGTCTGGCAGACCATGACAAAAGTTTTGCATCTGAAGCAATAGCTCCCTGTTACTCAGACTGAATGTAATGAAATGAAAACAATACAAAATCCTACTTTATTAAATAAAACATTCAAATCGCCAGAGGCATATCATTGTCATACCATGAAGGGGGTGGGGGTGTGGGGGTGGAAGAAACGAGTTCTCGATGAGCATCTGTCTTCACATGCAACTACAAAGCATCAACATGAAGCAGTTCCTGCTGTCTGCCATCTTAATTTAGCACACAAGTGCCTAACCCGCGTGCCAGCCTGACCACTGAACAAGCTAGTTTTTCCTGTGTGAGAGACCTCTTCCATATACCCAGAATGTTTTGCATCATGTAGGCATTCAGCAATCAGTGATGAAGTGATGGAATGAGCTTTCGACCACATATCCGTGGCATAACTAAGACTGTCTATTTCCACCTCTGTAACATTGCCCATCTCCGGCCTTACCTCAGCTCATCTGCTGCTGAAACCCTCATCTATGCCTTTGTTACCTCTAGACTTGACGATTCCAATGCACTCCTGGCTGGCCTTCCACGTTCTACCCTACGTAAACTTGGGGTCATCCAAAAATCGGTTGCCCGTGTCCTAACTTGCACCAAGTCCAGTTCGCCCATCACCCCTGTGCTCGCTGACCTACATTGGCTCCCGGTTAAGCAATGCCTCGGTTTCAAAAATTCTCATCTTTGTTTTCAAATCCCTCCATGGTTTTGCCCTTCCCTAGCTCTGTAATCTCCTCCAGCCCCACAACCCCCCGAGATATCTGTGCTCCTCTAATTCTGCCCTCTTGAGCATCCCTGATTATAATTACTCAACCATTGGCGGCCGTGCCTTCTGTTGTCTAGGCCCTAAACTCTGGAATTCCCTGCTTAATGGCCCAGAAATTCAGGTCGGAGGCTTCCTGCGGGTGCAAGCCTCTGACCTGCACTTACCTAGCGCACCGGCCGTTGAGCTGTGGGCCCGTGTGGGATTCCAATCCTGGGCCTGCTCCAACTGCCGGCACGCAGTGCTTGCATATCCCAGGGGCTCAGTTAGTTCAATGCGTCCCCTGGGATCACGTGGGCCATGGAGAGCCAATGGTAGCAGGGAAATGCCCATTCATAAAATTGCTTTTTACATGTGTAACTCCTGGAGACTTACCCTCCCGGAGAAACCTGCAAAAAAAACGTAGGTTCCATGCGCATGTGCTGCCTCTCCAGTGCACGCGTTCGACGTCTGAACCCCTTCCTTTAAGGCAACGGAAGTTCCGGTTTCCCGCGCATGCGCAGTGCATGCACAAAACCGGCACTTCCGTTGGGCCTACGGGTGAGTACCCCGTGCGTACTCACCCGTGGAGATCCGAATTTCTGGGCCAATGTATTTTCAGTGTTATACCCAGGGACCTGAGAAAAATTCAGAATCATTTTTTAGAGCTTGTGGTAACCCAATCACGATAGAGGTACCTTTGTAAAATGTGTACTTTCCAATTTATTTGTAGTTAAGTTCCCAGCTGCATTTGAGAAGGATAGCACCGGCAGTGTGCTACTAAAGGAATCTGACTGTTGCTACATCTGATATTTTTGTAGCAGTGCAACATTTCACTGTAACCTGGAACAGAAACTCCTCAAATGAACCTTTTACAAGATAACGCTTTTCCCTCTTACCATGAAATATTTGGATCCAGATTGTAGAGTATTATTATTTCCACAGAACCTCTAAAGGTCAACCAAGAAGGCTGCGGTGCTTGCATCATGGCAATTAAGATGACAAATAAATGATGACAATGCCAGAAAGGCTATCTGAAGCCGAAACATTCAATCGTTTAAGAAACTATAGGATTAATATTCTAAAATGATGAGATCAAGTGAGCTGAAGGGCCTTCTTTATCCAAATGTATCTTGTGAATGCTGTTTCTGGTAATTCATAACTTATTGATTTGTAATTTTCCCTTGGGAGATTAAATAATTGGAGTGGAGTCTGTGATAGTCTACGCTGCATATGGTCCATGGAAGAGATAGGAGTGGGTTGCTTGCCTGCGATATTTCTGTTGTAAGAATGTGATTCTTCTGGACCTGTAGCAATAGGATGGCACGCTGCTATAGATTCCAACATGCTGTGCTTTAGGAAGATAGGATGGGAATCCATGCCCTTCATTCCTCACATAGTTAGTGCCTGATCTCAGCTGTGCTGATGCACGAAGACACTAAAGAGAAGCTGGAGCTTCCCTATAGGAAGGGAAAGAATATCAAAAGATCAGTAGCGCACTCATCCTAGCAGTTCACTGTAAAGCTATATTGTAGAGTTCCGGGAGAGAGTTTCCACTCTGCCATTTTGGCCAGAGATGCTTCAAGGCACAAGAAGACCCCAAATGAGAGACTTAAAAAAATGAAAAATAGGGCTCAAAGAATTAATATATATGATCAAATAGTAAATCAGTTAACTGGGGCTTTGGAAAGGGCAGGGAAGAGAAAATAGAAAAATTACAACTAGGTCAAAAGGAGAAACTTTCTGTGGAAACCTAGTCTAAGAAATGCATAATAATGACATTTCAGCAGGTTTTGCAATGCTTATGAAGTCCACCTGCCCCACTCTCACATTATCACTCAATGTTAGGAATTATGTCGAGGAGCAAATGGAAAAAAAAGTATAGAAAATAAAACATACTTCACGTTTTTTCCGCCAATTTGATTCCCTCTGCATCATGTACTGTTCCCTGCTTCCAAGCTTATGTTGGCAATGAAGCCAGATTAAATTCCTCGCTCTGTGATTCATTACCACTCTTAAGTTTTACAAGTACATAAATATATTTTAATCATTGTTAACAGTTACTAACAGAAATATGCTCCATGGCCAGTTCTTTACCAGTCAACTGATTTTTAACAGGAATTTTAAATTCTTGTAATGCTTACAGTTTCAATTAGTCACTGAGTTAAGAAAGTTAAATTAGCTATCTGAAAAACAATATACTTTCTTCTGAGATTGTCCCAGCAGTTCAATGGAGTAGGGTTTTCTCAGCTAAAATCATTTTGCAGATGGGAGCATGTGAATAATAAAAATATATCCAATAATCTTAATCCTAAATATGTCACAAATATTATACACAAATACTCTAGCAGATCTCCCATGGCATTGCTCACAATGAGTCAGAGGTTCCACTGCTGCAAGGGAGGGAGGTGCTGGGAGGTAAAGTGAACATGACCGCAGAAAAGATTTGGAAAGAAGTTTGTAAGAGAGATAGTTAAAGAAAGTGAATTAAGTGCTTAAAACTATGAAGAGATGGAACAGCGTATACAAATACAAACCTTTTCCAGTGATTGAGGGGTCTAGAATGAGGGGGCATATAAGATTATATATAAAAAATAATTTAGGACAGAGAGCAGGGGAAGCTTTTTTTCTACACAGAGGGTTATTAGGCTGTGGAATGCATGACCAGAGTTAGTGATTGAAGCAGAGACCATGGGGGTAAATTCCCTCGGGGCTATTCCCACGCCACTGCTGTAACTGAGGTAGAGGTTTGGCAGAAATCCTGTCCACATGCGGAAATGGGGTTTCCTCTGAACTTCTGCTAAAGTTATGGTGGAGAGTGGGAGAAGCCTTGAGGAAATTCCCAGCGCGTGGCAACATTTATGAATAGGTTAAATAAGTGGTTGATGGAACAGGAAATAAAGGGATATGGGAATATAGCAGGCATATGGATTATGAAGACAGCTCATGCGGAGCATAAACGTCAACACGACTGATTGGGATGCTTTGTAATTTCTATGTAACTCTAAGTGATTCCCTTGTAGAAGGTATAAGTGTACTGGCTGTTTGCAGGCTTACACTGACAACCTGCTGAGATCCTGGTATCCCTAGACTTTTTTGAGACATGCATTGTGAAGGCCATGCTTCTTAGTCTGCTGCATTCAGGACAGCGTTGGCTGACTGGTGCTGCTATGCTTCCATTCTTGTACACCAAGCCCTTCCAGAGAGAGAAGTGGCTATCAGTCCCATAAATTGTGCACCTCTTCTTGCTGATTCCTCAGAGTAGTGATTGTTAATCTAATGTGTAAATCTGGCTCTCACTGTGTAATGTCAATTCGACAGCAAATTTTCCTTTGCTCTCCTAATGTTATTTTGTGTGTTAAATTGCCTTCTCGATCAGTTCACAAATAATTAATACGATTAGTGCATCTCCCTTTTCTTTGGCTGATCAGCTGTGTGGGGCAGTTTAGCTCACAGGTTGAAAATATGAAAATGGTGTTGTAGGGTTCTCAAAATTCCCACATTCTTCAAAAGTTATCAATAAAAGGGACCCTGAATGGACAAGTTATTGGCCCAGAAATTCGGGTCCCAACGCGTGAGTACGCACGGGGTACTCCCGCGTGGACCCGATGGAAGTGCCGGTTTCTTGCATGCACTGCGCATGCGCGGGAAACCGGCACTTCCGTTCCTCTGAACGAAGGCGTTCAGGGGTCGAACACGTGCGCGCGGGAGTCTGCGCGTGCGCTTTGAACTTACATTTTTTTTACAGGTTTTTCCGTGAAGGTAAGTCTTTAGATTTTAGAAATGCAAAAACCAGGCGTAAGGCCTGCATTTTAAAAGGTAAGTGGTCAATTAATTAAAATTAAAACATTTTTTCCACAGGTTTATTATTACTTTAAAGCAAGGTAAGCTTATTTTTAGCCCTGTTTTTTACTGTTTAAAATAGTTATTTAATGTAATTTATAGTTTATTTAAAAAATTTATTTGAAGGTTTACTGTTATTTTGGGGCCCGTATATTCATAAGTTTAGACAGGTCTTCCTGTCAATCTTATGAATGGGCTTTTCCCTCCTCTGATTGGCTGCCCATGGCTCACGTGATCCCAGGGGACGCATCGCACTAACTACGCCCCTGGGGCACGCAAGCACAGCGCGCCGGGAGTTGGAGCAGGCCCCGGAGCGGAATTCCACGGGAGCCCAGAGCTCAACTGCCAGCGCGCAAGGTAAGTGCAGGTCGGGGGCTTGCACCCGCGGGAAGACCCCGATCTGAATTTCTGGGCCATTAAAAAGGGTACCCAAAGGAAAATGGCTTCTGAAACCTCGTGACAGAAGCCTGCAGGATTTTAAAAAGCAAGGCCCTGCAAAAGCAGGCCCATTCAAAGCTTTGAAGAGAAACCTGACATGCATGGACCTGTGAAAGACTTTGTCATTTCTAAAGCCAGACAGCTAGATAAACACAGAATATGCATTCTTCATCTTGAAACAGATCGACTCAAGATAGACCTAATCTTGAAGCCATTAACTTTCTGCATAACTAATCGGTAACAGCTAAAAGTAGCTACCAAGCCAGGAAAAGACGATTAAACTTCATAAATGACAAACAGCCAGGATATTGAAGCCGGTAAGCAAGGAGACAACTGCCCCAAAAGCATTTAAGGTGAATGACTGTAAACACTTTAGACGAGCCCGCCAAAATTAAACAAAGAACTCGACCTGATTTGGCGCACAGATAAGGGGTGAAGAACCAGTATAATTGTAGGCCCACCGGTAGCCAAGCTCTCTTCTTCTCTTCTCATCCCGCGCTGACACCGAGGACGCCCACCATAACACCGGGGACCAAACGCGCGGCAGAAGAGAGCCAGCCATCAGGACACGATAAGGAATAGAGCCAAACAGCAAGATCGATGCAACAGCAGGGCAGACTCAACCGAGGACAACTAGGCCACAAAGGACCAAGCCTACACCGAAGACCACCAACCGAGCCCCAGCCGCAACGAAACTCGACGACCAAACCACCACAAGAAGAACAAAACCCGAAGTTTCCACTCTACAAATTAAGGTATCCAACAAAAGACTTTACTATCCCTATTTCTAGCAAAAGAAAAGGGGACTTACTGGACAAATCCATAACTGCACCCTTACCGCATCAGCGGGCTCAACCCAACTGAGGGACCTTCGCAGTTCCCAAGACTGAGACCACGTGGGGATGGCAGGCCCCAAAGGACATAAAGAGCGAACCCCAAAAAACCGCAACCAGCTTAACTGACAGGTTTCGAACTGTCAAGGAAACCCCATTGGTGAGCATAAATCCCTGGCCCTTCTTAGCTCAATCTAGTTAGGTATTGGGGGTGGGACAAGGGTAGGGGGATTATTAATGTGATTGTTCCTTCGTTGTGCCGTGTGTTCCCCATTCCCAAGTAAGTGTACTTTTATATGTCTGTAATTATTCTAGTAATTTCCACTGTTGTAATATTGTTGTGCTTTTAATAAAATTATGGTTTTCTTGTACCAAACCAGTTGTCTACTCTAATTCTGTATTGCCGCCTCTACCTATGTCCGGTGTCTAGAACCCAGGGGTGTGGGAGCGATTTGAACCGCTCAGAGACAGTCAGGGGCAGAGCTGACTGGGCACATACAACCCCCTACAGAAATGGTGACCGCGGCAGGACTCTGGCAACAGGGGTGCGATACAGTAGACACTGATTCGGGAGAGCGAACTGTAATGGAAGAGAGGATTTCTGACTATGTATTCAGTAAAGTGAATATCACGAAGAAGTGGATCACCAATCTGTTAAAGGCTGGGCGTCCGGTAGATGCCGCAGCTAAGTGGACAGAAGGGAAGGATCACAAGAAATCCCTAGAGAAGGCAGTCTGGCTGATGTGCTTCAAGAAGCAGGTCCAGCTTTTGGACAGGTTCATTGAGGCACAGGCAGCCGAGATACGGGAGTCAGCCCTGGATGTCCAAGACAGGACTCTAGCAGGGGAGAGGTTACTGGTAGCATTGCCGGCCCTAAATCAGGAAAGGGTACAGTTAATGGGGGAGCATAAGGCCAGGTTGTATTACCTATAGTGCCAGATCACCGAGGCCAAGAGCAATGAGCTGAGGTTGCGGGAGAAGAATGCCCGCCTAGCGAAACAAGTAAGAGAGCAGGAGGAGAAAGTGAAAGACATAAAGGCAGCCTATAAGTTAGCGAGCGAACAGGGGTTTGAAGACGCAGATCATGGCCCCTGCAAGGAACAGATAGAGAATCTGAGCCTTGCCCTAAGGAAGGCAAAGGGCATGGTGCACCTCATAAGCCCGAAGGTAGCCCAGGTCGACTTTACAGGGAACCTGGGGAGAACGGTTCAGACACCAGTAGTAGTGCCAAGGGACGACCCAATTGAGGAACAGGAGGTCCCACGACCACCACCCGTAGCGAGGTCTGGCAGCAAGGGGGTTGGAGTTAGGGGTAGAAGCGGAGGTGGAACAACCCCCGCAAGAGAGGCTGGAACTGGGGCCGATGTGCCCGGACCGGCAGAGGAGGTTTGGTCCGCCCGCTCGTGACGGGGAAGAGGGACCCCATCCAAAACCAGTTTGTAGTTCCCTACGGCACCCAACAGCTTAGGGCCATGGTAAGCCATATACCAAAGCTCGCAGAGAATGGGGACCCCTCGATCCACTTCAGGGAAGTGGAGCTGGCAGCCAGCATCAACGAGTGCGATGATGTTGAACAGGCCAAAATGCTGCTATTCCCCCTGGAGAGTAAACTCCTCCAGTCCCTCTCTGACCAGTGTAAGAAGGGATAGTGCGAGTATGGGGAACTCAAGGAGGAAGTTCTGGAGGCCATGGGGATGAATCAGGGAAGTCCTTTCTCCCAGGTGGAGAAAACAGTGCAGCTCGCAGGGGAATGTAAGGGGGGCATCTTTTTGCTGGTTTATGGTAATTTACCTGGCCAGCGGCCTTTGCCTCTGAGCTCTGACCAATTCCAACCTTTTACCTGGTTTACGGTAATTCACCTGGTCAGCAGCCTTTTGCTGCTGCACTCTAAACCAATTTACAAACAGCAGTTTCGAATCGCTACCCCTCCTTCAGTTCTGAGTGGAGGAACTTATAATTAATGATATTAAAATGGACAAGTGGTTTGGATGAGAGAAAAATCAAGTTTTATTACCTAAATAAACTACAATCAAAAGAATAAACTAGACCACATGAACACAGTAATTACAGTAAAACTATATAACAGGGGGTTGCAGATGGCAAAAATGAGGGATAAAATGGCTCCAATGTTACTTAAACAATCTTAGCAATTACTCTTAAATCACCACCCCTAACTCCTGCTAGGTTGCCTTGCTGAGGAGTTAGAACACCCCGCTCACCTCTGGTCCCAGGAAGTAAAGAGCGTGATAGCTTCTCAGCAGCTATCTTATACACCTGGTGAGGTCCTGCCATTCTGCCCTGCAAGGGCTGTGTGCAAAATTCCCGCCCAAAGGGTCCAATACACAAGAGAAAGCTGTGATTGGCTAACTCAGAGTGGTTGGACTGGGTTCATGTGTCTTCCGGAGCTCCCTGGGCTGAAACAAAAGGGAAATACAACTGCTCTATTGTCCAGAATGCTAGGTGATTTAAAACCCATTCAGTTCTTAAACGGTTCCCATTCAAGATACAAAAGCCTCTTCTGCAGTTTAGATGTATCCACTCGATATACAAACAAATGCTAATAGCATTCAATTGCTTTGTAAACAAAGCATTGTCCTGTAGTAACGTTTTGTAAACAGGCATCGATTGTCCTGCTGCAGGGGGGGCGGGGACACCCCTTTGATTGGCAGCTCCATTGAACCTTACTTCCAGACACAGAAAGCTGCTTTCCAAGTCCCTTTGTCTTCGGCCATGTGGTATGACAGCCATTTTTATCCCTGGAAATTTAAAAGCACAACGCCTAGGGATTCTTTAATCCAAAAAATTAATCTTCAGAACTGTAAATTATTGCGAATTCTTACAGGAAACCCCGCAGGCTTTCGCGGACCGGTTGTGGCCGGTGTATAGGAGCGCCTGCACAGGGGCACCTAACCAGATGTTCCTGGACCGGGATCAGCTGGCCCACTGGCTCCGTTGCCTGGTGGCAAACAGCTTGCCACTGGTCAGGGCCAAAGCGGAAGTCTGGTTTGACCTTAAGAATCCCCTGACCACCGAACTTACGGTGATCAGACAGTTGACCCTAGCCTACAGGAATGGTAGGGGAACTGATGCACACCCACCTAAGGGGAAGGTGCATGAAGTAAAACCCGGACAGGGTAGGAAGGAGTGGCACCAGGAAGGGAATAACCCTTCCAGCATGAAGCTTAATTGTTACGGGTGTGGGAAGGATGGACAATGGAGGAAGGAGTGTAGAAATCCTTGGAAGGATAACAAGGGAAAGAATTCCTCAGCTCCAGCCCAAAAGACAGAGACAGGAATCCCTCCCGCCACGGTCGAGTCATTTTTGGACGCAATGAGGTCCCTATTGACTAGCTCAGGGGAGGTAGCAGCCACTACCGGTGCTCTGACCCCATCCGCCCCATCCAACCCACAGCCCTGACTAGAACCAGCGCAGCCTGTCGACCTGTGTCCCCTTGAAAACGATGAGGGCAGCAGGCCCTGTGTTAAGATGCGGGTGAAGACGGTGCAGGGGAGATATTCGGTGGACACTGGAGCTTCCAGCATGGTGGTCCATTCGGAAGACCCGACCAATTCACCCAGGACTAACAAGGTCCCATTTAGCCTAATGGGATTCACAGGGAACGAGCAGGCTGGGGAAATGGCCAAACATTTGGCCATAGATTTAGGATCCCTCCATGCCACGTGGGAGGGTAACCAAAAGACCAACGAGGTGGCCAAGCAGAGGGCTAGGGAAGGAGAGTCTTGGGACCCCTATCGGACAGGTTCAGTGGCCGCAATCCAGGACAAGGGAGGCACACAGTGGGTAGATTTGGCCCCGGACCTAAAGCAGGTCCAAGCCCAAGATCCCGTCCTTAAGGCCGTCCCAGTACGGAGAAGAATGGGGAGTCCATAGAAGGCCCGTTCAGGGCAGCGGACGAGACTTTAAGGCAGGCTGCTAGTTACATTAACCAATGCAAATTGTTTAAGCCCGAGAAAAGGGAACAGCTAGTTGGGGCAAGGTCTGAGGATAGAAATCCTCAGCCTGCAGCAGGAGAAAACTCTCAGACTGCACAGGCAGGTGCAGTGGCTTGTTTTAGGGGAGGAGCCATCCCACCCAACATTTGGGACACTCCCCCACTCTACTGGGATTTAGATGAGAAGGGATGTGAGGGCGAAGACCCCGCCCCTGACCCAGGTTTAGATGAGGTGGGACCTGAGAGCGAGGACCCCCAGCCCGCAGCGTCAGGCTGCGAAGGGCTACCTGCCCTTGACCCAGGTTTAGATGAGGTGGGACCTGAGAGTGAGGACCCCCAGCCCACAGCATCAGGCTGCGAAGGGCTACCTGCCCCTAGCCCAGGTTCAGGAGAGGTAAAGCCTGAGGAGGAAGATCCCCAGCCAGCGGTAGTGGGAATCCCACAGACCGCACCGGATGGGGCAGTGGCTCGGGTTAAAGGCCCACCAGCCAGAAAAACCCCACCCGCCAAAGCCTCTAGAAGGTCCCCACGAACGCCCCAGCCAAGGAAACCATGGTCACCGGCTCCCCAGTTTAAAGGGACAGCCTCCCGAGTCAGGGGTAAATCTAAGGACAGAGTTCCCCAGCCAGCAGCCACAGGCTGCGAGGGACCAAAAGTACAGGACAGTGCGGCCACACCAAAGGGAGCAGTGTGCCACAGCCCGAACAGGGATTAGCCTGGCCGCCCGGAGATGGGCGGCGGATGTACATAACTTCTGTTAGTTAAGTTTGGGTGTTTAGTTTAAGTTTAAACGAGGTGATTGGTAGTTTGAAAAGTAGCAGTATTGTTAAGAGTGCTTGTATTAAGTCGAGGTCGCGAGACTCGATTATGCTTTACCCAAGCCAGAGAATCTCCTCGGGACCTGGCTATATGCTCTTGTGTCTCTTTGCAGGAGAGGATTTCAAGATGAAGGGGGGCATACTCCTACTCGCCCTGATAGGAATGAGCACTGGGAAGTGAGGTGACGTGGAGGACTCCCATATCTATGGGTGCTCAGGAGAGAGAGCACCGGTTGTGACTGCTGGGGGCGGCGAACGAGGCGTGGAGGAGCTCGCTATCTATTCCCTTGAGGGAAGATGGCCAGGGTGGCTGGGATCCAACTCCACCCGGTACTCCAGCCAGACCGGGTTCACCTACGGGGAGGCCTCCCTCCCCTGCCCCAGCGTACAGGTTGTGGCCTCACGGGTCGGGGTCACCGAGGGGAAACGCGTGTGCCTGACTTGCAGAGGACAGATTCCCCTGGGAGGGTGGTGGTGGCTCAGGAAGCTGAGCAGAGACATGGGGGATCGTACAGCTGACTCGGAATGAATGGGGAACGACACCTACCGGACGGTCACAGGGACCCGAGGAGGGACTAGAGTATGCTGGGATAAGTGGTGGGAGTCGGAACAGGGAATTTATGTCTGCATGTGGGGGTCACAAAGGCATATCCATCATCTTCTCCGCATCATGGCAGGATAAGGGGAAGGGGGTGGAATGGGATTCCCACCGACACACTTGCATAGCCCCACGCTACCCAGCCCCAGTCAAAGCCACTGAACTAGTGGCACGCGCCCGAAAGCCCCTGCCCACGACTCAGGCAGCAAGGACACACAGAGAGTGGTGCCCTGCCACCACCAAGGGACCAGGGAATGGGCTGGTACTAGTGCCGATGGAAAAGGTGCTATACCAGGAGGTACACTGCGCGGTAGCGTCCGTGATTCTGAATCTTACCGAGGTACACTTACCTGAGTGGTGTCCCAAAGAGACAGAACAGCTATATCAGGCGCTGTTGAAAGAAATGTTTCGGAAATTCTACGAGTTCGATTTTGCCAATGTAGACAAAACAGAACTGTACACTACACACACGGAGTATTTTGGTAATGCGGGGAGACAAAGAAGGGGAGCCTGGAATTATGTTTTTACAGCGTTTAACACAGGGTCCTCTGTCATCAACAGCCTGGATGACACAGAATTGCAGACACAGATAAACGGTCTAAAAACACAATTGAGGAAAATCCTAATGGAAGAAAATAAGGTAGTAGGCTCAGTTACATGAGGATCAGGCCATGACGGTCCATTTAAAGGAGATAATAGCTGAGCTGGAGAAGCACGCAAAGACTGTAAATGCCCTCATAAGAGAGGACAGAAATGCTTCAGATCAGGCTGCACAGAACGAGGTGTGCGTACTGTATGGGGCATGGTTGCTGGGCGAGGGCTGCAGTAATCTGAAGGATTTAAAACTGGGTTTAGTCCCCTCCTGGATCAGCAGTAAGCACCTTGCAGCCCTCCATCCATTTGAGAATGTCAACTCCGTGTCAACTCCGGCTAGCTTCTGAGGCCTACCCAGTCCCAGTAGATTGTGGACGGTCCAACCATACTATCATGGGTATAGTAGTAAGGATGCCGGTCATGGGTGGGACAGCCCGACTCGCACCGGTATACAGGGTAGAGAACATTGGAGTCATTCAAGGGGGTGCACACATCCGTTTCACGGTGGTCCCACCTTATGTCATAAAGTGGGAGCACGCTATGACAGGTACTGACCTCTCGGGGTGCCAGAGCCGGGGAGCACACATAATACTGTGTCCCCAGCACTTGAACACCTATTCAAAACCACAGTGCGGGTTTAAAGCTGCTGACGCAAAACCTATTAACTGTACCATGGAGGTAATGGCACAAGACCATGTTCCCCCACAGGTAGCATATATAGGAGGTGGGACATAGTGTGTCACCACAGGTATGCCCCACTACCAGCATGGACAGCATAGCTGGTGTCCAGTAAGTGACAGCAGTTTCTGCTTTAAACCCGAGGCAGAAGTTCAAGTGGCCCAGGAACGGATTTCCCCATTCCTGAACCCTCCACTGTTCACCTCACTGTAAAAGAGAATTTCACCAACCTGCAAAAATATGTGGTGCATTTTGGCTACGAAATCCCCCCTCTCCCAGAACACCTTACCAAAATACTAAAAGCAGTAATAGTCTCACAGAAACATTTCTACACTCTGGAGCAGAAGACGATAGAGATAGGGGCCAAAATATTGGATATTGTGGTTCCACCCTTGTGGGACATTTTTAAAAACATAGAAGTCCCTTCATGGGTTAGACTGGCTTCCCACATCCTTCTGATTTGCCAGTTGGGAATAGTATTGTACCTAGTGTGCACTCAGTGCAAGGGAAAAGGCCAAATGCTAGAATTCCGAAACCAAAGGACCTGGAAGGAACATTATGTTAAGGTGGAGGGAGACACACCTGTTTGAATTGTTTTTGTATTTCTGAATAAAGATTGTTGGTTTTTTTTGTGTTTTTGTTATTTTTAATAAAGACTTTTCAATTTGTTATTTTTAATAAAGATGTGTATGTACCGAGTGGTGCAGGGGTGTTGGACCCCCTCCATGCTTGGATGTGTGTAAACGACTGTATTCTGCCTATGTATGCTTATGTACACTACATTTTAAAGAGTGGGAAGTGCATGTGTCATGGGATCATGGGTAGTTAATTACAGGGAAGGTTGACTATGGAAGGTCGGGAATTTTGCTCACCTTGAAAGTATGATACTTAAAGCGAGTTTAGTATCAACAGGGGGGAGTGTAGGGTCCTCAAAATTCCCACAATCCCCAAAAGTTATCAAGAAAAGGGACCCTGAATGGACAAGTTATTAAAAAAGGTACCCAAAGGAAAATGACTTCTGAAAACTTGTGACAGAAGCCTGCAGGATTTTAAAAAGCAAGGCCCTGCAAAAGCAGGCCCATTCAAAGCTTTGAAGAGAAACCTGGCATGCATGGACCTGTGAAAGACTTTGTCATTTTTAAAGCCAGACAGCTAGATAAACATAGAATATGCATTCTTCATCTTGAAACAGATCGACTCAGGATAGACCTAATCTTGAAGCCATTAACTTTCTGCATAACTAATCGGTAACAGCTCAAAGTAGCTACCAAGCCAGGAAAAGACAATTAAACTTCATAAATGACAAACAGCCAAGATATTGAAGCCGTTAAGCAAGGAGACAACCGCCCCAAAAGCATTTAAGGTGAATGACTGTAAACACTTTAGACGAGCCCGCCAAAATTAAACAAAGAACTCAACCTGATTTGGCACGCAGATAAGGGGTGAAGAACCCCTTGTAGGCCCACCGGTAGCCAAGCTCTCTTCTTCTCTTCTCGTCCCGCGCTGACACCGAGGACGCCCACCATAACACCGGGGGCCAAACGCGCAGCAGGAGAGAGCCAGCCATCGGGACACGATAAGGAATAGAGCCAAACAGCAAGATCGACGCAACAGCTGGGCAGGCTCAACCGAGGACAACTAGGCCGCAAAGGACCAAGCCTACACCGAAGACCACCAACCGAGCCCCAGCCGCAATGAAACTCGACGACCAAACCACCACAAGAAGAACAAAACCCGAAGTTTCCACTCTACAAACTAAGGTATCCAACAAAAACTTTACTATCCCTATTTCTAGCAAAAGAAAAGGGGACTTACTGGACAAATCCATAACCGTGCCCTTACCGCATCAGCAGACTCAACACAACTGAGGGACCTTTGCAGTTCCCAAGACTGAGACCACGTGGGGACAGCAGGCCCCAAAGGACACAAAGAGCGAACCCCAAAAAACCGCAACCAGCTTAACTGACAGGTTTCGAACTGTCAATGAAACCCCATTGGTGAGCATAAATCCCTGACCCTTCTTAGCTCAATCTAGTTAGGTATTGGGGGTGGGACAAGGGTAGAGGGATTATTAATGTGATTGTTCCCTCGTTGTGCCGTGTGTTCCCCATTCCCAAGTAAGTGTACTTTTATATGTCTGTAATTATTCTAGTAATTTCCAGTGTTGTAATATTGTTGTGCCTTTAATAAAATTACGGTTTTCTTGTACCAAACCAGTTGTCTACTCTAATTCTGTATCACCGCCTGTATCTAAGTCCGGTGTCTAGAACCCAGGGGTGTGGGAGCGATTTGAACTGCTCAGAGACAGTCAGGGGCAGAGCTGACTGGGCACACGCCACCCCATACAGTGTGTAAACCATTAGTTGTAGAATCATGCAACACAGAAGGAGGCCATTCAGCCCATCGCACCTATGGCAACTCTTTGTAAGAGTTATCCAATTAGTCCCACTCCCCTGCTTCCTTCCTCATAGCCCTGCAAATTTTTCCTTTTCAAGTATATATTTTTGAAAATTCTTAATCAATCTACTTCCACCAGCATTTCAGGCAGTGCATCCCAGATCATAACAAATTGCTGCATAAAAAAAATTCTCCTAATCTCCCCTCTGGTTCTTTTGCTAATGATCTTAAATCTGTGACCCTATTGCCAGTGGAAACAGTTTCTCATTTATTCTATCAAAACCTCTCATAATTTCAACACTTCTATTAAACCTTTGTTGTGTATGTAATATGTGTGCTACTTTGAACCTATGGACAGGACTGCACTACTTGTAGGGCGTAGTGATACGCAGTACCACTCCTGGCCATGGGGTATAAATAGTACTGTGGGTACTGATCTCCCCTCAGTTCCCGCCTGTGGGCATGAAGTAAAGACCTACGTGCAGTCCCTACCTCCAACCAGTAAAGACCTGTTTGAGTTATACGTTTAAGTCTTTGTGTTAATTGTTCAATACAATACACATACTTAACACTGGCGACGAGTCAGTTCGAACCCTGCGGCAGTTATTCCACGGCGGCTTCGTCCAAAGACAGGACGTTGAAGAGAGGTTTCAATCCTCAACACCCCACTCAAAACTGAAGGGCAGCAGAAATCCTGACAGCTTCCAGCGACTGGAATTAACAGGCATTAGGACCCTGAAGCCTCCATAACCTCGTGGGTAAGCCAGAGCCCGGGAGGGAGCGAGCAAGAGCCGCGCGAGCGGGTGAGCCAGAGGCCGGGAGCCGCTTCAAGTGCGAGGCGCAGCGCGGGCCAGCGATCGGGACCGAAGATAAGGGCCGCACTTGGGCGATCGCGGCGAAGCTAAGGGCCGCACTCGGGGGCTGAAGGGAGACGGCGTCGGGGGACGGGTGAAGACCGCCAAGCGCGGGAAAACTGCCATTTTGTGGGCGGAGGACGACGGCAAGAGCGGGAAGCCGCCATCTTTGATAACAAGTAAAGAAAAGAAAATCTGAGAAATTGCAAATCTACAATGCCTAAACACGGGAATATTAGCACCTTTGATAGTGACCTCGAAGATTGGGCCATATATGTTGAAAGAGTAAAAAATTATTGTAAGGCCAATAAAATTCGTGACCAAGATAAAGCTCTAACATTATTAAATTTAATGGGTGCGAAGACATACGGGCAATTGAAACATCTGTTATCACCAGATGAACCGACGGATAAGACGTTCGATGAGGTTGTTACTGTCCTGAAAGATCATCTAAACCCCACGCCGCTGATGCTAGCGGAACGATTTAAATTTTACGACAGAAGGCAGCTACAGCATGAAAGCAATGCTGAATATTTGCTGGAATTGCGTAAATTAGCGAAATATTGCCAGTTTGGAACGGGACTGACAGATGCACTACGAGACAAATTTGTGTGTGGTTTATTTAAACAGGATACACAAAAGCGACTGCTCGAGGAGAATGAGCTGACGCTTGAGAAGGCGGTCACTATGGCAGCAGCACACGAAGCCGCAGCGAGAGGCACGGCAGTAATGCAGCTACGGTCACCGGAGCTCAGTGCACACAAATTGGGTGTGAGTTCTGGCAAATGTTATCATTGTGGAAAGACAACGCATGATCAGAACCAGTGTTGGTTTAAAAACCAAGAATGTAGAACTTGTGGTAGGCTTGGACATATAGCTAGAGTATGCAGGTCAGGGAAGAAGACCAGCAACAAGAAGTCACCGCAAGGAAAATACACAAAGGTACACAAGGTGACCGAACAGGAGTCCGATTCAGACGCTAGCAGTAATGAACTGGCTAGCTTAAGCTGTAATGAACTGGCTAGCTTAAGAGTACTCAACGCTGGTAAGGGTGCAGACCTCCAGACAATTTGGGTCACTCTTCAGATAGAAGGAGTCCAAGTAAAACTGGAATTGGACACTGGATTGGCATTGACGGTCATAAATAAGAAAGATTACGGAAAGTTATTCCAACATATTCCCCTACAGGATACGGGGATTATATTGAAAACATACACGGGGCAAAGAGTGTACCCCATCGGGAAAATAGAGGTTGCAGTGGTCCACAAGGGCGAAGACAGTCAAATAATGGACTTATATGTGATATCTGAAGGAGGTCCTCCACTACTAGGACGGGAGTGGATTAGGAAAATGAATATGGACTGGCATTTCCTACAAACAATAACGAGTGAGAACTCGGTGAAGATAGTCGGCCCAGACTCTGGAACGGATGATGGTAAGCCCAACTCAGGTGCAAAAGACAAAGTTTCAGCACAGAATTCCACTGAGCAACAACAACATAGTTTAACTGTGGATTCTGAGTCTGGCAAGTCTACTGATGTGCCCATTTCTGAGGGACACCGGGCTCGAACTCAACTCCATTTCAAACTACAACAGCAATTAGAACAAATGCTTCGCCGTTTTGAGCAAGAGTTGAATGCAACGAAAGAGTTCTTTGATATCGAGTTGGAGAATCTGGAAAGACAACAGAAGCAGCTGATGGAGAAAATGGAGCAGGAGCACACAAAACGTCTGATGTCAGAGGAGTTAACGGTCAGCCAACTCCTGCATATGCTGAAGGACAGGACTCTGAAATGGGAAAAACTTGAACACGAACTTCAATATTCAAACGAAAGGGGTTCGGAGCTCTCAAAGGTTATTGGAAGAGCTGAGGTGGCAACACAGACTGAGATGACTGCAACAGAGCAGCCCTTGGATGCCAAAAGTACGCTGACTCACATCAACGTAGAACAACAGACCGCTGAAACAGCTGCTCCGGTAGAGGGATTGAATAGTCCGATCAATCAATCTCCAAAAGAAGTTGAAGTAGTAAAATCTCAAATGAGGTCATTAGTAAACGACTTGCTGAAAGCCCAGAAAAAGCTGGATGAAGAGGTACGCATGAAGAAGTCTCTTCAGGAAAGATGTCTGGACTTGGAACAAAAGCTGGCTAACGCCCAGCTGGGTATGGAGGAAATAGAAGACCCTCTCGCTGGCCTAGATCAGGACGACACCGAATATTACTATGTCCTGTCCTGCCCAACTTGTAACTTCGACTCCCACCATACAGAAATCATGGAGGAGCACCGAAAGTCTACGGAACATCGGGAGAAGGTGGCTCTACTACGGAAAAAGGAGGAAGAGAAGGAGGAACTGCGCATGCAGCTGGCAGCTGACAGTGGAGCCCAGAGAGTCTCCAAGAAGCAGAAAAGGAAAAGTCGAAACAGAAGATGACCCATCTGAACCATTATTACCTCTACCAGATCACACACGTGGTCCCTCCGAACGGAGCCAATTCAGTTCGGAAGTTCAAACTGTTAAATCCATGGAAGGACTATTGAATGAGTCACTCCAGCAACGTGAACCGACTACACCACAGAGATTGAATCTGTGAACTGTTTTCCGCAGAGACTGAATCTGTGATCTGTTTTGACATGAAGTTATCTATGTATCTATGTTATTCTGTTATGTAAACCTGAAGTTATATATGTATATAGGTTATTACGTTATGTTAAATGGGGAGATGACTGTAAAGCTAAGAAGGGAGGAATGTTGTGTATGTAATATGTGTGCTACTTTGAACCTATGGACAGGACTGCACTACTTGTAGGGCGTAGTGATACGCAGTACCACTCCTGGCCATGGGGTATAAATAGTACTGTGGGTACTGATCTCCCCTCAGTTCCCGCCTGTGGGCATGAAGTAAAGACCTACGTGCAGTCCCTACCTCCAACCAGTAAAGACCTGTTTGAGTTATACGTTTAAGTCTTTGTGTTAATTGTTCAATACAATACACATACTTAACAACCTTGCCTTAACTTTATTCCCCAAAACTCTTAGTAAGTTAGTAAGCTAACTCCTGAATTGTACACCAACAGCAATTTCTAGCCTATTAAGCAAATTATGTGTCAATGGGAGACCAAGATATTTGGATATTAACAGTTAGTATCATTCCAATAGTTAACCATAGACTGGAACTCAGAGTTGTAATTACATTGCTAGATGGCAGGAATTGTTGGTGCGCATCAAACTAAATCAAGTCAAACACCTCAAGCTATGGTTACTGCACAGCTTGATTTACCATCTATATCATCAGAGATCATTACATGGGGATTCCACACCCTGGGACATGCATAGATCTATCAACTTGTTGTGAATCATTTAAATGGATTCAAGTGTGGGAAAGCTATGTGAGATGCAAATGTTAATGATATAAATTATAACATATTACTGATGTTTTAATGTTTACTACTGTTTTAAAGTTTTATTTCACTTGGAAACAATGGCCCAGAATTTGCTGAAAAAATATGGTGAACGATGCACGCCATTATTAACGTGAAAATCAGCCAGCAACTTGTGGCGAGGAAGAGATAGCCTGTGAATTACAAATCGCCACAAGTTGCTGGACGTCTTACGCCGCCCCGCCGATAGCTTTGTGAAAATGGCATCTCGCCCTTAACCTCCCCGTGATTTTCATAAAGTTGCTGCATGTGCATGTTAACTGCCCATTAAACTTGCCACAGAAAGTTTAGTCTAGTAATTAATAGTAATTCGTACCCTTTTAATGACATGATAATTGTTAATGTCTGCCAATCAACCTCTTCGGACCAGAAAGTGCACAATTAAAAATGTAGAGTTTCATTCCTGCATGTAGTGAATTATTGTCAAATTTGTAATTATTTTTTTCTTTCTTTTCCTTTCTGTCTCTTTTGCTCTCTCTTAATCCAATCTTTCTTTCCTTCTCTTTATTTCTTTTTCTGTACCTGATTTGACTCTAATTCACCTAATCTAATTCCCCACTTTCTCAGTCCTTCTTCTGTTTATTTCTCAATCCTTAAAGCTCATTCGTTAAGGAGATAGACTGTTGTTCACCGAGGTCCCAGATGCCCCATTGTCTTTGCCATGCTGTTATCAGCTCGCACTTCTAGCAACATTATGGGCAAAACATTTTTGAGCTGAAGCGTGCAGGAACAAGTCTAACTAACCGAGTATGCTGTGAGATGCCCCGCTCCAGCAAATTCTGTACATTCACAAACATTTACTGATATAACTATTCTGACCCTTGAATTTGGAACGCACTACAACGTAGAACATTCATGTAATTTGGGTCATTCTGAGACTAAACTGCAATGTGGTACTATGCAGCTTGAGTATGAAATTATATGATATACAAATAGAGTGCACTTATCAGAATCCATCGATCTCTATATAACAACTTTAACCAAAGCCTGTTGATGTCAATGGACTGACAGATCAAAAATGTGGAGGATCTTTTAGATTTTGAGTACTGAAGTTTACTTAACAATTGTATTCAAGATAACGTTAAAAGGCAATCGTTTTGAGAACATGTTCAATTTCAGAGGCCAGATTGTCTCTATAGGACGAATGTGTGCTTGATAGGGAGCCTCGAACGTCAGACTTGCAACTTCTCAAAATCAGCCCTCATTTCTAAATATGATCTCATCTATAAAATATGCTCTATTTTAAATTCTGATGTGGTCACTATTTAGGCAGACAAAGTTTTCAATAGAAGTAGGAATAATCTGAAAATTGTCCACTATATTGAATGTCAGAAACATTCCAAGATGCTTATACACAATCAATTACATTGAAATGCAATGACATTTGCTACCGAAGCAAATAGTATACTCATTTTGCATACAGCAAGAGTGCACACCAGCAATGAGAAGAATGAGTCATTATTCTGTTATTGGTGGTGTTGGTTGAGTGAGAAATGTTGAGCAGAATACTGGGAGAACTTTCTCCTTTTCTTAAAATAGTGTAATAGAATATTTAACTTCCACCTGAAACTGTCAGATGGACCACAATTTAATCCTCAGTCTCATCCAAAGAATAACATCTTCAACAATGTTAACCTAAATTTTGTGTTCAAGACCTAGAGTGGGACTTGAATCTGTAACTTTTGAGCACAAAATTCGGAGTGCTACCAAATGAGCCCAAATGACACATACATTGAATGCTAAAATATACACTGCTGATGTTTATGTTTAAGTGAAAACTTTTACAAACCCTTTTTCAGTTTTTTTCTTAACACGCTTTTTATCAAGCCAGATAACATGGAAGGCTGAATTTGACCCATGGACTGTATACATGTCTTTTTTAAAACATTGAGGATCTTAGGCCTAGAAATTTGTGTACTTACCGCTCAACGGTAAGGGCCGTTTCTTGAAAAGGAATGGCGGCCGCTTCACTTCCGCCTGCCTTTGACACGGGACTCGGCGGCCGCCATTTTGGTGAGGGCCAAAGCGCTGCTATTTGCATATTTGCAGCGCTGGCCCTAGAAATGCAAAACAACAGAGCGTGATGTCAGCCGTTGTGCATCGCTGATTTGATGACACGCTCTGCAAACTTGGATCTTAGCGTTGACTTTAATGCTGGGTCCTAAGCTCGCTCTGAATAGCGAGCATACAGCAGACCTACAGAGATGCTGTCAGTGCTACTTAAAGGGACGCACAAGTCTTTCAAGTAAGTTTGCATTTAAGCTTTTGGACTGGATTTTTTATATTTTATTGAATTAGTGGCTTGCTGCAATAGATGTTAAAAGTTTTTAAAGTGTGCAGCGAGTGCTGCTGGATGCTTGCAAGGCCTCGTATGGTAAAGGAAGGCCTCTGAAAAGACAGAAAATGCTAGAAATACTCAACAGGTCAGGCAGCATCCGTGGAGAGATAAAAAGAGTTCACGTCTCAGGTCGAGATGCTGCCTGACCTGCTGAGTGCTTCATCATTTTCTGCTTTTATTTCAGATTTCCAGCATCCACTCACAGAGGGAAAAGGAAGACACGGAAGAGGAAGAAACAAAAGAGGAGGAAGCGGAGGGAAGGATACCACCCAGACAGTCCCTTTCTGACCAGGATATCCGTGACGGAATCATCCACCTGCGGTCCTAGTGACCACAACTCCAATTCCCCTTTCAAAATAACCCCCACACCTAACCTCCCTCTGTTACTGACCATCACAGCGTCCTCTTGGCCACAATGCTGAAATAAAAGCCACCACAAAGCAAACTTTCCAATCCAACTTTATACATCTATCCTTCCAATATGATATCAAGAAATCAACTAATCACCCTTATTCATTCTCTTAGTGACTGTCTTGCATGTGCCTTTGCTTATCCTACTGATGTAATGCTGTGCTACCCCAGTGGCTGCAGCATGGCTGGTGGAAGGCAGCTGATGTTCAGTGGGGGACACTGCAGATTTCCTTGTGGGTCAACCTTGAGGAACTGGTGACTGGGAGTTTCAAATTGAGTGACGGTGTTTCTTCTCCTTCTTCTTCTTCTTCTTCTTCTTCTCTCTCCTCTCCCTCTTCTTGGTCAACCATTGGCTGGGCAGGCTGCATTTCTTGGGGGTGTGAAATGAGGAAGGCACAAGGGTGGAGTTGTGGTGAGGGGAGGGTGGGAAAGCAAAAGGTGCATGCGAGAAGGAGGATAATGTATGAGGATACCAGCATCTTGTATCCTTTCAGCCCTGCTGCTGGCCAAGGACTCAGCCATGCCCCTGCCAAGAATGGCCAACACCATCCCCTCCAAGGGGGTGAGGTGAAACTAGGAATGGAAGGTGGGCATCATGTTTGATAGAGATTGTTGGTAGGTGAGTGATTGGAAGGGGGGAGGGAATGGTTGTTGTCATGCAATGAACAGTGTGTGAGTCTAATGGTTCAGTTAGGAGATGGCTTTTGAAGATGCATTCACTAACCTTGACCAGTGGTCTGATGTCATGAAGTTTATTTGGACAGTGGAGCCAGGTGATGGGGGTAACACTGCTAGCAGTGACGGCCTCTGTGATTTGGTCCCACTTCCTTCTTTCTGGAGGGCCTCCTGGCCCCTGTGGGTAGAGAACCTCTCTTACAATGGCCAGCATTTAAGGAATGAATGCATAAATTGTAACAGTTATACATTCCTTTCTGGCATAAAAACACAAAAGGAAAAACGGCCCAACCATGGCTAACAAAAGAAATTAAGGTTAGTATTAGATCCAAAGAGGAGTCACATAAAGTTGCCAAAAAAAGTAGCAAGCCTGAGGATTGGGAGCAGTTTAGAGTTCAGCAAAAAAGGACCAAGAGATTGATCAAGAGGGGAAAAATGGAATATGAGAGTAAACTTGCAAAGAACATAAAAGTGGATTGTAAAAGTTTCTACGAGTATGTAAAATGAAAAAGATTAGTGAAGACAAATGTAGGTCCCTTACAGTCAGAAATGGGAAAATTTATAATGGGGAACAAGGAAATGGCAGAGCAATTAAACAAGTACTTTGGTTTTGTCTTCACGGAAGAGGACACCAATAACTTCCCAGAAATGTGAGGGAACCAAGGGTCTAGTGAGAAGGAGGAATTAAAGGAAATTAGTATTAGTAAAAAAGTAATGCTGGAGAAATTAATGGGACTTAAAGCTGATAAATCCCCAGGGCCTGATAATCCGCATCCCAGAGTACTAAAAGAGATAGCCATGGAAATAGTGGATGCATTGGTTGTCATCTTCTAAAATTCTATAGATTATGGAACAGTTCTGGCAGATTGGAGGGTGACAAATGTAACCCCACTATTTAAAAAAGGAGGGTAATAAGAGAGAAAACCGGGAACTACAGATCGGTTAGACTAACAGCAGTAGTAGGGAAAATGCAAGAGCCTATTATAAAGGATGTGATAACAGGACACTTTGAAAATATCAACGGGATTAGAAAAAGTCAACATGGATTTATGAAAGGGAAATCATGTTTGACAAACCTACTGGAGTTTTTGAGGATATAACTGGTAGAATAGATAAGGGAGAACCAGTGGATGTGGTGTATTTGGATTTTCAGAAGGCCTTTGATAATGTCCCACATAAGAGGTTAGTATGCAAAATTAAAGCACATGGGATTGGGGGTAATGTACTGGCATGGATTGAAAATTGGTTAACAGACAGGAAACAGAGATTAGGACTAAATGGCTCTTTTTCGGGGTGGCAGGCGGTGGCTAGTGGGGTACCACAGGGATCAGTGCTTGGGCCCCAGCTACTCACAATATATATCAATGCTTTGGATGAGGGAAGCAAATGTAATATTTCCAAGTTTGCTGACGACACAAAACTAGGTGGGATTGTGAGTTGTGAGGAGGATGCAAAGAGGCTTCAAGGCGATTTAGACAAGTTGAGTGAATGGGCAAATACATGGCAGATGCAGTATAACGTGGATAAATGTGAAGTTATCCACTTCAGTAGGAAAAACAGAAAGACAGAGTATTATTTAAATAGTGATAGATTGGGAAATGCTGATGTACAAAGGGACCTGGCTGTTCTTGTACACCAGTCACTGAAAGCAAACATGCAGGTGTAGCAAGCAGTTAGGAAGGCAAATGGTATGTTTCCCTTCATTGCAAGAGGATTTGAGTGCAGGAGCAAGGATGTCTTATTACAGTTGTACAGGGCCTTGGTGAGACCACACCTGGAGTACTGTGTGCAGTTTTGGTCTCCTTACCTAAGAAAGGATATACTTGCCATAGAGGGAAGGTTCACCAGACTGATTCCTGGGATGGCAGGACTGTCGTATGAGGAGAGATTGGGTCGACTAGGCCTGTATTCACTAGAGTTTAGAAGAATGAGAGGGGAATCTCATTGAAACGTATAAAATTCTGACAGGGCTAGACAGACTGGATGCAGGGAGGATGTTTCCCCTGGCTGGGGAGTCTAGAACAAGGAGTCGCAGTCTCAGGATACGGGGTAGGACATTTAGGACTGAGATGAGGAGAAATTTCTTCACTCAGGGGATGGTGAACCTGTGGAGTTCTCTACCACAGAAGGCTGTGGAGACCAAGTCACTGAATATATTTAAGAAGGAGATAGATAGATTTCTAGACACAAAAGGGCCATGGGGAGAGAGTGGGAATATGGTATTGAGATAAAGGATCAGCCGTGATCATATTGAATGGTGGAGCAGGCTCAAAGGGCTGAATGGCCTACTCCTGCTTCTATTTTTCTATGTTTCTATGTTTTTCTATGACCCCCTGCACAAAACTGGAGTGCTGCTTGCGAGACCCTGGGTGCTCCTTCCCTGGCTTGTTGAGCCATTTGTGTTAGTGCTGAAGCACTTTTACCAGCTTTTTTAGGTGCAGAAGGCAATTCAGATTTAAGAGCTGAAGACTGCCATTTGGGAATTATTTTTAATGTTTATTTTTTTTTCAGAAGGCAGTTGAGCTCTAAGAGCTAAAAACTGCCTATTTTTAAATGATTTTTTTTTCATTTTAGAAGGCAGTTGCCCTTTAAGGGACCGACATTGCTTTCTAAAATGTAAGAAGTCACACAACACCAGGTTATAGTCCAACAGCTTTATTTGAAATCACAAGCTTTCGGAGCGCTGCTCCTTCATCAGGTGAAGTGGGGAAATGCATAAAGACACAGCTTATATAGTCAGAGAATAATGTCAGATGTTTACAGGTAATCTTTCCAACTGCCATTTATCACACCTCGACAGAGAGATAATCACAGCAATCAAAGGTGTGAATGGTGTCCAAACATTTGTCCACCCCAGTCCAACACCGGCATCTCCACACCATGGCTTTCTAAAATGACAGGCTAGATTTAAGAGAAGGCTGTTCTTGCTCCAGAAACACTACAGCCATGGTATATTGGGCATCCTGCTGAGAGTAGCACCCGAAAACCAAACTTTCATGGTAAGTTTAGCGCTGCACTAATGGTAAACAGCTGGCAGCACCAAAATTGCTGCCTGAGCGATTTATTCGGGTGGCCATTAATTGCGGCTCGTGGTGGCACCGGCAGGTTTTCAGCACACTGGAATTTTTAGATGTCAGTTTCTAACTTGAAAGTTATTTTAAATTCCAGTTTCCTGTGGTTATGCAAAAAAACTTCCACAATATAACATAATTCATACATTATGGAAGATCTTTAATATCTCAAAATAACTTATTTCCTTATTCTATCCACCAGCAAGACCACCTTCTTTTACCTGCCTTTTACTGCACTGAAACTCTTATCTACACTCTTGTTACTTCCAGACTCAACTTCTGCCATGCCCTCCTCATCCACCTCCCAAGCTCGACCTACAAAAACATCAACTCATCCAAATCTGCAAAGCTTGCAGTCTGTCCTGCAATGTATCCTGTTGGCCTATCATCTCATTCCAAAGTACTTCCTTTGGCTCTCTGTCACCTGACACAGTGAATTCAAAATTCTTGATCTTGTTTAGATATAGATATAGTTATAGGTATGTGAAGAGAAAAAGATTGGTGAAGTGAAGCGTAGGTCCCTTGCAGTCAGAATCAGGGGAATTTATAATGGGGAACAAAGAAATGGTGGACCAATTAAATACATACTTTGGTTCTGTCTTCACAAAGGAGGACACAAATTACCTCCCAAAGATGTCAGGGAACATAGGGTCTAATGAAAGGGAGGAACTGATAGAAATCAGTATTTGTAAGGAAATGGTGTTAGGGAAATTGATGGGATTGAGGGCCGATAAATCCCCAGGGCCTAATAATCTACATCCTAGGGCACTTAAGGAAGTGGCCCTAGAAATAGTAGATGCATTGCTGGTCATCTTCCAAAATTCGATAGACTCTGGAACAGTACCTATGGATTGGCGGGTAGCTAATGTTACCCCACTGTTCAAAAAGGGTGGTAGAGAGAAAACGGGGAATTACAGACCGGTAAGCCTGACATCGGTAGTGGGGAAAATGCTAGAGTCCATTATAAAGGATGTAATAGCAGAGCACTGTGAAAAAAGTGACAGGATCGGACAAAGTCAACATGGATTTACAAAAGGTAAATCGTGCTTGACTAATCTACTGGAATTTTTTGAGGATGTAACTGGTAAAATAGATAAGGGAGAACCAGTGGATGTGGTGTATTTGGATCTTCAAAAGGCTTTCGATAAGGTCCCGCATAAGAGATTAGCGTGTAAAATTAAGGCACATGGGATTGGGGGCAAGGTATTGACTTGGATAGAGAACTGGTTGACAGACAGAAAGCAAAGAGTTGGAATAAACGGCTCTTTTTCCGAGTGGCAGGCAGTGACTAGTGGGGTACCGCAGGGATCGGTCCTTGGACCCCAGCTATTCACAATATATATTAATGATCTGGATGAGGGAACTAGATGTAATATCTCCAAGTTTGCAGACAACACAAAGCTGGGTGGGCGTGTGTGCTGTCAGCAGGATGCCGAGAAACTCCAGTATGATTTGAACAGGTTGGTCTTATGTTCATTTATAAATAGACATTCTTATTATGAACACAGCTAGCTTTTGCTAGACACTTTATTGAGCACATGTGGACTAGGTACAGTATCTGTAGAGGCATCCATCTTGACTGCTGCCTTGTGGGTAGCCTAGTGCCTCATAGGTAATGTAGTCTTAATATACATACAGCTGGGTAGTGTAGTCTTATATACATACAGCTATATGCAGCTCTACACAGCTCTACGGCTCCACCTAGTGTCCACTATAGAATGACATGTTATTGATCATTACATCCCCCTTTCTTTGAGGTTTAACAAAATCAATATCAATCAACTTTCAAGAAAACAATAAAGATAATATCAGTAACACTTTTGTTAGTGCTCTATAAACATAAACATTTTCAAAACAGTCAACACATTTTCAAAGCTTTACATTGTACTCAAAGATTAAGTCTATCAGGCTTTTTTACTTCACGTGTGGATCTTCTCAACATGGGTAAGTCTGATGTGTCTTCATGAGATTGTTCTGGTGGTGAATGACAAGATGCAGTTGCGGCATTGTCATCAATCTGGTCTTGAATAGTCTCTTGTGTTTTTAGGAGGGAACGGCGGTTCCTCCTTAGAATCTGTCCTTCCTCAGTTCTAACAGTGTACGACCTTGGTCCTACTTCCTCAAGAACTGTAGCTTTCCTGTTCCATGCATCTGGATCCTCAATCCTGACCACATCATCCCTTGTCAATGGTTTTAGAGTTTTGGATGACTTGTCATAGTATGATTTCTGTTTCAGCTTTAACAGTTGAAGTCTCTGTCTCAGTTCCTCACTTTGCTGTTCTTTTGCACAGCAGGGTAGCATGGTGTTTCTGACATGTCTCACATTTGCCTATCATGTTCTCAATGTCCTTATTTATGCCAGGCCAATAAACAGTGTCTCTTGCCCTCCTTTTGCATTTTTCAATTCCGAGGTGTCCCTCATGAATCCTTTTGAGCATGTCTTGACGTAGAGCCTGTGGAATGACTATTCTGTTCTGTTTTAGTAATAGTCCACTCGCGACACTCAATTCTGACCTTATGTGAAAATATTTTGGACAGGAACCTTTTGGCCAACCATGATGAATGTTCTCTATTACTGTTTGTAATACTGTATCTTCACCCTCTGCTTGTAGCAAGACCGCACCTAGGCCATCTTTTGATGCATCCGTTGACACTTTGATTCTTTTTGTTGAGTCAAAGAAGGTGAGTACAGGTGTGGTTGCCAGCACTGTTTTGAGGTTTATCCACTCTTGTTCATGTCTTTCTGCCGATGCAAACTCATTTGTTTTATGTAGCAGGTCTCGCAGACAGGCTGTCTTGGCTGACAAGTTAGGAATGAACTTTCCAATGAAGTTTATCATCCCCATGATGCGTAGCACTCCTTTTTTGTCAGTGGGTCGGGGCATTTTGAGTATGGTGTTTACTTTTTCCATATCTGGCTCTATTCCTTTACCAGATAGATTATCTCCTAGGAAAGTGACTTCCTGGACGCCAAACTGACACTTGGCTTTGTTGAGCTTCAGTCCATTCCGGCGTATGCTCTGTAGCACTTTAGTCAGTCTCTCATTGTGTTCTTTCAGTGTGGAGCCCCAGATGATGATGTCATCAACATAGACCCGAACTCCTTCCAGACCTTGAATTATGTGTTCCATCGCTCTATGAAAGATTTCAGATGCAGATATTATCCCAAATGGTGTGTTGAAGGTACAGTATTTGGTGCTCTCTTCATCCAGTTTTAGTTGCCAAAATCCTTGTGAGGCATCGAGCTTTGTAAAGTATCTGGCACCTGACATTTCACTGGTGATTTCTTCTTGCTTGGGAATCTGGTAGTGTTCACGTTTTATGTTTGCATTTAAGTCCTTTGGATCCATGCATATTCTTAGATCATTGTTCTTTTTCTTTACACATACCATGGAGTTAACCCAGTCTGTTGGCTCTTTGACTTTCCTGATGACTCCTAGTGTGGTCATTCTGTCCAGTTCATTCTTGAGCCGGTCATGCAGGGGTGCTGGAACTCTTCGTGGAGCATGTACCACTGGCTGAGCATCCTCCTTTAGCTGGATCTTGTAAGTGAATGGTAGAACTCCAAATCCTTTGAACACATCCTGGAAATTATTCACTACAGAATCCACCGAGTCATCTGGTCTCTCTTGACCAGTTCTAAGTCCTCACAAACTTTGTCACCCAGTAGTGAATCAAGTCTTTCAGCCACAACAGAAAACATGAGATGATGCACTTTGTATTTGACTGTCACTTTAAGTCTGCATACACCTAAGCTATCTATTTTCTGTCCATTATAGTCCTTCAGTAGTACTGACTTTTTCTGTATTTTGGGCTTTTCTTTCATATTGTTAATGTCACTCATACTGATTAAGTTTCCTTTTGCCCCAGTGTCTAGTTCCAAGGTAACTAATGCTCCATTTACCTGCAGTGGGATCATCCATTTGTCCTCTTTTACTGCATTAACTTTATGTTCAGCATTGTCCATTTCTGAGGGCTGCACATTTTCTGTATCCTTTTTGATATTGTCACATGACACCATTCCTACAAAAAATGTCTGACTTATATCAGTGTCCTCAATTACATTAACCCGTTGCCCTTTCTTAGTTTTTACTTTTGAAAAGCATTGTTTGGCAAAGTGATTCTTTCCATTACACTTTGTGCACATTTTTTCAAATGCTGGGCATTGTCTTAACTGGTGTTTGTAACCACAGCGTTTACAATTAAAAATTTCATCCTCCGATTGCTTTTCATTTCTGTTCTGCCCACGTTTCTTCCCCTTGTAGGACACAGCACCGACTGCAGCATTATCACTCATTACAATCGCATCATTATTGATTTCATTGAAAGTCTTCGCGTGCTTTCGAGCTAGCTCACTGGCTTGGCATATTTTCACAGCCTTTTCCAAATTTAGTTCGGTTTCTCTCAACAGACGTTCCCTGACTTCTTTATCATGAATACCAAACACAATCTGGTCACGAATCATGGATGCTTTGAGCTCAGAGAAATTACATGTCTGTGCTTTCAGTTTCAGATCAGTTATAAAGCTATCAAAAGTCTCATTTTGCTGCTGTGTCCGAGAACGGAAGATGTATCTTTCATAGGTCTCATTCTTTTTGAGAGAGCAATGTGCATCAATTTTTTTTAGCACATCTTCTAATTTTTCTCTGTTCTCCTCTGGATTAAATACAAATGTATTAAATACCTCTATCACCTGTGGGCCTGCAACCATAAGCAGCAACACTATCTTCCTTGCATCTGGCTTCGTACCGAATCCGATGGCTGCAATGTAGAGTTCAAATTGTTGTTTAAAAGTCTGCCAATTGTAGTCGATATTTCCTGTGAGTTTCAAACGCTCTGGTGGCTTCAAATTCTCCATGTCGCTTTTCACAATTTACTCCTGGTACCATCTTATGTTCATTAATAAATAGACATTCTTATTATGAACACAGCTAGCTTTTGCTAGACACTTTATTGAGCACATGTGGACTAGGTACAGTATCTGTAGAGGCACCCATCTTGACTGCTGCCTTGTGGGTAGCCTAGTGCCTCATGGGTAATGTAGTCTTAATATACATACAGCTGGGTAGTGTAGTCTTATATACATATAGCTATATACAGCTCTACACAGCTCTACGGCTCCACCTAGTGTCCACTATAGAATGACATGTTATTGATCATTACAGTTGGGTGACTGGGCAGAAGCATGGCAGATGCAATATAATGTGGATAAATGCGAGGTTATCCACTTTGGTGTCAAAAACAGGAAGACAGATTATTATCTGAATGGCAATAGATTGGGAGAAGGGGAAATGCAACGAGACCTGGGCGTTCTTGTGCACCAGTCGCTGAAAGTAAGCATGCAGGTGCAGCAGGCGGTTAAGAAGGCAAATGGTATGTTGGCCTTCGTAGCGAGCGGGTTTGAGTACAGAAATAAGGATGTCTTGCTGCAGTTGTACAGGGCCTTGGTGAGACTACATCTTGAGTATTGTGTGCAGTTTTGGTCGCCTTAACTGAGGAAGGATTTTCTTGCCATGGGAGGAGTGCAGCGAAGACTCACCAGGCTGATACCTGGGATGGCAGGAATGATGTATAAGGAGAGATTGGGTCGATTGGGCCTGTACTCGCTGGAGTTTAGAAGAATGAGAGGGGATCTCATTGAAATTTATAAAATTCTAACAGGACTAGACAGACTAGATGCTGGAAGGATGTTCCTGATGGTCGGGGAGTCCAGTACCAGGGGTCACAGTCTAAGGATAAGGGGTAAGCCATTTAGGACAGTGATGAGGAGGAATTTCTTCACCCAGAGAGTGGTGAACCTGTGGAATTCTCTACCAAAGAAGGCAGTAGAGGCCAATTCATTAAATATATTCAAGAAGGAGTTGGATATATTTTTTAAGGCTAAAGTGATCAAGGGATATGGAGAGAAGGCAGGAACAGGGTACTGAATTTGGATGATCAGCCATGATCTCATTGAATGGCGGAGCAGGCTCGAGGGGCCGAATGGCCTACTCCTGCTCCTATCTTCTATGTTTCTATGTTTCTATGTTTAGAAATCCCTCAAGGCATCGACCTACCCTACCTCTGTATTCTCCTTCACCCCTTTATCTGAGCTCATGCCCTCTGGTCTTCCAACTCTGGCCTCATGCGTGCCCTCCTCCACTCTTAACATCAATGGCAAAGCCTTCATCCATCTTGGTCCTACTGTCTGTACCTCCCTCCCCAAATCAATCAACCTCACTACTCCTCTCTCTCTGCCTTTAAAAATTCCTCAAATCATATCTTTTTACCCTTGCAGTTGGTCATTTCTCCAACCTCTCCTATTACTGCTCAGCATCAGTCTCTCCTCTATGACATTTTGAGGTGTTTTCTATGCATCAAGAAATTATATAAGTATTGGTTGTTGTTGCTGATTTGGCAAATCAAATTTCACTTTTTATTCCAAGTACTATTTCTAACTGTTACAGATGGGGGACTGCCATTTACTCCAAAGACCAATGCCACTCTTCGAAAGGAGATACATGTGCATCTAATTGAAGGGAGACTTACCCTGTGGTTTTTGTTCCCAGCATATTAAGAAACACCAAGCCTGTACTCACTGCCTCCATAATCTAAGAGCACAGCTGACACTGGAAACTTACTATCAGAGGAACAACGGGCTCCAATCCCAAACCATCTGACATAACATACTAAAGATGCAATGGACTATAGCAATGTGCTATCTGACATCCATTTTAGTTTTAACTCCAAAATGCTGATCCATTAATTTAAAATCCACCACTTGCCTTTGTGCAGGATGACTGCATCCAATACAGCACTGTAATGGCATTTACATAGCGCCCTCAAATGGTCTGATGCAACACTGGCTGAATCAATTTTGCACAATTCTACAACCAGTCACCTACTGTTTGCATGAGAATTTAAACATTGTGACAGTTTGAAAATAGGGCCAAAATAAATAGAACAATTCAACACCTTTAAAACTTTGAAAAAAATATTTAAAATCAATTTCTTAATATAATTATCCTCTAAACAATCACACAACTCTGCAGTCCTTAAGTTATAGACACGTCACTTCGGTAATAAAATATGGATTGAATTTTGGTACTGAAAAACAGGGCACTTTAATTATGAACAGGTTATGCAGTCTCATTTCCTTCCAAGAGTGCTGTCAAAACCTTCAGTAACTTCCTATGAAACACAGAGATTTGAATTTGCTCTCCTCAATTCTATTTTAATTCACTTTTTTGGACGGTTACAACATTAGCCTTGAAGAAAAATCACAATCCTTAGTGCAATGACAAGTGCCAAATGACTTCCAGATAATTCATCTGAGGAGTTCTTAATCATGTGAGTTGGTCTGCCGCCTAGTCCAAAAATTTCCACTGCAGCTAAGTAAGAATGTTCTCTGCATAATCTACTTAGCAGGATCAGTCAGAATCAGTATCATTGGCCAAAATTTTCCCAGTCCTGCGAGTGCGGGTTTGGAGATAGGCCAGCAGTCAAAATGGCCGTGATTGACAGCGGTGCGGAGGTCCACTCTGAACCCGCCTCCGTGTCAGTTTCTCAACTGTCAGGTCTGCCTGTGGATCGCAGACCCGACACCAAGTGGTGGACCAGTCAATTAAGATGCTTAAGAGGTAATTTAAAGGTATTTTAAAGGATTTTACCCAGGCACATACCATTTTACCAAGTGTTCAATGAGTTTGCCATCCCTTGGGTTTCACGCCAGGTAAGTGTGTCGGGTTCTCAGTGACTCTCCATTGCTTTGGCTAGTTGACAGCTGCAAAAGTGGTATAAAAGCTACCATTTCACAGCTGTTCACTTTCCAATGTCAGAAGCTGTAGCTTTAGGATTTGAAAGAAACTTTTGAGCTGTATGCAGTTTGGAAGTGTTTGCAGTGAACTCAATATCCACTGTTACCTCCTTGGAGCAACCTCTCTCACCATTGACAAATCGCTTCTGTCATCTCAACCTCACCTGCCATCTATTTCAGCAGCATCATGCCCTTGAAAAAAATCCCACCACGATCAGCCCCAACACCAACATCACTAAACACACCAGCATCACCAACAACAATACCAACCTTCTCCACAATCACCTAATGCTGCACAGGACAGAAGGCATCACCTGACCACACTGCTGCCCGGGAGGCCAGGGATGGCCTCACCATAGCCAGATTTACTTCACTTGATGTTGTACACCCTGGCTGCTATATGATGCGCCAGGTTGGCATCACACGACACCAACACCATAAAGCATCCCTACAATGCCCAAGCCATTCCTTCCACACTCATCACCATTGGCGGGGGGTACCATTATGTCTCACCATTCACTGCAACTCACTAAGCCACTTCCAAAGGTGCACACAAATCTGTCCAAGAAGACAAAGGGCTCGAATTTCCCAGGGCCGTGGAGGCGGGAATGGAGGCGTGTGGGGTGTTAAAATTGCAAAAAGCGGTGGGCGGGCCCAACCCCGCCTCCAAGTAATTTTCCAGAAATCGTGGTTACTGCTCCCGTCTCCATCCCGCCTCCAAGAGGTGGGATAGGCCTTTAACAAGCACTAAATTGCCTCTATTATCCCATTTTGAAAGGCCTTTTTTAATTTTACCCCTTTTCCCACGTGAAGCACGCCTGCTCTGAAACACGACGGTGAAACCTGACGGTAGCACAATTAGATTGCTGACTATTAGCTGCAGCTCCACCATTAAATAGGATATTTGATCAGCCATCATTTGCAGGTGGCAGGACTTTGTTGTCTCAGGTCTGGTGGAACTTTTAGAAGGCATAACCACAGCTGTGGAAGTTTGGAGCCTGACACTCATCTCCAGTGTGACCTCCTGGGAAACCTCTCTTGACTGAGCGCTTCCTCAACTGAGGTATATACCAAAAGTATGGGAGCCATTTATTTCCTTCCCTTCTGGACATCAGATGAGGACGAAGACCAGCCGTGGCACCAGCAGAACCATGAACAACAGCAGCACCAACATCAGCAGCAACAACAGGAGTGCCAAGCTGCTGCTCACCCACCTGAAGCTGCACAGCCCAGAAGGGGCCAGTGCATGGAAGCCCATCGGCCAAACAGGGTCTACAGACACAGGTTCAGCTACTTCAACATGTCTCAGCAGCAGTGCCAAAGGCGGCTCCGACTTTCGCGAGAGGTAGTGGGTGACATCTGCGCAATGCTGCAACAAGACCTGGAGCCCAGAGGACCAGGTGGACACCCCTTACCAGTGGCCGTCAAAGTCACCACCGCACTCAACTTTTTTGCCTCCGGCTCATTCCAGGGATCAGCAGCAGACATCAGCGGCATCTCCCAGGCGGCTGCACACACTTGCATCACACAGGTAACCGATGCTGTCTTTGTCATCGCGCACAATCACATCCATTTCTCCAAGGATCAAGCAAGTGTCACGGCGCGTGCAGTTGGATTAGCTAATCTGGCAGGCTTTCCAAGAGTGCAGGGCATCGTTGACTGCACACATGTCGCCCTTAAGGCACCCCATCGCAATCCAGGTATTTTTGTCAACCGCAAGGGCTTCCACTCCCTCAAGGTTCAGCTGGTGTGTGACCACAAGAAGGAAATTTTGCATGTTTGTGCCAAGTACCCTGGCAGTTGCCATGACTCCTTCATACTGCACCAGTCTAGTGTGCCTCCGCTCTTCAGTCCACCAGACCAACTTAACGGATGGCTACTTGGAGAGAAGGGCTATCCCCTGAAGACATGGCTAATGACCCCATTGAGGAGCCCATCCAACGAAGCTGAGGAGAGCTACAATTCCAGCCACATACCCACCAGGTTTGCTGAAGACGCGCTTCAGATGCCTGGATAGATCCAGTGGAGACCTGCAATACTCAGCAGCCAGGGTCTCCAGAATCATCGTGGTTTGCTGTGCACTTCACAACATGGCACAGCGTCATGGCTTGCAGCTTCCTGAGGACCAAGTGGCTCCTCACATAGGAGGAGGAGGAGGAGGAGGAGGAGAAGGAGGAGGAGAAGGAGGAGGTGGAGGAGGAGGTGGAGGAGGAGGAGAGCAAAAATGAACATCTTGCAGAGGCCCATCAACCAATGGCAGCAGTACGTGAGAACATTGCTGCCCAGGATCAAGGAACGCACTCATCTTGGCCAGATTTGCTTAGCCTAGCCAATCAAGCACTTTTGCCTCGCAGCTTCTTACCAGAAATTCAACAATGGCCAAGAACCAGTGGATTCCTAACAATTTGACCACCATACTGACAATTGCACGTAATCCTAAGCCCTCAATGTTGAAGTCCCATTAACGAAATGACACACGCCACAACTGCAGCAGTAGCCATCAGATTTTTTATTTACATTAACCATCTGATGGCTTTTTAACATTAAACATCAAATTTCACCCAAGTGACTACCCTTGTGACTATTTGTGCAGTATCTTTCTCTTACGCATGCTCCTGTGTAGTGCTTCCCCTGTGGCTTCAGCAGATGTGGAGGCCACTTGCTCAGTTTCGTGCTGCTCCTGTGTCGACACCTTTGGCGGGTGTCCTCTGGGGTTGCGAACCTGTGAGGGCTCGCCAACAGTCTGCTGCTCCTACGGCTGTGCAGGGGTTTAGACACCGATCTCAGTTGGGTGGGGACTCTGGTGGGGCTCTGACCGAGGACTTGTCAGTGGCATGGAAGTGTGAGCGCTTGGATTGGAGCCCCCACTTCCTTGTTCTCTGCCACCATCATCCCTCTCATGGGTCAGGTCCACCTCAGCGCTTGCAAGTGGCTTGAGAGCACCTTGCTGCACATCAGCGGGGCCATGGGGACCCGTATCTGCACTGGCAATCCTACTCAGAAGGACTTCCATGAAAGTCTGGTTTCTCTGTTCAATAAATGACCATCGCTCCTCCAGAGATGTCATTCTATTCAGAACACTCACTGTAGTGTATGTACCTTTAAGAGAGAACTACTTTTACAGCTCCTGTATACTGTAGTATCGGCAGTGACCACACCTGTATATAAGTCTTGAGACTACCCTACTCCAGTAAATACCTGTTGATTGTTAAGTTACAGCATCCGTGTGGTTATTGAAAAACATCATACTCTCAGAATCACGGATCTAACAGTGGCGACGAGTGTCGATTCGAATCTCCCTGCAACTCTGCATTTCCCTTCGAGGATTCGCTCCGGGAGGGCGGTGGAAGAAAGTCGAGGCCAGAAACACAGGCGTCGACCATGAGCAACCGCCCAGTCGTCCGGCAGAGAGTGAACATCGCAGGGGAGGCTGTGGAGAGCCGGGCTTGGTTCCCCAGCCACGACGATCAGCAATAGACTGACGACAGGTACAGCGCAGACCCTTCCCGGACAGCGGTGGCTGAAGCCGACCGACGGCGGAGAGAAAGCCGAGCAGCGTCGACGGGGTAAGACAGAGGGTAAAGCGCACAGGGTGCAGCCGGGGGTTGAAAACCGAGTGGCATCGAGGAAAAACAAAATGGAGAGAGAGAGGGTAAAGCAACAGCCGGGTTCAGGACCGAGCGGCGGAAACGGGAAAGGCGCACAAAAAAAAAAATGCGCAGAGCACAGCCAGGGCTCAAGGGCTGAACAGTGTCCGCGGGGAGAAGAAGGGAGAGCGCGGGAGACGCCATTGAGGCGCGGAGAAGAAGGAAGAGTGCGGGAGACGCCATTTTTAGAAGCCGCAGCGGAGAAGAAGGGCGAGCGCAGGAAGGAAGGAAAGCGCGGGAGACGCCATTTTGTGCCAGCGGAGAAGAAGGGGAAGCGCAGGAGACGCCATTTTTGACAGTTAAATCACACCCAGGGATGCAGAAGAGTGGCAGTATCTCTACGTTCGACAATGAAGTCGAAGATTGGGCGACATATGTGGAACATATTGAGATGTACTGCAGGGCGAATGAAGTGCCAGATGCTAGGAAAGCACTGGTTTTGTTAAATTCCATGGGTGCAAAAACTTATGGGTTACTGCGAAACCTAATAACCCCAGAGAAGCCTGTGAACAAGAATTTCGAAAGCATAGTAGAAATCCTACAGGACCACTTAAACCCCACACCGCTGCTGATAGCAGAATGATTTAAGTTCCATAAAAGGAACCAACACAAAGACGAAAGCAATGCTGAGTACCTAACGGAACTGCGCAAGCTATCGAAACACTGCCAGTTTGGAGCGGGACTAGCAGATACATTAAGGGACAAGTTTGTGTGTGGGCTGCAAAGTGAAGGAACCCAGAAACGGCTTCTATCAGAAAAGGATCTTACACTGGACAAGGTTTTCAGTATGGCTGTATCACACGAAGCAGCCGCAAGGGGCGCTGCAGAGATACAGCGGAGACCGCAAGAATATGGCACCAATGAAATGTCCTATGGAACAGGGAAGTGCTATCGCTGCGGCAGAACAACACATGACCAGAAGGATTGTTGTTTCAAGGACCAAGTGTGCAGAGAGTGTGGAAAAACAGGACACATAGCAAGAGTCTGCAGGTCTGGGAAGAAAACCAACAGTAAGAAATCTCCACAGGAGAAGTACAAAAAGGTACACCAGGTGATGGACAGTAGTTCAGATGAACAGAAAAGTGACACAGACTCCGGAAGCAAGGAGCTGGGTTGTCTGAAACTACATAAGGTAACCAAAATGGAGGATCACCAGACTATCTGTGTTACACTCAAGATAGACGGAGTCCAAGTGAAAATGGAATTGGACACAGGATCAGCCCTAACAGTCATAAACCAAAGGGACTACAAGCGGCTATTTTCACATATACCCTTGAAAGCTACAGAGATTGTCTTGAAGACGTACACGGGGCAAAAAGTCTACCCCAAAGGAAAAATAAGGGTGAAAGTGATATATAAAGGCCAGGAAATACCTAAAATGGATATATATGTATTGCCAGATGGAGGACCACCACTGCTAGGGCGTGAATGGATCCGGAAGATACAATTAGATTGGCATTCCATACAGGCACTGAAGGTTGAGGCCAAAAAGGATGATGACGTCACACCTGGATGACTGTCAAAAATGCTAACTGACGCAAAAAAAGTGTTCCAGGAGGGACTCGGAACACTAAAAGGCATAACAGCAACGATTAAAATAGAGGAAAATGCAAGCCCAAAGTTTCTTAAGGCCAGACCAGTGCCTTATGCGATCAGACCAGCTGTCGAAGCAGAGCTGGAAGGGTTGGAACGTTCAGGAGTACTGTTCAAAGTAGAGTGGAACGAGTGGGCTACACCCATCGTTCCTGTAATGAAGAGGTCGTTGAGTAATACGCCTGGGGAACCAAAGAAGGTCCGCATCTGCGGGGATTTTAAGGTGACCGTGAACCCAGTGCTTCACACGGTACAATATCCACTTTCACGAATTGAGGATATTTTCGCCTCGCTATCTGGAGGTAAACGCTTCACCAAAATTGATCTAGCCCAGGCGTACTTGCAAATGGAGGTAGAAGAAGCCTTGAAACAATACCTTACAATTAACACTCATAAAGGTCTTTATCAATACAACCGGCTGGTGTTTGGGGTAGCATCGGCTCCGGCTATTTGGCAAAGGACGATGGATCAAGTCCTGCAAGGTATTCCAGGGGCCCAGTGTTATTTGGACGACATCCTGGTCATGGGCGAAAATGACAGTGATCACCTCGCCAACTTGGAGAAGGTGCTCACCAGATTAAAGGAATATGGGCTACGAGCTAATCGCCACAAGTGCGAGTTTTTCCAGAAGCAGATCTCGTATTGTGCCCACGTCATCGATGAAGAGGGGTTACATAAGCCCCCTGAAAAGATTGAGGCAGTAGTCAAGGCTCCAGCACCGGAAAATGTGTCACAACTGAGGTCGTTCCTCGGGCTGGTAAACTACTACCATAAGTTCTTACCAAATTTGTCCATGGTATTACACCTACTGAACACCCTACTGCAAACAGGGGTACCATGGAAGTGGAATGACGAACATAGACGAGCTTTCCAGAAGTGTAAAGAATTGATCACATCAAAAGAGGTGTTGGCCCATTTCAACCCAGCACTACCAATTCGTTTGGCATGTGATGCATCACCCTATGGTATTGGAGCGGTGCTGTCGCACAAATTCCCAGATGGGTTGGAGAGGCCAGTAGCCTTTGCGTCTCAGTCACTAACCTCAGCCGAGCGCAACTATGCCCAGATTGACAGGGAGGCCCTCAGCCTAGTATGGGGAGTAAAAAAATTCAACCACTATCTGCATGGGCAGAAGTTCACCTTGCTGACTGACCACCAATCACTTGTCTCCATCTTTAATCCTAAGAAGGGCGTTCCAGTAATGACGGCACAACGGTTACAAAGATGGTCCCTGTTTCTAGGGGCGAATCAATATGAAATAGAATATAAAGGCACAAAACAGCATGGAAACACTGATGGGCTATCGCACCTGCCACTGCCTACTGTGGAGGAAGCACCAGCAGTGGACCCTATCGAGATATTTTATTCGTCAATAATTGAACGATTGCCAGTAACGAACGCGGATATAGAGAAGGAGACCCGCAATGATCCGACGCTGTCTCGGGTATATGATTTGACGGTGAGGGGATGGCCAACACATGGCGACTCACTGTTGCCAGCATTCTCATCCAGAAGAGAACAGCTGTCAGTATGCCAGGGGACAGCGATGTGTGGATCCAGAGTGGTGATTCCACCCAAGTTAAGGGAGAGAGTGCTAAATGAGCTACATGAAGGTCATCTGGGGGGAGTGAAAATGAAAAGCCTTGCTAGGGCTTATGTGTGGTGGCCGGGAATCGATCAACAAATCGAAAACCTAACCAAGAGCTGCTCAGGATGCCAGAAGGTCAAAATGCACCACCACATGCCCCTCTACACCCATGGGAGTGGCCCTCCTCTCCATGGCAACGGGTGCATATTGATTTTGCTGGTCCATTCATGGATTCAATGTTCTTAATAGCAGTGGATGCTCATTCGAAGTGGCCTGAGGTGATAAAAATGTCCTCAACCACTACAGAGAAAACGATTGCAATCCTACGGACCATATTTGCCAGGAACGGCTTGCCAGAGCAGATTTGCTCTGATAATGGACCACAGTTTGTGTCTGAAGAGTTTCGAAAATTTATGAGAAGGAATGGGGTAAGGCATTACACATCCGCCCCGTATCATCCAGCCACAAATGGATTGGCTGAGAGGTTCATACAAACCTTTAAGAAGGCGATAAAGGCCATGTGCGATGATGAAATTCCACGACAGCATAAGGTGGACAATTTCTTATTAGCCTACCGAAACGCGACACATGCAGTTACCAACCAGACCCCGGCCATGATGTTCTTTAACCGAATGTTGAGATCTCGTCTGGACTTGCTTAGACCAAATGTGCGAAGGAATGTTGAGGATAAACAATTCCAGCACATCAATGAGAAGCCGACAAGGAGCTTCAATGTAGGACAACCAGTCTTGGCCCGTGACTACCGAACAGAGAAATGGCAACCTGGAACGATATGCACACGGCAGGGGCCATTAATGTACAAAGTGGATGTCGGGAAGAACATTGTGAGACGCCACGTTGATCAGATCTTAGCATCACAGGAACGAGTCAACCCCATGTCTTGCGTACCTGGGGATGAACCCGACATACCGGTAGCATCTACCTCCGAACCAGTAGCAGTGGAACCCGATGAACTAACCGATGAAAAGGGGCCAGAATCGCCTCCGCACCAAGAACAAGAACCTCAGGAAAGGCGCTATCCCGAAAGGATCAGGAAGCCACCCCAAAGACTGAATCTATAAATGGACTATTGTTGTTTAATGTACATGTTAAAGTGTTAATTGTTATTTGAATATTATTGGTACTACTAATCTAAAAGGGGAGGAATTGTAGTGTATGTACCTTTAAGAGAGAACTACTTTTACAGCTCCTGTATACTGTAGTACCGGCAGTGACCACACCTGTATATAAGCCTTGAGCATGCCTCTGTACCCCAGTCTTGCGACTACCCTACTCCAGTAAATAACTGTTGATTGTTAAGTTACATCATCCGTGTGGTTATTGAAAAACATCATGCTCTCAGAATCACGGATCTAACACTCACCATGTTTTCTACACTCTGGCGACTTATCACCTCCATGGAGGTTGCCATCCTTTCCATGGTGATGCGTTCATGCACCAATGACTCCACAAAGGCTCTGCTCATGTTTGCAATGGACTCCTCCATTCGCTCCACACTCGCAGCGACCCTGGAGACAAAACCTGCCAGAGACTCCTGCATCTGTTCCTGGAGTTCCAGCACCACTGATCTTGTGGATGGACCCAGAGGCAGAGGGTCGACATGCAGCTGAGCCGAGCTGGGAGAGTCCTGCACCCTCCAACTAGGACTCTCCACTGCTGTCCCTGTCTGCACAATCTGCTGACGCTCACTTGTGAGCTGTGATACACCAGGTGACAACACTACTCTATCTCGCGATGTTCCCTCCGAGGTGTGAATGTCTGCGCTGGTGCTGGGTGCACTGAATTCTGCTGACGCTGCGCCCTCAGAGGTTGCAGCTTCCTCTGAGGAGTCTGGATGCTCAGATTCTTCCTCCTGGCTAGTGGGGATGGATGCTTGCAATGGTCCTGTGGGGGAGTAAAGGAAAGAGTCAGAGATGTGATGCCAAGGTTACATGCACATTGCATATTGTAGATGATCATAATTCCATCTGTTAGAGCTTCAGAATCATTATCAGCGACTCATGCAATGTCAATGAGAGAGATGGAAAACTATTCTGTCACCTGCTTGCTGTGATGCACCCATCTGTCCGTCCCGCACTTGCGCATCGTCCTCCACTCCCACGATCTCCAGGACCGCATCCTCCCAGGGGGTGAGCTGGGCTATTGAGTGTGGCCCTCCTCCTGTCCTCGCTCTTTGCCTCTTATTGTGAGCTCTCTTTTACTGCAATGAGGGAGACAAGTGGAGTTTGAGTGACAATGACGGAATGAGTGTAGAGAATCCATAGCATAGGTGCTTAGAAGGAGACAAAGATGGAGTGAGGTGACAAGACCAAGGGCCCTCCCTGTATGTTGTAAGTTGCTTTCATAGCATCACAATGATAGGGAGTGTGAGGGCTGCATAGTCCTTGAAGAAGGGAAGAGCACCTCTTTATTGGCTCTTGCTCCCTCCACTAAAGCTTGCAGGGCAACAACATCAAACCTGGGAGCAGACCTAGGTCTCTCGCTGGTCATTCTGCCTCCAGGTCCCTCTAACATGCAAGGGCAAAAGCTTGGCAGTCTGCAGAAGAAGCAAGGCTTGTTGCAGACCTTAATGCAGCAGCAATGATGACGTCATCGGAGGTGACTTTCAGACTGGAAAAGCTCATTGGGCCATGGGTTCCCACACGCTGGAATTCAATTGCCCACTTACGTTAAAATCGCATCAATCTCCCACCTCGATTTAGAATCGGGTGGCTAACACGAAAAGCGGATTACATGACCCCAGCCCGCCCCAGTGACAAAATCCAGCCCAAAGTGTTCAAAATAAAGATTTCAATGTTTGACAACACATTTGCAGAAACTCTCCATGAACATTGGCTAAACCACCCAAGTGCCTACCCTTGTGTGTTGTTAGTTGGTATGATTGGACTAGGATGAGGGTGAGTGTGAGGGGTGGCTAGTGAGATGGGGAAGTGATAATGTAGATAGAGAGAGAGAGAGGGTTGGGTGGAGGTACAAGGTAAGTTGATGTGAGTAAGGATGTGCAGGAGTAGGGTAGGGAAGACAGAGTGATGGGGATGTGATGAGTGGCACAACAGGGTGAGGTTGAGTTTGGCTTTACATTAACGTTTCGTGATCTACTGAGATCATTGAAAGGTTTGCGCCACTGCAGCCTGGTCCTCCTGATGACATCCCTGCTTGTGTTCTCCTGTGCAATGTGCAACCAAGCTGCATTGGTGTCCTGGGGAGGTCTCTTCCGTCCATTGGAAGGGAAGAGAACCTCCCTGCGTGCTGTGACTCCCTCCATAAGCATCTGGAAGGGTCATGGGCGAGCCTGTGTGCAGCCGTGCACCTTTGTGCAGTGCTTGTCAGTGTTTGCAGCACCTCAATGATGTAGAACACTGACAGCACAACTGTCAAAAAAAAGTTGGCTGTGGTCCCTTTAAGGAAACCGGCTGATGACGCGTCATCAGATGACGTCATCAAACCCGCTTCCTGTTAATTGGCTGTGAACCTTGGAGGGCGGGCTTAACAAGCCCCATCAACATAAAATCAGATCAACAGAGCTCCATGGAAGCGGGAGCGGGGCTGCAGTCCACCACTTACCTCGGCCGCACTTAGCCTGCCTTGGTAAGTAAAATTGTGGCCATTATCTTTTATGGTAATATTGACTGCACAGGGTCAACCTTGCAATGGAATTTTGCTTCTCACAAAAAGGCATTAATTTTTTGGGAAAAATAGCTTCCTCATCCTGAAAGTTCATCCATTATTAATCTTCTCCTGAAGGCAGTATCAGCCATGGCACATTGGTAGCACTCTCACCTCTGAGTAAGAAGGTTATGGGATTGAGTCCCACTCCAGGGGAATTTAGGCTGACACTGAAGTGCAGTGCTGAGGGAGTGCTACATTATCAGAGGTGCTGTCTTTCAGATGAGATGTTAAACTGATGCCCTGCCTGCCCTCTCAGGGGGACGAAAAAGATCCCATGGATAGGGGAGCTCTCCCTGGTGTCCTGGCCGATATTTATCCATCAACCAACACTTCAAAGCAGACTATGTGGTCATTATCTCATTGCTGTTTGTTGGACCTTGTTGTGTGTAAATTGGTTGCTGTGTTTCCTGCATTGCAATAGTGACTACGCTTTGGGACATGCTGAGGTTGTACAAGGCACAATGTAAATTCAAGTCTTTCACTCTTTTCAGTGAGCTCATGCTGGGGCATCATTTCCACATACAGTGGTGGCCCTCTGGTACCCCACTAGAGTGGACAATTTGCATGTATAAGCCAGTGAGCATCAGCGGGCTTTTTGACAATGTGGGCCATGACAGCCAAGCCTGATCCTGTTGCCTGAAGCCCACATGCTTTCCAGTTGGTTACTGGATAATGATTAAGAATGAGAAGCCTGGATATATATTTTTTTGTGTATGCATCTTTGACTGGTGAACTCAACACAGACTAGGGATCAAATATGTGTCCTACCTGGATCAGTACCACATCAAATAGCCTAATTACCAACCAAATCATTGGGAGAATAAAAACAAAAAATGCTGGAAATGTACAGCCGTTCAGTTAACAGCTGTGAAGAGAAAAGATGATGAAGTTTTGGGTACACATGTTCTGCGGAAGGATATATTCCCCAAATCTCATAACCTGTCTTTTCTCTTTACACATACTGACTGACCCGCTGTGTATTTCTAACATTTTCTATTTCTAATTCAGATTTCTAGCATATGTGGTTTACCTTTTCCTTAAACCACTGGGAGACCTTGATCCTGATTTTTAAAAATAAATAAAACACCACAAATTGACCTCATTAAAACAGCTGCTACTCTGAGGATGTGTGTCTCTAAAATATGTGACTGTTTATATTATAGGGTAATTAATAATAATAATTTTGAAGATTTAAGCCAAATGAGCTATCTTAGTACTTGTAGGATGACAGAACTAAATATTGTTCCAATATATACATCTGGTCACAGTAATTAGCAATGTTAGGTTAGTAGTTCAGAATGGAAACACATTGATCAGAGTGGTAAGGACCAAAGGGCTGAGAGCAACAGAATGGACAAAGGTGGTGGCTAAATGGCACTTTGAACAGCAGGGGAATTGTAGCATAATGGGGAGATAAACCTGGAGGCTGGCACAAAGAAGGTGGTAGGGGAAGGGAGTGGGAGGCCCTAGCTAATAGGTTATTTGGCAAACACGCATTGATCTTGAGCAGACCCAATAGTAGGGATAGAATTATTGCTTAAGCTTAGTAGGATAGTTTATCTTCAATGATTTATAGAAACATTTACAGACATATATCTTTACTTTTTCCATTTTGCTCTTTTTTTTGCTCTACTTGATGTGTTATTTTTCCCCTTATTAGGTTTCCTTGCATTATTCCTCAGCCAAGAGGCCCGCAGGTAACCTGCTTCAAGGTCTGCGTTAACAGCACTCTAACTCGCTCCTAGGAGATGTGTGACAACAATCTGAGATAAATTGTCCTCCAATTTTCTTGACCTCAATGTGGTAATAGCTTGCATCTGTGCAATAGGTTAGTGTAAACTTTCGTTTAAAAAAAAGACTTGCCATCAATGATAATATGCGTCAATATTGACTAACAATATACTTCGACTCCAGAAAAATATCAAACATCATTTTCCATTATATAATTAATTATACATAATGTCCGCGTACGATTGAGAAGATTACTTCTTGCTTGAGAACTCTGTGCATGTGTATTGAGTGGACAAAACCACAGCCTTAACCTCTGACAGGGTTGTTCAGTGCTCCAGTACAGTGTAACCACTGTGTTACCCATGAGTTAGCGCCACGTTAAGTAAGAAATGGGCATTGCATCTTATGAACAGGGCATAAATTTTCTTTGAAAATGCAGGTCTTTTTTCCAGATCCGGCATCTTTCCAGGGATTTCTTTATAAAAAGACCTCACGCAAGTTGGACATAATGGCCCAGAAATTCGGGTCTCCACGGGTGAGTGCGCACTGTAAGCCCAATGGAAGTGCCGATTTCCTGCATGCACTGCGCATGCGCGGGTAACCGGCACTTCCGTTCCCCTGAAAGAAGGGGTTCAGAGGTCGAACGCGTGCGCAGGAGAGGCTGCGCTTGCGCATCGAACTTATGTTTTTTTTGCAGGATTTCTTGGGAGGGTAAGTCTCCAGAAGTTACACATATAGGCCCTGAAATTAGGATCGGGAACTTGCCGCGCATGCAAGCCCCCGATGTTCACTTACCCGGCGCGCTGACATTTTAATTCTGGCCCGCATTGCATTTCCTCTCACTGGCCCGCTTGAGGTCCTGCCGCGCTGTGCGTGCGTGACCCAGCGGCGTACTTAGTGCGATGAGCCGGCTGGGATCACGTGAGCACAGGGCAACCAATGGGAGGTTGCAAAAGTTCATTCATGAATTTGACAGTAAGAGCTGTCAAACTCATGAAAACTCCTGGCCCCAAAACACTACTTAAACCTGAAAGAAAATTAAAAAAAACATTGCACTACTTAAATGAACCATAAAGAACTCTGAAAAACTATTTTAAACAATAATTTTAAAATTTGAAAAAAAAATGTATATTAAATATTGGGGCTAAAATTAAACTTATCTTACTGTAAATTCTTTAAAAATAACAAACCTGTGGAAAAAAAAATTCTCAATTTTATTAATAGACCACTTACCTATAAAACTAAGTACTTACGTGTGGTTTTCCAATGCGTAAATACCGGAGGCCTTTACACACGCGCAACTCTCTAAAAATAGAGGAAATCCAAGTCGCACGCGCTGCCCAATACCGCGCACGCGTTCAGCCTCTTAACCCCTTGGGTCAGAGGACAGGAAATGCCGATTTTCAGCGCATGCGCTGTGCATGCTGAAAACCGGCAATTCCTCCGGGCACACGCGTGAGTACCCCGTCCTTACTCGCGCGTTGTGCCCGGAATTACTGGGCCATTAAAAGCAGTCGCAAGGCCTGCTTTTTACAAGGTAAGTGGTGAATTAATTAAAATTAAAACATTTTTTCCACAGGTTTATTATTTTTAAATACTTTAAAGAAAGGGAAGTTTATTTTTAGCCCCGTTAGAAAATAAAATTATTTTTTCCAAAAATTTAAATTATTGTTTAAAATAGTTATTTCATGTAATTTATAGTTTATTTAAAAAATGTGATTTAAAAAAAATGTATTTGAAGATATGGTGATGTTTTGGGGCTTACAGTATTTATAAGTTTGACAGCCCTTCCTGTCAAACTTATGAATGAAGCATTCCCTGCTCCGATTAGCTCCCCATGGCCCACATGATCCCAGGGGATGCATCGAACTAACTGCACCCCTGGGATATGCAAGCACTGCGCGCCGGCAGTTGGAGGAGGCCCAGGATCAGAATCCCATGGGGGCCCACAGCACAACGGCCGGCGCGCAAGGTAAGTGCAGGTCGGGGGCTTACACCCGTGGGAAGCCCTCGACCTGAATTTCTGGGCCATTAATAAGGATGAGATACTGTTGTGTATGTACCTTTAAGGGAATAACTGGTCTTAACTGCAGTACCGGCAGTGACCACCCCTGTATAAAAGGCCCTAGCAGGCTTCTGTAGTTTCAGTTTCAAGCTGCCTCTTGTTCAGTAAAGTACCTGTTAAACTGTTCTCCCGAAGTCCGTGTATTATTGAGGCGCGGACTTTACAGTGGTGACGAGTAAGTTCGAATTCACCTGCAGTGTGGCATCATCTCACGGGGATCTCGCCTGAAAGGAAGGTCCTGGAAGGTCGTAGTCTGAGCAACGGGCGTCGACCGAGGGCAATCGCCCAAAGAATCCATCGGTGTTTGGAGAATTGCGGGAGAGACTGTGGTTCCAGCGAATCGTGCTGGTAGCAGGTAGCGTGCTGACCCTTCCGGACTGCGGTGGGCTCAAGCTCGATCGAGCAGCTCTACAAATCGGGCCACGCAGCGTCGCCGTGAAAAGAAAACAAGAGAGAGAGGGTGGAGCGCACAGGGCGCGGTCGGTGCTCGAGAACAGGACAGCGGAGAGAAACTAAGCGGGGGGGAAGGAAAGCGAGACGCGCTGAAGCTGCGGGTCGCCGCCATTACCCCGTAGAACGCTAGGAGCAGTGTGGCAGTAAGGGGAAGAAGCAAAAGCGCGGGAGGCGCCATTTTATTCCATTGGGGAAGAAGCAAAAGCGCGGGAGGCACCATTTTAAATCGCCCAAGATGCCAAAAAGTGGCAGTATCACTGCTTTCGACAACGAGGTAGAAGACTGGACCATGTATGTAGAAAGAATCGAAGTGTACTGCAAGGCAAATGAGGTGGCCGATGGAAAGAGGGCGTCGGTATTATTAAATCTGATGGGTGCGAATACGTACGGCCTATTGTGGAATTTAATTACCCCAGCTAAACCAATGGAGAAAACTTTTGAGGAGATTGTTCATATCTTACAGGAACACCTAAGCCCTACACCACTGCTGATAGCAGAAAGATTCAAGTTCCATAAAAGAAACCAGCACAAAGATGAGAGCAATGCTGGCTATTTTACGGAACTACGCAAGTTATCGAAGCACTGCCAGTTCGGAGCAGGACTGGCAGACACCTTACGGGATAAGTTTGTCTGCAGGCTCCAGAGTGAAGGAACCCAGAAACGACTACTTTCAAAAAAGGACCTGACGCTAGAACAGGCTTTCAGCGTGGCAGTATCCTATGAAGCAGCAGCACGGGGAGCTGCGGAAATACAACAGAAACCACAAGAATACAGCGCTAATGAAATGGCGATTGGAGCCGAAAAGTGCTATCGCTGTGGCAGAACAACCCATGAGCAGAAGGACTGCTGGTTTAAAGACAAAATATGCAGGCAATGCGGGAAGATGGGACATATAGCAAGAGTCTGCAGGTCGGGAAAGAAGACCAACACGACAAGAACTATTAAGGAACAGTGCAGGAAAGTAAAGAAACTGACAGATAGTAGTTCAGAAGATCAGGAGAGTGATAAGGACCCCGGGAGCAGGCGACTAAGTTGTTTAAAGTTACACAACGTGATCGCAAAAGAAGATCACCGAACCATTTGGGTCACCCTCATGATAGCAGGGTCCCCAGTGAAGATGGAATTGGACACAGGATCAGCTCTAACTGTCATGAATCGACGAGACTATGAGCGGCTATTCTCACACATACCCTTAAAGGACACATCCATTGTATTGAAGACATACACGGGGCAAAAGGTCTACCCCAGAGGAAAAATAAGGGTGCCAGTTGAATATAACGGAAAGGAAACACAGAAACTATACATGTATATACTACGAGATGGAGGACCACCATTATTGGGACGTGAATGGATCCGAAGACTACAATTGGATTGGCATTCCATTCTGGCACTAACTGAGACTGACAAAAAAGATGATGACGTCGCACCTGGACGTCTGTCACAAATTCTATCTGACGCGGGAGAGGTGTTCCAACAAGGACTTGGGACTCTAAAAGGAGCAAAGGCAACCATAAAGATTGAGGATAATGCAACCCCAAAATTTTCAAGGCCAGACCGGTGCCATACGCGATGCGCCCAGTTGTGGAAGCTGAACTGGAGAGGCTGGAGCATTCGGGGGTGCTGTCTAAGGTGGACTGGAGTGAGTGGGCCACACCCATCGTTCCTGTAATGAAGAAAGCATTGAGCAGCACGCCTGGGGAGCCAAGAAAGGTTCGCATCCGTGGGGACTTCAAGGTGACTGTGAACCCAGTCCTGCACACAGTACAGTATCCGCTTCCGCGGATAGGAGATATTTTCGCCTCACTATCTGGAGGGAAACGTTTTACAAAGATTGACCTGGCTCAAGCGTATCTACAAATGGAGGTGGAAGAAGCATCTAGGAAAAACCTCACGATAAACACTCACAAAGGCCTTTACCAGTACAATCGACTGGTATTTGGGGTAGCATCGGCCCCGGCTATGTGGCAGAGGGCAATGGAACAAGTCCTGCAAGGGATCCCGGGGACCCAGTGTTATTTGGACGACATCCTGGTTACGGGCGAAAATGACAGTGAACACCTTGCCAACCTGGAACAGGTGCTCACGAGATTGCAGGAATATGGGCTACGAGCCAACCGCCCCAAATGCGAGTTCTTCAGGAGACAAATCTTGTATTGTGGCCACATGATTGATGAGGAAGAGTTGCATAAGTCGCCGGACAAGATTGAGGCTGTAGTCAAGGCTCCAGCACCAGAAAATGTGTCGCAACTGAGGTCGTTCCTCGGGTTGGTGAACTACTACCATAAGTTCTTGCCGAATTTATCTACAATTCTGCACCCACTGAACGCCCTCCTTCAAACTGGTGTAACATGGAAATGGAGTGATGAGTGTAAGCGTGCCTTTCAGGAATGTAAATGCCAAATCACTTCAAAAGAAGTATTGGCCCACTACAACCCAACACTACCGATTCGGTTGGCATGTGATGCGTCACCTTACGGCATTGGAGCGGTGCTGTCACACAAATTCCGTGACGGTTCAGAGAGGCCAATAGCCTTTGCATCGCACTCACTAACCTCAGCCGAGCGTAACTACGCCCAGATTGACAGGGAGGCCCTCAGCCTGGTGTGGGGGGTGAAGAAGTTCAATCACTATCTGCACGGGCAGAAATTCACCCTACTGACTGATCATCAACTCCTGGTCTCAATTTTTAACCCAAAGAAGGGCGTTCCGGTGATGACGGCGCAACGGCTGCAAAGATGGTCACTTTTTCTAGGGGCACATCAGTACGACATAGAGTACAAAGGTACGAAACAACATGGAAACGCTGATGGGCTGTTGCGCCTACCGTTGCCTACGGCGGAAGAAGCACCTGCAGTGGACCCTGTGGAGATATTCCATGCGACCATAGTCGAAGTTTGCCTGTTACAAATGCAAGTATTGAGAAGGAAACCCGAAATGACCCGACACTCTCTCGGGTCTATGATTTGACGGTGAAGGGATGGCCAGCATATGGCAACTCACTGTTGCCAGCATTCTCACCAAGGAGGGAACAGCTGTCAGTGTGCCGGGGAACCTTGATGTGTGGATCCCGAGTGGTAATTCCACCCAAGTTGAGAGATAGAGTACTCAATGAGCTTCACGAGGGTCATCTGGGAGGGGTAAAAATGAAGAGCCTAGCCAGGGCATTTGTGTGGTGGCCGGGAATCGATAAAGAAATCGAGGATATGACCAAGAGATGCACAGGATGCCAGAAGGTCCAAAACGCTCCACCACAGGCCCCGCTACATCCATGGGAGTGGCCCTCATCTCCATGGCAACGGGTACACATTGATTTCGCTGGTCCATTTATGGACTCAATGTTTCTAACCGCTGTGGACGCCCATTCGAAATGGCCAGAGGTCATTAAAATGTCCTCCACCACCACGGAGAAAACTATTGCAGTCCTAAGGACCATCTTCGCCAGGAATGGGTTGCCAGAACAGATCTGTTCCGACAATGGCCCACAGTTTGTGTCTGAGGATTTCCGGAGGTTCCTGAAGAATAATGGGGTGAAACATTACACATCTGCCCCATATCATCCAGCCACAAATGGATTGGCTGAGAGGTTTGTTCAGACCTTTAAAAAGGCCATCAAGGCAATGTATAATGACGACATACCACTGCAACACAAGGTGGATAACTTCCTCTTTGCTTACCGGAATGCGACACATGCAGTAACCAACCAAACTCCAGCTGTACTGTTTTTCAACCGGAGACTAAGATGTCGCTTGGATTTGCTCAAACCAAACATAAGATGAGATGTTGAGGATAAGCAGTTCCAGCACATAAATGAGAAGCCAACCAGGAGCTTCAAGATAGGGCAACCAGTCTTGTCCCGCGACTACCGAACAGAAAAATGGCAGCCAGGCACGATATGCACACAGCAGGGACCACTAATGTACACAGTGGACGTTGGAGAGAGCATCGTGAGACGCCATGCTGACCAGATTCTAGAGTCACAGGAACAAGCCAAACCTGTACCACAAGCATGTGCACCTGGTAATGAGCCCGACGTACAGATTGCGTCTACCTCAGAAGCAGGGGTATTGGAAGCTGACGAACCAACCAATGACAATGAGCCAGAATTGACTCCACCGCCAGAACAGGATACTCGAGAAAGGCGCTATCCAGTCCGGATCAGGAAGCCTCCTCAAAGACTGAACTTATAAATGACTATTTCAGTTGATGTATATATTACTGAGAAAATTGTAATTAGTTATTATTTAGTTGTTAAATGAATGTTATGTACTGTTTATCTAAAAGGGGAGGAATTGTTGTGTATATACCTTTAAGGGAATAACTGGTCTTAGACTGCAGTACCGGCAGTGACCACCCCTGTATAAAAGGCCCTAGTAGGCTTCTGTAGTTTCAGTTTCAAGCTGCCTCTTGTTCAGTAAAGTACCTGTTAAACTGTTCTCCCGAAGTCCGTGTATTATTGAGGCGTGGACTTTACAGATACCAAACTGACTCCCCTCCCTGCCATCTCTGAACATGCTCAGTTGCACCTCAAATCCACTACTTGACTGCTCGCGCCAATTAGAGACAATTTAGGACCCAAAGTAGACATGCTGGGTAGAGTACAAAATGGCAGTGCGTTCCTAAATGATGAAAAATTTCTGATACGAGGTACAGTAATGTGTAACAGAATTGGAGATGTACAGAGTCTGAAGAGATGTTTTTTTGTAATTCAGGTTGTTCTCTTTTGGGGGAAAAACACGTTACATTGAGCCTGAATTTGCGGTCGGAGGCTTCCCGCGGACGGATGCCTCCAACCGGCAAAAAATCCATGAACCTACCTGATGGTCCTGGATCCACAGAGACTCGCGCTCCTGGGCCTCTATGCGTAGGCCTGCGTAGAGGACAAATATCCCAAGGGTGCATGCGGTTTGCAAGCATCACTGGGATCACGTGGGCCGGCCCAACCATTGAAAGAAGGGGGATCCTCATTCATGCTATAGGGATTCCGTACGTACAGAATCCACATAAGCATTAATGGGGCTCACATAAAAAACACATTAACATAACAAAACAAAAAAAATCATTACATATATAAAATTAATTAAAATACAATATTTAATACAACATTTAAAACAAAATTTAATTTTTTGAAAAATAAATTTAAATGTTTTAAAGGGGCTAAAAATAACCTTACCTTACTTTACAGGTGTTTTAATGTTTAAATTGTGGTGTATGTGCCTTTAAGAGCCCCCTGTGTACTATAATGCCGGTAATGGCCACTCGGGCTATATAAGCCTGTATAGTGTCTTGTATCTGTTAGTTCACCTCCAGGCTTTGTTCAGTAAACACCTGTGAAACCAACTCCTGCATTCCGTGTCTCCATTAACACACGGATACAACAGTGGCGACAAATTGGAAACGGACTTACCTGCAATTCGGCAGCATCTCAAGGAGATCGATTCCTCAGACGAAAGTCGAAGAAAAACAAGAAAAAAAACAAAAAACTGTGGTTTCACCAGCTAGCCGAGCTGGTGGCAGGTACTGCAATAATCCTTCCTGGGCGGTGGGCTGGGGATCCATCGGCTGGCTCTGCAGCGGGGCCGAGCAGCGAAGGCGGAGGCAAACAGAGACAGAGGGTGGAGCGCTCGGGAGACGGCCGGCGCTGCAAAGCAGGTCGGCGTTCGGACCAAGCAGAGGGAGGGAAAAGTCCCAGAGAGTCCGGCGGGAACGAATCTCCACCTATTAAAAATACCTATGTAAATAAAAACCACGGAGAACAGCGTTGTCAGCAGCGGCAGCGGCGGGAAAGCGTGGGAGGCGTCATTTTTTTTCTGCGGGGAAGAAAGGAAAGCGCGGGAGGCGCCATTTTTTTTCGAGGATGACTAAGACTGGCAATATTACTGCTTTCGATAGCGATATAGAGGATTGGACCACATATGTGGAAAGAGTGGAGGTATATTGCACAGCAAATGAAATAGAGGATGATAAAAAGGCATCAGTAATTCTAAATCTAATGGGCGCAAGGACATACGGGCTGTTACGAAACTTAATCACTCCAGCCAAACCGAAGGACAAGAATTTTAAGGAGATTGTTGATACCCTACAGGAGCACTTAAACCCAACACCGCTGCTGATAGTGGAACGATTCAAATTCTTCAGGAGGAATCAGCACAAGAATGAAAGTAACGCTGATTACCTCACCGAATTAAGGAAGCTGTCAAAGCACTGCCAATTCAGGGCAGGACTGGCAGATTCTCTTCGAGACAAATTCGTCTGCGGTCTCCTAAGTGAAGGAACATAGAAAAGGCTACTTTCTGAGAAAGATTTGACACTGGACAAGACTTTCAGTGTGGCTGTATCATACGAAGCAGCCGCAAGAGGAGCTGCAGAGATACAGCAAAAGCCACAGGTCTTCGGCACCCATGAAATGACACAGGGTTTCGATAGATGTTATCGCTGCGGCAGGTCCACCCATGACCAGAGGGACTGCTGGTTCAAGGACAAAGCATGCAGGCAATGCGGAAAGATTGGACACATTGCACGTGTATGCCGATCTGGAAACAAAAAATCCACGGACAGGAAAAAAATCAATAAGAAAAAGTACAGAAAGGTACAAATGATGACGGACAGTAGCTCCGAAGACCAGAAGAGCGATAGCGACTCCGGAAACAAGAGACTAAGCTGTCTCAAATTACATAATGTAATTGCCAAAGAAGATTACCAGACCATTTGGGCTACCCTCATGATAGCGGGGTCCCCAGTTAAAATGGAGCTAGATACAGGATCAGCTCTGACCGTCATAAGTCGACGGGATTACGAGCGGCTATTTCCGCATATACCTTTGAAAGACACATCCATTATCATGAAAACATATATGGGGCAGAAAGTATACCCCAAAGGGAAAATAAGGGTGCCTGTTGTATACAACGGCAAGGAAATACAGAAGTTGTATTTATACGTTCTGCAAAATGGTGGTCCACCGCTGTTGGGACGTGAATGGATCAGGTAGATACGTTTAGACTGGCACTCCATTCAGGCACTGACAGTGACCAGTAAGAAAAAAAATGATGATGACGTCATACCTGAACGATTAAAAGACATCTTGGCCAACGCCAAGGAAGTATTTCAACAGGAACTAGGAACCTTGAAAGGCGTCACCGCCTCAATAAAAGTGGAAGATGTGGCAATTCCCAAGTTTTTTAAGGCAAGGCTGGTGCCATACGCAATTCGTCCAGCAGTCGAAGCAGAGCTGTAGAATTTGGAAAAGGCAGGCGTATTATCCAAGATAGATTCGAGCGAGTGGGCAACACCCATCGTCCCGGTCATGAAGAAAATGTTGAATATTGATAAATCTGAAGAACAGAGAAAAATTCGCATCTGTGGGGACTTCAAGGTGACTGTAAACCCGGTCCTTCACACGGTGCAGTATCCTCTTCCGAGGATAGAAGATATTTTCGCCTCACTATCCGGAGGGAAACGTTTCACCAAAATTGACTTGGCACAGGCATATCTACAGATGGAGGTTGAAGAGGCCTCTAAAAAGTATCTCACGATAAATACACACAAAGGCCTGTACCAGTACAATCGACTGGTTTTCGGAGTAGCATCAGCTCCAGCTATCTGGCAAAGAGCTATGGAGCAAGTCCTCCAAGGGATTCCGGGGACTCAATGCTACCTAGACGACATCCTTATAACAGGAGAAAACGACAACGAGCAGCTTGCCAATTTGGAGCAGGTGCTCACTAGGCTGAGAGAATGGGGCCTACGAGCAAATCGCCCCAAGTGTGAATTTTTCCAGAAACAAATATCATATTGTGGCCACATAATTAACGAGGAAGGGTTGCATAAGTCACCTGAAAAAATTGAAGCGGTCATAAAAGCCCCAGCACCTGAAAATGTCTCACAATTAAGGTCGTTCCTGGGATTGATAAATTACTATCATAAATTTTTACCGAACTTGTCAACTCTTCTGCACCCTCTTAACGAACTGCTACAAACGGGAGTAATTTGGAAATGGAGCGAGGACTGTAAACGTGCCTTCCATAAATGCAAAGGCTTGATCACGTCCAAGGAAGTTTTGGCTCATTACAACCCATCACTGCCAATCAGACTGGCGTGCGATGCATCCCCTTACGGCGTAGGAGTGGTATTATCGCATAGATTCCCTGATGGCTCGGAGCGGCCAATAGCTTTTGCGTCACGCTCATTGAACTCAGCTGAGCGTAACTATGCCCAGATCGACAGGGAAGCACTCAGCCTGGTATGGGGAGTGAAGAAATTCAACCATTACCTACACGGACAAAAATTTACCTTGTTGACTGACCATCAACCCCTCGTCTCCATATTCAACCCTAAAAAGGGTGTTCCCATTATGACAGCGCAAAGGCTACAGGGGTGGTCCCTTTTCCTAGGGGCACACCAATATGACATAGAATACAAAGGATCAAAACAGCATGGGAATGCTGACGGTTTATCGCGCCTACCGTTGCCAACGGTAGAAGAGGCACCTACAGTGGACCCAGTGGAGATGTTCCACTCAACCATAGTGGAATGTCTACCAGTAACAAATTCTGCCATTGAAAAAGAAACGAGAAATGACCCGACTCTCTCACGAGTCTATGATTTAACGGTGAAGGGATGGCCAGCACATGGCGAACCACTGTTGCCAGCATTCTCGCAAAGAAGAGAACAGCTGTCAGTGTGCCGAGGAACCTTGATGTGTGGATCCAGAGTGGTGATTCTACCCAAACTCCAGGATAAAGTGCTAAAGGAGCTTCACAAGGGGCATCTGGGTGGAGTGAAAATGAAGAACCTAGCTAGAGCGTTTGTGTGGTGGCCAGGTATCGATGGAGACATCGAAGAAATGACCAAGAGCTGCCTAGGATGCCAGAAGGTCCAAAACGCCCCACCACAAGCCCCTCTGCATCCATGGGAGTGGCCCTCATCTCCATGGCAAAGGGTACATATCGACTTTGCTGGTCCATTTATGGACTCAATGTTCTTAATCGCGGTTGATGCACACTCCAAGTGGCCGGAGGTAATAAAGATGTCCTCCACCACCACGGAAAAAACCATCACAGTATTAAGGACCATATTTGCCAGGAATGGGCTGCCGGAACAGATCTGTTCTGATAATGGACCGCAATTTGTGTCCGAAGAATTCAGGAAGTTCTTAAAAAACAATGGGGTTAAGCACTACACGTCCGCCCCATACCATCCCGCCACCAATGGATTGGCTGAAAGGTTTGTCCAGACCTTCAAGAAGGCCATAAAGGCCATGGGTAATGAAGACATAAATCTACAGCATAAGGTAGATAACTTCTTGTTTGCATACAGGAATGCAACACATGTGGTAACAAACCAAACTCCCGCCATGATGTTCTTCAATAGAAGCCTAAGATGCCGGCTGGATTTGATCAAGCCAAACATCAGAAGGGACGTGGAGAACCGGCAATTTCAAGGCATGAATGAAAGGCCAACTAGAACCTTCCAGATAGGTCAACAAGTTTTGGCCCGGGACTACCGTACCGAGAAATGGCAGCCTAGAACTATTTGCACACGACTAGGACCACTGATGTATACCGTGGACATTGGAGAAAGCATAATAAGGCGCCATGCTGACCTGATCATAGAGTCATCCGAAAAGGGACAACCTACACCACAACTCTATACGCCTAATGGTGAAGTAGAGATACCCATAGTATCTACCTCCGATCCGGTGATACTGGAACCAGATGAACCCGACTCTGGCATTCAAGTCGAATCGACCTTGGCAAAAGAACCTACTACACCACCAAAAACTACTACACCACCAAGGCGTTATCCGGACCGAGTCAGGAAGCCTCCAGAGAGACTGACTTATAATTGATTAACTGCAGCAAATGTGTAGATTATTGTTCTTGCAACATGTTAATCAATGATTACTTAAAATGTTATGTACTGGTTGTCTAAAAGGGGAGGAATTGTGGTGTATGTGCCTTTAAGAGCCCCCTGTGTACTGTAATGCCGGTAATGGCCACTCGGGCTATATAAGCCTGTATAGTGTCTTGTATCTGTTAGTTCACCTCCAGACTTTGTTCAGTAAACACCTGTGAAACCAACTCCTGCATTCCGTGTCTCCATTAACACACGGATACAACATAAATGATCAAAAAAAAATTATTTCTTTATTCATTTAAACTCTTACGCTGGTTTGTCAGCCATGGCGCAGTTGGTAGCACCCTCGCCTCTGAGTCAGAAGGTTGTGGGTTCAAATCCCACTCCAGAGACTTGAGCACAAAAATCTAGGCTGACACTCCAGTGCAGTGTTGAGGGCGTGCTGCACTGTCGGAGGTGCCATCTTTCAGATGAGGCGTTAAACAGAGGCCCTGTCTTCTCTCTCAGATGGACATAAAAGATCCCATGGCACTATTTCAAAGAATAGCAGGGGAGTTATCCCTGGTGTCCTGGCCAATATTTATCCCCCAGTCAACATCACTAAAACAGATTATCTGGACATTATCACATTGCTGTTTGTGGGAACTTGCTGTGTGCAAATTGGCTGCTGTGTTTCCTAAATTACGACAGTGACTACACTTCAAAAGTACTTCATTGGCTATAAAGTGCTTTGGGACGTCCGGTGATCGTGAAAGGCGCTATAGAAATGCAAATGTTTCTTTCTTTTTTCTTTTAAAATAAGTCACTTAATTTAATCTAGGAATAAACAACTGCATGAAAGCATCCCGTGGAGTCTAGGGTTTAACTGTACAATACATACAGGTCTTTTTTATTCATTCCTGGGATGTGGGTGTTGTATTGCCCATTCCTAATTTACCCACCTTTGCCACCTCCAAATTCCCCTCCAAGTCACACACCATCCTGACTTAGAAGTATATCGCTGGTTCTTCAGCATCGCTGGGTCAAAATCCTGGAGCTCCCTACCTAACAGCACTGTGGGAATACCTTCACCACACAGACTGCAGCGGTTCAAGAAGGTGGCTCACCACCACCTTCTCAAGGGCAATTAGGGATGGGCAATAAATGCTGGCCTTGCCAGCGACGCCCACATCCCATAAACAAATTTTTTAAAAATTGCTCTTGAGAAGGTGATGGTGAGCCGCCTTCTTGAACCACTGCAGTCCGTGTGGTGTAGGTACTCCCACAGTGCTGTTAGGTAATGAGTTCCAGGATTTTGACCCAGCGACGATGAAGGAACGACGACATACTTCCCAGTCAGGATGGTATGTGACTTGGAGGGGAACTTGGAGATGATGACGTTCCTATGCATTTGTTGCCCTTATAGGTGGTAGAGGTTGCGGCTTTGGCAGATGGTGTCGATGAAACCTTGGTGAGTTGCTGCAGTGCATCTTGTAGATGGTAAATACTGCAGCCTCGGTACATTGGTGGTGGAGGGAGTGAATGTTTAAGATGGTGGATGTGGTGCCAATCAAGCAGGCTGCTTTGTCCTGGATGGTGTCGAGCTTCTTGAGTGTTGTTGGAGCTGCACACTCATCCAGGCAAGTGGAGAGAATTCCATCACACTCCTGACTTGTGCCTTGTAGATGGTGGAAAGGCATTAGGGAGCCAGGAAGTGAGATATTCGCTGCAGAATACCAAACCTCTGAGCTGCTCTTGTAGCCACAGTATTTATGTGGCTGGTCCAGTTAAGTTTCTGGTCAATGGTGACCCCCAGGATGTTGATGTTGGGGGATTCAGCAATGGTAATGCCGTTGAATGTCAAGGGGCAGTGTTTAGACGCTCTCTTGTTGGAGATAGCCATTGCCTGGCACTTGTGTGGTGCAAATATTACTTTCCACTTAACAGCCCAAACCTGAATGTTGTCCAGGTCTTGCTGCATGCGGGCATGGACTGCTTAGGAACATAGGAACAGGAGTAGGCCATTCAGCCCCTCGAGCCTGTTCCACCATTCAATGAGTCATGGCTGATCTGTGACCAACTCCATATACCCGCCTTTGGTCTATATCCCTTAATACCTTTGGTTAACAAAAAGTTATCAATCTCAGATTTAAAATTAACAATTGATCCAACATCAGTTGCCATTTGCGGAATAAAGTTCCAAACATCTATCACCCTTTGTGTGTAGAAGTGTTTCCTAACTTCACTCCTGAAAGGTCTGGCTCTAATTTTTAGACTATGCCCCCAGTCCTAGAATCCCCAACCAGTGGAAATAGTTTCTCTCTATCTACCCTATCTGTTCCCCTTAATATCTTGAAAACCTCGATCAGATCACCCTTTAACCCTCTAAATTCTAGGGAATACAATCCTAATTTGTGTAATCTCACCTCATAACTTAACCCTTGGAGTCCGGGGCTCATGCTGGTCAGCCTCCGCTACACTCCCTCTAAGGCCAATATAAGGTGTGATGCCCAGAACTTCTCACAGTACTCCAGGTTTGATCTAACCAGGGTTTTGTACAGCTGTAGCATAACTTCTGCCCTCTTGCATTCTAGTCCTCTAGATATAAAGGCCAGCATCCCGTTAGTCTTTTTGATTATTTTCTCCACCTGTTGATGACATTTTAATGAGCTATGTACCTAGATCCCCCAGTCTCTTTGTACATCCACTGTTTTTATCCGAGAAGTTGTGAGTGGACTGTGTTTCAATGGAGTCCTCTAGGCAAGAACATATTATTTTGCATTTCCAAATGAGTAACATGGCTTAGATGGGATCAACTGTGAGGAATCAAAATTAAAAATCTACCACAATGATTCAGGGTGAAGTAAGATAAATTAAGCGCTTAGGGGGAGAAATTTGTTTTCGCTAGTAAAGTTGTCAGTGTTACCAGCAACTGGAGTTAACGACCGATGATTATGGCCACAACGCTAATGGGACAAAATTCATCTGGGAGTTGGAGATTGTTGGCGCAGCGTTTACCTGCCATGCAATGCCATGCTTGAGGCATCCGAGGCGATGTTTGTGCATAGGTGCGGCGTTTGAGCCTCACACAGACTCTGGAAGTGAGGCTGTGGAGCTCGCAAGGCATTGTGGGCAATGAAGACGTCTGAGAATTGAAGGGGCCATGCACTAGGAAGCAATACAAATTAAAATAAAGTGAAACAATGCAGTTTTCAGCCCTTTCTGCCTTTTAAAAAATATTTAACATTAAGAAGTCCCAAATGTGAATATTTAGCTCTTAAAGCTAACCTCAAAAAATGAGAAAAATGTCTCAGAACCAACGCAAATGGCTCAGTAAGCCAGGGAAGGGGCACCCAGGGTCTCGTCCGCAGCACTCCAGCTTTGTAATGGGGGACAACTGTAGGGGGTGGTGTGTGGCGCATGCGCCCAGTCAGCTTCACCTCTGACTGTCCCTTGAGCGGTTCGAATCGCTCCCACACCCCTGGGTTCTAGACACCGGACTTAGGTACAGGCGGCGATGCAGAAAATCGAGTAGACAAGTGGTTTGGTATAAGATAACCAAGATTTTATTAAAAGCAGAATACAACAATCTTATGAAAAATTACTGGTATGGAAATACAGGCATAAACAGTTATACTTATATGGGAATGGGGAACACACGGCACATCGAGGGAAGACAACTACATTAACAATCCCCTTATCTTTATCCCACCCCTATGCCTAACTAGATTAAGCTATGAGGCGCCAGGAATTCATGCTCACCAATCCAAAACCTGTTGCTTTAACGTTGTGAGTTTTGAGGTTTGGTCTTCTGTCCTTTGGGGTACCCCATTGCCACGTAGTCTCAGGGCGCGGTGCTGGAGTTGTTGATGTGACACACCTTCCCTCTCCTCAGCTACCGTCATCGTCTCGTCGCGATGGGTTCTCTTCTTCTTCTCCCTCGGGCGGTCGTCGGCGGTAACGGGGCGGTTGGCGGTCTTTACTGCTTATTCAATTTCACTACCCAAGCTTTGAACGCCAATATATTCATTGGGGCATGGACAGCCGCGTCTAACACCAGCCTATTCGCAGTGTTCAAATGCCAACTTATTCTCACTGTCCATACATACACTGCTAATTTCTTCCCCAAACGCCAGCTTATAACTAGGCATCTGGTTTTTACCAATGCGTCTTTTGCTGCCCTTCTCTGCTTTTATCAGTTACCTTCTTCTTCGTCTCGTCTCGTCTCGCCCCTTTGTGGCCTGTGTGTCCGGTGTGGTATTGAACTCGGGTCTCGTTCTCCTCCCGTGTTTGGCCCCGGTGTAATGGGCGTCCTCGGTTGTTGAGTGGTGCAGGGAGCGAGAAGAGAGCCCGCCACGAGGCCAGGGCGTGAGTACGAGCAGCAGCAGCCCAAGGCCACCGGCAAGAGTCAAAGTCACGAGCAAGAGTAAGAGAGCGATTGCTACTGATGGGTCTCCAATTATACCCGTTTCTCCAACTCCTTATCTGCACGCCAAATCAGGTCAGTCCATTGCTTAACTTTTGGCGGGCTGTTTTAAATGATTACAACCATTTATTTTAACTACTTTAGGAGTGGTTATCTCCGGGTCTAATGGCCCCGATGTCCTGGTTGCTTTGTCATGGATAAGACTTGATTGTCCCCATCTTACCTTGATGGCTACTGTGAGCTGTTATCGATTAAACATGCAGAAAGCTAATGGCCACAATTATAGGCCCATCCTAACTTGATTCGATTCAAGTCAAATAAATGCGTATTCTGTGTTTACTTTGTCTGGCTGGGCTCCAAAGAGTCTCTGATCACAGATTCCTGAATTTTTATGTTTCATATCCAGGCCTGCTTGCTGGCAGAGCCTTGCTTTTAAAAATCCTGTTCATATTGGTCACGAGGTTTACAGAAGCCATTTTGGGTACCCTGGTTTTCAATAACTTGTCCAAAATGGGGTCCCTTGATCCGTAACTTGGGGAGTGCAGGAATTTTGAGAACCCTGCAGCTTACAAACACTGCAAGAGAGGTCCTCTACCCACAGGGGCCAGGAGACCCTCCAGAAAGACAGATGTGTGAGTACATCACTGAGGCAGTCACTGCCAGCAGTGTCACCCCCACTACCTGGCTCCAGTGCCCAAAGAAGCTTCATGACCTCAGACCACTGGTCAAGGGCAGTGAATGCATCTTCAAAAGCCATCTCCTAACAACTGCACCACTAGCCTCACAAACTGCTCAATGCACGACCCCCATCCCCAATCACTCACCTACCATAATCTGCACCAATCACGAGGCACATCTCCCATTCCTAGCCTCGCCTCACCCCCTTGGAAAAGACGGTGCAGGCCATTTTTGGCAAGGGCATGGCTGAGCCCTTGGCCAGCGGCGGGGCTGAAAGGATAAAAGATGCTGGTATCCTCATACGTTATCCTCCTTCTCTCATGCACCTCTTGCTTTCCCGCCCTCCCCTCACCACAACTCCACCCTTGTGCCGTCCTCATTTCACACACCCAAGAAATGCAGCTTGCCCAGCCAATGGTTGGCCAAGAAGAGGGAGAGGAGAGTGAAGAAGCACGAGAAGAAGAAGATTGATTTCATACTCCCAGCCACCAGCTCCTCAAGGTCAACTGGCAAGGATATTTGCAGTGTCCCCCACTGAAAGTCAGCAGCCTTCCACCAGCCATGCTGCAGCCACTGGGGTAGCACTGCATGACATAAGTAGAATAGGCAAAGGCACACACAAGACACTCACTAAGACAATGCATATGGGTGATGAGTTGATTTCTTGATGTCACATTGGATGGATATAAAGTTGGATTGGAAAGTTTGCTTTGTTGTGGCTTTTATTTCAGCATTGTGACCAAGAGGATGCTGTGATGGTCAGTAACAGATGGAAGGTAAGGTGTGGGACTAACGTTGAAAGGAGAATTGGGGTTGTGGTCACTGTAGCCACAGGCCGACGGTTCCATCCCAGATATCTCAGCCAGAAAGGGGCTGTCTGGGTTGCAGCCTTCCCTCCACTTCCTCCTCTTTTGCTTCCTCCTCTGTGGCTTCCTCCTCTTCTGCATCCTCCTCTTCTGTGTCCTCCTCTTCCCTCTGCAAGTGGATGCTGTAAATCTGAAATGACAGCATAAAATGCTGGAAATACTCAACAGGTCAGGCAGCATCACGACCTGAGACGTGAACTCTGTTTCTCTCTCTACAGATGTTGCATGACCGGTTGGGTATTTGCAGCATGTTCTGGCTTCTGAAAGGCTTTCATTTACCATCCGAGCCCTGGCAAGCATCCAGCAGCACTTCCTACACACTTAAAAAAACTTTTCACATCTATTGCAGCAAGGCACCACTTCAATAAAATCAAAAAACCCAGTCCAAAACCTTATATCCATACTTAACTGAACGATGTGTGTGTCCCTTTAAGAACTGTAGGACATCGCCAATGTCAGCCTGCTTGCACGCCAGGTTAACCTGGTGTGCTTAGGACCCAGCACTGAATTCAGCACTAGGGTCGAAGTTTGCACTTGTGACGTAAAGTTGGCGTTGCATGCCAATTTACATCACAACGCCGCCATTTTGTCCAGCATGGCACTGCCAGTTACCAGCAGCGCAAAGGTAAGGACAAGAACAGCAGCCACCACGGAAACCGCCAGCAGCTGACGAAAGAGCAGCAGCCGCCATTTTAGCGCCATTTAATGACGCTACAGAGTGGCACTAAAGCCACAAATTTCTCGCCCTTAATCTACTTGAGGTATTGAAAAGATTTTTTTTCACACATAAATATTTCTCATAAAACTAAAGGGCCATATTTTCATCTTTCTTCATAAAGAAGTTCATAACCTTTTTTGTACAATTATTTACAATATGCTAACAGAATGACAGCAGAGCTCACACAAATATTAGCAAGGAACGTTGTTCAAGTGAAACTAGCAGGATTATGCAAATTACATTACACCGACCATGACAGCAAAGATAATGCACTGCAAGAAGGTACTTATGTGGGCCAAATCATCCTGCTTTAATGTACACTATTTTTATGTTTAACAGCAAAACTTGCACATAGTAAGAGGATATGGAATGGAACAGGTGGTGGACCTTACCAGCAGAAAGCTCTCACTAATTGTAAAGTGTAAATCGATGGTTTATTTGTGAGGATAGCCCTCCAGGGCATGAGGAAACTGGAAGATGTTCAGACCAATTGTTACATCCTTTATTAATCCATATATTCAATACTTTGTACAATATGATAGGTCTGTGGCTTGCTTGTCGATAAATGATGTTAGAACACATGGTCCATGTTGAGTCGTCAGTTGCCTCCATAGACATGGTTTGATGAACAGTTGTCTGCATTGCAGTCTGCACTTGAGAAAGGAAAATCCCCAGTGACAATTACTATGGCGGATTTGATAAGCCAGACCATATTCATAGCAGTAAGAGCACCTCTCCTCTTCTGCTTTGGGGTCCAATCTCCAAGGAACTGTTCCAGCCAACTTCAACTCAATTGGAAAATGTTTACATGTAAACATGAAGGAGGGAGTCAGAGAGCTTCTAGATGCCCACTGTACTATGCTGAGACAGATGTGCTGGGACATTGAGGATAGGCCACTCAGCATTGCAATGAATGGAAAGCACAAGAGCAGCTGGTTGACACTCAGTTAACAGCGATTGTCAACAGTCATGGTTTCACCAAGTAGCCTATATTTCCAAGAAGCCTGCACTCTATCCTTCTCTTTCAAAGAGCTACATCATATTTGATTGCACTATGCACACCACTCCGCTTCCTGGAAAGCATGCTCTGGCATGCATTATTTTATACAAGGGGTTACATACCATTTTCTTATTGATGGAATGATAGACCTTCCTATTTAGGTATGCCATCGGATTTCTGGTCGACGCAGTATTGCTACATGTGGACAATCGATGATGTCCTATACTTTAAGACAACTATTGAGTTGGCAAAGCTTTATTTGCCATTGTTGCTGATGCTGTTGCACTATTGAAGTGCATATGGATAGATGCATGGCAGAACAGGACTTTTTAATGGTGATGTTCCATCAGTGTGACTGGAAGGACCCTGTAGCATACAGCTGAAGTCAGTAATGACCATCAGTGCCACTGGTGCAGATGGTTCACTGTCACTGAAGGTCTTTATGGATCAGGTGGTACAACTTAGTCATGGCTTCACTTTTGAGCAAGAGCCTTATCATACACTACTCCACTTTCATGCCCTGATAAGGTTGCGGTAAATCCATTGCATTAGCATAGTTTGTTTTGCAAATTGTGCATCTCCTGTCCTTGCTGTTTCTGGTACACACTCCCCTCCTGCACTATGAGATATTTATCAATGCTAATTGCACTTATGCTGTGTGCCAGAAAACCACTGTGTACCATTCACTTCTAGTCAGTGCTTTGGTGATACTTTACAATCTTATCCTTCGTTCAACTGACTAATGCTTGATGTGACCCAAGGTTCAATATTCATTCATCTTTTATATTCCCTTTCTAGGCCCTCCACCCCCCATAATACTCCATTAGTTTCTCACAATTGGCTTTTAATGAGGCCTTAATAAGCAAAAGGCAAGTTTTTTTTCTTTTTTGGTAATTTCTCTGAGCTCACTTTTGAATTAGAACAATCCTTAGCAATGCTTAATATGGATCAGTAAACCGGTAAATATGGCACATGGTTGAAAGTATGGCCTAGAAATTCGGTTGGTAGCGCCGGCGCTGAGCGCCTAAAGAGACTTAGAATTGGGGCGATACGCTATGTTGGGGCGTTCGCTATGAAGATAGCGACAACTCAGATATTGACTATATATTTAGCGCCTGCGCTAAGTGTTTGCGCACGCCAGCGAGCGCAAGCACATCATGACGTCATTTCAGTGTGTAACGCCTTTTAGGAGCGCCTGAGCGCATATTGGGTGGCGCCCGGAGCCTTAACGCCCAGCGCTATTAGTGACCGTTCGAGGGAGGGCTAACAGGCCCTTCTCGGAGTAGGGAGGCGCTATTTAAAGGGGACAGCTTTAGTGCAGAATCTTCAGCCATTTGGCCTGCTCATTGCGATCGTTGCTGGAGAGAGTTGGCGAGCTAATGTGGAGCGGAGTTCTGGGAATTTAGCTTTACAGTACTTGGGACCTTCAAACCTGTCCGAAGCACTTGCAGCACTACACCTAAAAGCCTTTTGACCAACTGGCATCGGAATGGGAACTTCTTTGGAGGGCGACGGCCTCATCGCCCAACACTGTGAAGGGGCAGAGAGACGGCGGGAGAGAGGGCCGGGATTGGCCAGAAGGAGGAGGGGCAATGGAGGTCGGCCAATCCGACGGGAAGCTGCGAGGGTGTTTAGGCAGCAGGTGACAAGCCTTGACATGTCGGAGGAGCAGTGTTTGGGAACGCTCCCATTCTGGAGGGACATTGTTACTGATCTGTGCCACCTGCTTGGTCAGGATCTGCAGCCGCGTGAACGCTGCAGAACCTCTCTGTCCGTGATGGCTACACTGACTGATGGCCTCCATTTTTATGGCAACGGATCCTTTCAGTCAGCCATTGGGGACATTGCGACTGTCGCTCAGGTTGCAGTCCACTGTTGCATCCGGCAAGTTACAGATGCCCTTTATAGGCGAAGGCGTCAATTCATTACCTTCCCTCGGACCCTGCACAAGCAGGCGGAGCGCACGCAGGGTGTCGCTTCTATTGCGGACTTCCCCATGGTGCAGGGGGCGAGTGACAGCACACACGTGGCTTTGAGGGTGCCATGCCATCATCCTTAGGACTTCCGCAACCGCAAGGGGTTCCATTCCCTCAACATGCAGCTGGTCTGTGACCACCGCCAAATCATCATGGCAGTCACCGCGCATTTCCCAGGGTGCAGCCACGATGCCTTTATCCTGCGGTTGACCTCAGTTTGTAACCTTTTTGAGGGGCTGCCTCGAAGACGAGGCTGGCTTACTGGGGACAAGGGCTATCCTCTCTGGCCATGGCTGATGACAACACTCCGTGTGGCCGACACCCCAGCAGAAGAGCTGATCAGCAGCGGCCATCAGGCGACCAGGCACAGTAAACAGCACACTATTGGTGTTGTCAAAAAGCGTTTCCAATGTCTGGAACATTCGGGGGGATCCCTGCAGTACTCGCCGCAGCAAGTGGGACACATCGTCGTCGTCTGCTGCATGCTCCACAACTTGGCGAATCGACACAGCCAGTCAATTCCAGCTGTCCCTCAATGACCAGCAGAGCAGGCGGAGGAGGAGGAGTATGAGGAGGAGGAGGAGGAGGAGGCGGAGGAGGAGGAGGAAGAGGAAGAGCAGGCGGAGGAGGAGGAGGAGGAGGAGGAGGATGGAAGGGCTGGTGAAAGTGGAAGGGCCATACGTCAGAGGCTCATCTGGACTCGTGTCGAGACCCCTGTGGCGGAATGATGAGAGTCTTAACTCATGCGCACTTTGGATGTTTGACGGCCTCTGAATGCCAGCATCACTGAAACCAGTCACATGCACCATGCCACATTGAAACTTCTGTTTATTGGCACAAAAGTCTTTCATTACAGCTAAACAACGTAATGTCAACAGAAACCATAACTTACAAAATAACTGTGAACTGTTCAGCAAAGCCGCAAAACTCAACAAACCTTCTGCAAATATAACAAGTGAGGGTGTCCTTGAATTTGGACAAACAAACGTCTCAGCACCTCCCTCTACAATTGGCCCCTTGAGGGAGAACGACTTCTCTTTCGCGCCCGGCCCCTTCCCTCCCTGCTGCTCCTACGTAATTGGACCCCAGTGGTGGCCTCAAGGCTGGGGGACGCCTGCTGACTGTCTGGAAGCGCAGAAGCCCCTGAGGGACGGCCTGGCCGACCTCTGTGCTTGGAGGGTGCGGACGCAGGATGCTTGATGTGACCATGGCTGGAAGCAGTGTGGCCTGCAGGTGGTGGCAGCTGCAATGCAGGCGTCCCAGCGCTGGCATGTGCAATGGTCTCCTGCCGAGAGAGGACACCTGCACCATGGTCGGACGACATACTGGCTATCTGAGGGGAGCAGCTCGGCTCATCCGCCACAATCGCATGCTCCACTGATTCCTGGCCTTGTATGGCACTGGAAGGGCCCGGGGTGATCGTCACTGATGCAGAGAGGGTGGCTACAGTGAGAGATCGCATTGCGTCAATCTGGGTGTGGAGGAGCCCAGCAAGTGACTGCGTGGCAACAGTGAGGACCTGTGTGCCAGGTGCCAGTGCTTCGGAGAAGGCCTGGACAGTTCTTCCCATTGCTTCGGACAAGGCAGGTGCCGACCGCTCCACTGCCTTGGACAAGCCCTGGACAGACCTTCCAGGGATTGTCCGAAGCCCTGAACAGTCCTTTCCATGGCTGACTCAAAGCCGTGGACAGTCCTCTCCATTGTTGGGCCGAAGCCCTGGATAGTCCTCTCCATTGTTGGGCCGAAGCCCTGGATAGTCCTGTCCATTGTTGCCCCGAAGCCCTGGATAGACCTATCCATTGTTGCCCCGAAGACCTGGAGAGTCCTGTCCATTGTTGCCCTAAAGCCCTGGAGAGTCCTCTCCATTGTTGCCCCAAAGTCCAACATACTCTTAGCCAATGAATCTATTGACTCAGGCATCTTCTCGACTGCAGCCATCAGCTCCGTGTGTCTGACCCGGGCCTGTTTGCTCATCTCAGCCAGGCGACGCACCTCATCTGCACTCTGTGCAGCAGTCATCACTACCTGCCTTGCCCTCCGGGGAGACAGTGGCCGAACTTGCCTATCCCCCGTGCGTTGCTGCATGCCGCTTGGTCCGGCAACTGGTTCATCCTCAGAGCCCCCCCCCTCCCCTCCAGGGGACTACTATCCCCAGTCTGTAGATGTGTCCGCTCCCCGGATTCTGCAACAGCTGGTCCGGATTCCTCCTGGTCCTCGCCTCCGGTGGCACTGGCACTGGCAGCTTCAGTGCGTTGAGCCCCAGTTGGTGCTGCTTCATCTGAAAGTGGGAGGTGGAAGAGTGGCTTTAGCAAAAGGACAGGTTTGCTGAAAGGCATGCCAGATTGCGGCAAGGCTCTGACATGGCTGCACACTGAGGATGCATGCTGGCGGGGGGACCAAGTGGAAGGCAACAGGTGAAAAAGGTGAGAGTCTTACCCTCGCTGTCGGTAATGGGGTCGGCAGATGCAGTGGTCACAGGACCAGACAGGCATCCTCCAAGTATCTGGTGCACTCTCTCCTCCAGATCCGTGAGAGTGACCACTTGTGCAGGTCCGCCACCGGTTCGACGCTGCTCCTTTTGGATCATCGCCAGCTTGGACTGCAGGGGAAAGAAGGGGAAGTTCTGTAACATGATGCCTTGAGAGATCATCGCATGCCCCCCATGGTGCAAGAGCCCTTACATGAGGCCTTGAGAGATCATCGCTTGCCCCCCATGGTGCAAGAGCACTTACATGAGGCCTTGAGAGATCATCGCATGCCCCCCATGGTGCAAGAGCCCTTACATGAGGCCTTGAGAGATCATCGCATGTGTGTGCCCAGAAAGGGCCATGGGTGCATGCTGACAGATGGCCATTGGGGCATCATTGCAACAGGGTGCCCGAAGTCAGCTGCAGATGGAGGGAATCAGAAGTTTGCTAAACCATCACTCACCCTAACGATCCGTGTGAGGTCGTTGAATTTCTTCCTGCACTGAACAGGGGTCCTGGTCGCCATGCTGCTGGAGTTGACCCTCATAGCAACCTCGCTCCAAGATCGTCGGTAAGCCTTCTGATTCGGCCTCTTGCCATTGTCCGGATACAGGACATCTCGACGGCGCTCAACTGCAGCCACCAAGTGGTCCAGAGCCTCAGTGCTGAAGCGCTCTGCTCTCTGTCTAACCTTCTCCATGCTGAACAAGTTTGTAATGCCAGACAAGGGCGAGCGCCGATTCTGAGGCCTACAGGGCGTTGGGTGTTGAAGCTCACGCTGACTGTCCCACCCCTTTAAGAGCCGGCCGGCACCTGGAAGTCTCGTGGTTTCCCGTAATTGAGATCACCTGCGCTGCGCCCGTCCGCGTCGATATTGAGTAGCGCCTAAACTTTTGCGCCTTAGGAGCACCGTGCAATGGCTGAATTAGCGCCTCAATCCCCTTTGGGGGCGATGCAACCCAATATCTCGCCAGGCAGCGATAAGTTTCATCTGGCTATAAACTTAGCGCTCCGCCAGTTCTAACGCCTCAAGCGGGGCTATACCCAATTTCTAGGCCTATATCTTTAAGCAATAAATGTTCTTTATCAACTTCAAATGTACCCTTATAATTTTGGAGCATTTTAAAATATCTAACACATGACAGCATAGAGTGCAATAAACAATAAGGTCGCAGGCATAAATTTATGAGCAAATGAAAGCTGTCTTTGCTGAGTGAACTCATCAACTTTGACTGGTGTCACAATAATGCTGAATATTTTGATTTCCCATTGCTTAGGAAGTTTGCTTACACAATTTGAATCGAGTAGTGATCAGGCTCATATTACTTATTTATAGTGCCTTCCAAACAGAACTTTGACAAATATAAAAATAAATAATTTACACACATGTCAGCTGACGGTGGGTTGGGAGCCCAATCTGTGTAGTGCTGTTTGCTGGCAAAATAAAGCATGGGCTGGGCACCTCTCCACCCAGCACCATTCCCACGAGAATCACGGCACTAATGGAACTTCACATTAGTGAAACAGGCTCGAGGGGCTGAATGGCCTACTCCTGTTCCTATGTTGTTCCTAATTGATTCCAATTACCGCATATTGTAGGCAGGAATTCTTACAAGCATAGGCAGTCCAGCTACAACGTGCAGCGGTTGGAATCCTTTTCATTAGCAGCAGCGGTGGGGTAGAAATGACACTGAAGGAAGAGAGAAATAGATGGCAATGAGGTGAACAGGGCAAGAAGAAGAAGCTGAAAGCGACGCTGTGGGGTGGGGGAAGAAGGAAAGTGCCAGCATTATCTGAGCAGTGTGATTATTTGTACTGCATTTTTTTGGTCTCTCTGCGCATGCCCGCCTGTTTGGTACTGCGCATGCGCACTCGATCTGGTCGCACATGCGCAGTAACCAATGGTGCCGCGGCTGCAGCCTGCACTGCCACGCCTTTCCCAGCTCCGTGTGGAGAAGGTCAGGGGATCAGCTGGGTGGGGGGGAAGAGGGGATCGGGGGGGGGGAGAGAGGAGATCAAAGAGGGAGAGAGAGGATCAGGGGGAAGGGAGCAGATCAAAGAGGGAGAGAGAGAATCGAAGGGGGGGAAGAGAAGATCAGGGGAGAGAGGAGGGGGATCAAAGGGGGAGAGGAGAGGGGATTAAATTACACATTGCAAAGTACTTGATTACTCAGGCAGGCAGGATCTAATTACACCCAGACAAACTGCTGGGTGTGTCTTATCCTCCAAGGGGACCAATCAGAAATCTGATCTTGTCATCCAAGGTGACCAATCAGAACTTTGGTTTTGCAAATAAACACTGCCTTATCTGAGGGGAGGAGAAGAGAGGCAGTGCGAACTGGAGGAAGAATAGTACCAGCATAGATGAGGGGATGCTGGAAGAAGAGTACCAGCCTCAATTGGATTGGAGGCGGAAAAAAGTACCAGGTTAAATTGAGTGGAGCGGAAGGAGAAGAGTTCCTGTGTGAATTGGGAGGGTTGGAGGTGGAGTGTGTGTCTCAGTGAAAGAATGTGAAGTTGGATGGGGTAGAAAGTCTATGTTGATTGGATCAACAGGGTAGAATACTTCTCGAAATGAGAGTGGGGAGTTACATGTGAGACTCTGCGTGTTGAGGTAACTTTTGGAGAATTGATGGTCTGGTCGGTCTGTTGAAAATTCAAATGCCACTGGTTTTTATATTTTTTTCTTTAAAAATCTAGAAATTACCAAGTATAAAAAAGTGTTTAAAATTAAATGCAATACATAATTTTTAATGTCAAAAATTTCCAAGATAGTATGCACCTGCACTCCCATAGTAATGCACCACCAATTTTGTCTCTTTCCCCTTCAGGCTTTTATGTACTTATTTTTTATCTTTCCTCCGAACAAGTTCAGTATAACTGCAGCTCAAGTTACAAAGCCCATGGGCTGGATTTTGCCAGCCCAGGGGAGGCGGGTTTGGAGGTGGGACTGCCGGGAAAATGGCAGAATTTGGGGGCGGGTGCCTCCATGTCACCTTGCCAGGAGGTGGGTAGCCGACCCGCGCTGGGTCCCACCTCCTCAAGGCGGGAAGGGGATTAATGCCAATTAACTGCCTGTTAACAGTTTTTGGCTAATCCCTATTTTGAGCCCTGAAGTGTGGCCTTCCCAACAGCTCCGAACCTCGCCAGGGTCAGTGAGGCGGGCCGTTGGTCTGCAGGGGTTGGAGGGGCCGAGATGTCCGGTGTGCAGGTGAGTAATGGGTGCATGTGTGCAGAGGTAAGTGTGTGAGGTGCGTGTAAAGTGTTTTAATGAGTTTTACTTACCTTTACTTCTTCCTGCAGGCTTCCTCCCTTCAGGTCTCGGGAGTCCCTCAGCTCACTGGCACAGAAAGCAGAATGGCCGCTGAACTGTCAAAAGCTGAAGCCTTCTGCTTTCTGGTCAGGAAGGCTTTCTAATTGAGTCTTGAATAAAGACACAACTTAGAAGACAGATTGTCAGTGTTTGACAGCTTGACAGAGCTGTCAAACAATGACATTTCATCTGTCAAAAGCTCTTGACAGATGAAACGGCACTCGATGACGTCACCTGTAACTGACTTTCCCTTAATTGGCCTGCTAAGCCCGCTGGGCGGGCTTAACAAGGTCAATCAAGGGAAAATAGCGTGGGTTGGCCACAAGTCGATGGAGGTGGGACTAAAACCCAACAAGTGGGAGTCCCGTCTCCAAAAGCTCCCCATTGACAAAATCCAGCCCATCATGCGTCTAGTTGTTTTTGCATGTCATAGGCTGAAGGTCAGGGCTGTTCTTGAGTTATCAGCTTTTTTGAAGCTGTTGGCCAATATTGCTATTTTTCTAGGATGTATGGATTCATTGCCAATCATTGGTTAGCAAGCGATGTGTTCTTTTAGCTGTTTACCGATTTGGCACCTGTTTTTTTATATACCAGTGATGCTATGTCAATCAGTTGATCATTCCAGGGTACAGGATTGGTTAAAACTTCAAAAAATGTTTAGGAGAGTGAAAAGTCAGGAGGAAGGAACAGAGACGGAGAAGGGAAAATCCTCGGAGGGATTTAAATGCAAGGATGAGAATTAAAAATTTCAGGCTTTGGGTGGTGGGGACCAGAAGCCAATGTAAGTCGCAAAGACAAGACTGAAGAGCCCGCAGGACGTGGCGCAGGATGGGATATGGGTAGCAAAATTTTGGATGAGCTGCAAAAGAGCGGAGGTTGGGAGGCTGGTCAGGAGAGCATTGAGTTAGGAGGTGAAAAAGGCATGAATGTGGGTTTCAGACAAGCTGTGATGGGGCAGAGGCGGGCAATGTTATGGAGGTGGAAGTAGGCAGCCTTTGTGCTGGAGCGGATATAAGTTGGAAACTCAACTCAGTGTCAAACAGGACATTGAGGCTGCAAAAAGTCTGGTTTTACCTGAGGCAGTGGTCGGGTAGAGGGATGAAGTTGGTGATGGCGATAACGAGTTAGTGTTTGGTACCGAAGACAATGTCTTATTGTTTATTTGCTGCTCCTTTTATGTCTAGTGGCTTTCAATTTTTTTTTATGAGCTAATAAAAGCTAACTTAGTAAAGTGAAAAGTGCCATTAGTTCTGGCTAGGCTACCTCCAAGAGGATCTTGATGTGGTGGAGAGAATTCAGGGAAGAGGGACGGGCATTATGACTGTAAGTTATGAAGAAAGGCTCCCAGAAACAAGCCCATTTTCATTGGCGAAATGAATATTAAAGGCAAAAGGATCCAGATTTTAAAATGTTGTAATGAGAGAATGGCATATATGCAAGCAAATTATTTAACTTGTACTTAGAGTGCAAGGATAAAGAACATGAGTATAAAATTAACTGTGATGCCCCGCAGTGCAATAGCCTGCCAATACTCATTGCCAAGAGACTGGGGGATGTCTAGCAAGCAAAGGAGGAGTGGGAGAAAAACATTGATAAATAATCCAATCAATCAGTTAGTAAACTGTTTAGTGATACCAAAAATGGAATTTGTCATATCAATGAATAGCACTGAATCAAATTACACCTGCAGTGAGCTATCTGAACCTGGCCTCTCATTATGTAAAATATGTACTAAAAAAAAAGTCAGCATTGCTTTTTATAGATCAATCATTTTTTTCTTTTATTGCCAAAGTCTGAAATTATTAAATCAAAACTGTAATAAAATTAGAATATTTCTGCTTGTTTGAGCAATATGTACTATATAGATAAATGTTAGTCATATGTCTGCTTGTCCAATAGATGGTTTATATACTAAACAGACATCATAAAAAGGATCAAAAGTTGATAGCCTGTTAAGGTTGGTGCAGTATTGATGATCTGTCACTAAAATGTCATTAGTACAATTAATAAATATTGTATCATATATTTACAACATATTCAACAGACATCTATAGGCAGAACATCAGAACTTCAATTAACTTTCTCTTCACTTTAATTCTTTTGAAGTGCTGAAGGCTGGATGAGGAAGTTTGGATGGGCTGCTGGTTTCAGGATCCAGGCTCCAACAATGCTGCAGACTATATGGCCAGAATTTTCCCATTGCCGAGCGTGCAGGTTTGGGGGGCAGGTCAGCAGTAAAAATTCCCAAAATTGCCAGCGCGTTGGGAACCTGCCGTCATCCCACCGCCTCGCACATTTAACTCGGGTTCCTTTGAAGGTGCGCCATGGACCCGATCACCAGAGGCGGGCAACCTCATTCAAGTAATTAAACTGCTTGTTAAGAGAACAATGGTATGTTGGCCTTCATAGCAAAAGGGTTTGAGTACAGGAGCAAGGATGTCCTGCTGCAGTTGTACAGGGCCTTGGTGAGACCACACCTTGAGTATTGTGTGCAGTTTTGGTCGCCTTATCTGAGGAAGGATGTTCTTGCCATGGAAGGAGTTCAGCGAAGATTCACAAGGCTGATCCCTGGGATGGCAGGAATGACGTATGAGGAGAGATTGGGTCGATTGGGCTTATACTCGCTGGAGTTTAGAAGAATGAGAGGGGATCTCATCGAAACTTATAAAATTCTGACAGGTCTGGACAAACTAGATGCAGGTAGAATATTCCCGATAGTCGGAGAGTCCAGAACCAGGGGTCATAGTCTAAGGATAAGGGGTAAGCCATTTAGGACAGAGATGAGGAAGAATTTCTTCACCCAGAGAGTGGTGAAACTGTGGAATTCTCTGCCACAGAAGGCGGTTGAGGCCAAGTCTTTAAATATATTCAAGAAAGAGTTGGATATATTTCTTAAGGCTAAAGGGATCAAGGGATATGGGGAGAAGGCAGGGACAGGGTACTGAATTTGGATGATCAGCCATGATCTCATTGAATGGCGGAGCAGACTCGAAGGGCCGAATGGCCTACTCCTGCTCCTATCTTCTATGTTTCTATGTTTCTATGTTAACCTTAAGAGGGATTTTAACAGCAGCTTTTGAATTTAACTGCAGGAGCATGGGATTCACGCAGCTCAGGAACCTTGCCTGTGAAGGGGAGGTGGAGGATCCGTGGCCATTATGGGAGTCCATTCATTGAGAGCTGGGAACAGCACATAAATACTCCCACATTACACCTTGTAAAGTCTGTGGGTTGTGCAGTTAATAAATACACAGACTTCAGAAATAACAACAAACAGGTCTTTACTATTCGAAGGTCCGGGCGAATCTGCCCCAGCAATCATGCCACAACACTTATATACTGGTGTGGTCACTATCGGTATTACAGTATACAGAAGCCAAACAAATAGTGCCACACCTAAAGTAGTTCCCTTAAAGGTGAACGGTTACATTCAATAGTTCCCTTAAAGATAGACGGGTACATACACTACAATCCTCCCTTTTTAGCTTATTACTTACAGAGTCCCCGTTAAACATACATATCTTCAAATTTCTATAAAACAAATTACAGATATAATCTCGGTGGAGTCAATGTCATATAAAACAATTTACAAATATAATCTCGGTGGAAACAGTTCACAGGTTCAGTCTCTGCGGAAACAGTTCATAGATTCAGTCTCTGATCGTGACTCGTTCCGAACAACATTTCTTTGGTGTAGCCGGTTCACCTGGCTAGCGTGACTCCTCCATAGCCTTTTTCTTGACGTAACAGCTTGAACCTTCGTCCTGTTGAACCAGCAGTGCGGACTTTTACAACCAACTGGCTGTCTTGACATTTTCCAGTTTTTCAACTAATTTAGCTCCTTTCGTAATGTCCCGCCTGGAATGGTAGAAGTGCTAATATTTTAGACAGTTATTATCTTCTGCTTCTTCTTTTTCTTTTCTGCCTTTTTGGAACTCTCGGAGCTCCTTTCTCGGCTGCCAGCTGTAGCGCCACCAACTCTCTATGTTCCTTAGACCTTAAGTGCTTCCTCCGGATTTCAGCACTTTGAGAGTTTTCATCACAAGCTGGGCAGACCACATCCTCGTAATATTCAGTGTCACTCAACAGGTCATGGTAATATTCGGGTTCGTCCTGAGTTAGGCCAGCGAGAGAGACTTCTTCTTCCTCCTCACCCGTCTGGACGTTAGCTGACGGTGGTTCCTTCCCTAAACATCTTTCTTGAAAAGCCTTCTTCATGCATTCATATTCATCCCGCTCTTCCTGGGTTATCTGCCATTCCTTCACGACGGACCTCATTTGTGAGTTCAATACCTTCCTTTCCATCGGTAATTGCGTTATCAGGCTATTTAACCCTTCTACTGAAGTAACGGTTTCCACATTCTTCTGTTCACCTTGACGTGATTCAACGTACTTTTGGCATCCTTGTAAAATTTGTGTTGCCACCTCAGCTATCTCCGTGACTTTTGAGAGCTCCGAACTCGTTCCCCCTGCAGATTGAAGCTCATGTTCAGATTGTTCCCCTTGCCGAGTCTTGTCCTTCAGCATATGAAGGAGTTGGCCGACCGTTAACTCTTCCCTGGGAACACGGTGGATCAGAGTCTTCTCCATTTCATCCACCTCTTTCTCCAATACTTCCACCTTACGTTCCTCTTGAACTTTGGCTTTCAGCGCTCGGAAAAGTTGCGCCCTGATGCTCTCTAGTTCATGTTCAGGGACCATTCTTACAGTGTCCTGTTCTTCCACTGAAAGGATTCCCAGTTGAATCTGTTCTTCAAGTTGTTGAACCTCGGTCATTGCCGCCTCACATTTGTCTTGGGTGTCCTTCAATGTTTTTTTAAGTTCTTGGACATCCTGTCTTTCATGCTCTGCCATGATTTTCACCTCTAATTTCTCATCTATGGATGGAGCTCCTACCGATGAGTCTGTCTTGGCCTTGAGCTCATCAAGAATTTTCTGCAGCCTTTGGACTTCTTGCTCATGTTCAACCTTTAGTTGTTCATATGCTTCTACTGGAACTAGCTTTTCGGAGGCTGCCGAGTTAACCCCCTCCAGAATTGTAGCCTGGGCCTGTTCATACTGTTCTTTCAACTTCTCACACTCTGCTTGTAAGGAGTCGTAGAGAAGAACTGGAATAAAATCCTGGCTCCCTGAAGATTCCTCTTCCTTTGGTTCATTCTGTAAATATTCTAGTTCCTGAACAGCATCAGGGGAATGTGATTGGTATTTGACCACGATGGCTCTATGGTCGCTCTCTGCTTGAGCTAGCTGTCTCTGTAGTCTTTCCAGGTTCTCCCATTTGGTGTCCCAGAACCTTTCCATATTTTTCATCTCCTGTACGAGACGGTCACTCAACTGTTCTAATTGTTGTCGTACTTTGACATAAGTTTGCGTCCAAGCTCGGTGTTCTTCCATCATGGATGAATCCTTTGCTTGAACAGGCTCAGAATTCTCTGTCAACCTGGAGTTCTGCTCTGCAGCTTTATTCTTCTTGGTACCATAAGTCCTTCTGCATGTCTTCGTTTTCTTTCCCATCGTCGGCAAGTCCCTTTTAGCCTTGTCTTCCATATTCGACTTGGTCTTATCATCATCCATTTCAGAATCTGAGCCAATAGCTTGCACCGAGTCCTCCCTCATTATGGCTTTTAGGTAATGCCATTCCATGTCTATTTTCTTAATCCACTCCCGTCCTAGAAGTGGTGGTCCTCCCTCAGGTAATACGTACAAGTTCATTCTTGGGTGTTCTTTACCCCTATCTCTCACCTTGACTCTTATTTTCCCCACGGGGTATACGTTATGCCCCATGTATGTCTGTAATACGAACTTGGTATTTCTTAAAGGTATGTGAGAGAATAGCCGGTGGTAGTCCCTTCGGTTGATGACTGATAGAGCTGATCCAGTGTCCAGCTCCATTCTTACTTGGACTCCAGCTATTTTTAGTATGACCCAGATGGCCTGTAGATCCGTTTCTTTACCCACATTGTGGATTCTCAGCCTACCCAGCTCCTGGTTGTTTGGGTCTGAGTCTGAATTCTGTTCGTCTGAACTCTTCTCAGCCACCTTGTGTACCTTGTTGTGCTTTTCTTGTGGTGGCTTCCTTTGATTATTGGTCTTTTTCCCGGACCGGCATACCTTCGCGATGTGACCCAGTTTGCCACATTTCCTACACTCTTGGTTCTTAAACCAGCATTGATTCTGGTCATGCGTTGTCTTCCCACAACGGTAGCATTTTGTTGTGCTTGAAGTAATTTGGTCCACCCCGAGTGCCGCCGCCTTTAGTTGCATTTCCGCCGTTCCTTTCGCTGCGGCTTCGTGCGATGCAGCTATAAGGACAGCCCTGTCCAGTGTGAGGTCGTTCTCTTCCAGTAGTCACTTCTGCGTCCCTTCTTTGGACAATCCGCATACGAACTTGTCCCGCAGCGCTTCTGTCAGATTCCCTCCGAACTGGCAGTATTTCGCTAGCCTACGCAGTTCGACCAAGTATTCCGCATTGCTTTCGTCTTTCTTCTGCGTTCTTGCGTAGAATTTGAATCGTTCAGCCAGCATCAGCGGTGTGGGGTTCAAGTGGTCCTTCAGCACAGCCACAATCTCTTCGAAGGTCTGATCCACTGGTTTATTTGGTGCTATTAGATGCTTCAAGAGCCCGTATGTTTTTGCCCCCATCGAGTTTAGCAATGTTATCGCCTTGCCGTCTTCCTCTATTTTGTTGGCTTCGCAATAGATCTCTATGCGTTCCACGTACGTGGCCCAGTCTTCTATTTCAGAATTAAAGTCGTTAATATTCCCTCGCTTAGGCATTTTTCTTCCCTTGGGAGCAGCACCAGTATTTCTTTAAGTATTCTTATTTATTTGTTTGTTTCTAAGATGGCGGTTTTCCCGCGAAAATGGCGGTTTCCCGCTCTTCCTTTCTTGCCCCGCCCACTTCAATGGCGGTTTCCCGCTTCTGGCGTCTTCTCCGCCTAATGGCGGCTTCCCGCGTTTCTTCCCGGTGGAAGGGGTACGCTTCCCCCACAGCGGACAGGTTCAGCCGCTGGCTGGCTTCCGCACAGCTCCCCTTACTCGGCTATGTCTTTTCCTCCCGCCCGCACGGCTCTACCGGCGCTGGGTACACCCCGTTAACGGAGGACAGTTCAGCCGCTGGACTGGCTCTCGCGCAGTCTCTCTCTCCGTACCCGGCTCTGTCGCTCTCTCACCCGCACGTTCGGTGCTACCGGCCCTGGGTACCCCGTTGGTGGAGAACAGTTCAGCCGCTGGACTGGCTCTCGCGCAGTCTCTTGCCCCGTTTTCGGCTGTGTCTCTCACCCACTCCCGCACGTTCGGTTTTGCCGGCTCTGAGTACCCCGTTGGTGGAGAACAGCTCAGCCGCTGGACTGGCTCCTCGCAGTCTCTCTCTCCGCACCCGGCTCTCACCCGCACGGTTCCCGTTCGCCTCCCCAGCCCTCTCGCAGACCGGTGTTTCCCTCCCCGACTGCGGCTGGGTTTCTCTTCCCGCGCCTACTCGCAGGCTCAGCACTTCGTGGCTGCGGTCGCTACCCGGATTTTTCCCGCCGATTGCGGTCCGGCTGTCACCCGACGCCGTTGGACCCGACTTTTGGCCGGCACAGCTCCCCCTCGGCCAAGGTCGAGTGCTCTGCCCTTATCCTCCGGATACTTCTACACCTTCCCCTACTCACAGTCTCTTCGGCCGCCTTGTTCCCTGCTGATCGGCTCACTCCGCACCGTGGTAGAAGGGTAGTCAGTGCCTGTTGCTAATGGAAGCTTTTGTTGCTAATGTCTTCCACCTTTCTCCTGCTGCAGCCTCGTGTTTTCTTCCAGCAGCACGATGAGGGCGGTTGCCTCTCTTCGACGCTCTTCTTGCTTTGGTAATCTTGCCGCAGGGTACGATCGGACTCATCGCCACTGTAAAGTCTGTGGGTTGTGCAGTTAATAAATACACAGACTTCAGAAGTAACAAACAAAACAGGTCTTTACTATTCGGAGGTCCGGGCGAATCTGCCCCAGCAATCCTGCTACAACACTTATATACTGGTGTGGTCACTATCGGTATTACAGTATACAGAAGCCAAACAAATAGTGCCACACCTAAAGTAGTTCCCTTAAAGGTGAACGGTTACATTCAATAGTTCCCTTAAAGATAGACGGGTACATACACTACAACTTTCTATGATTCTATGATTCTGTGAGCACCTTGCTGCACAGCAGTAGGGCGATGAATGCCCAAGTCTACATTTATATCCCTCCTCAAGATGAGGTCTATGAGCACCTGGCATTTGTTGTCCACAGCAAGCATTTCCTCATGTGACTGGCGAATTTGCTGCTCCATGCAGGTGGACATTCTTTGCATAGAACAGCACATCATTGCCATCACCTGCGACATGGTGGTACTCATCTTGGAGATGGACTCCTCCATTCTCTGCACATTTGCAGACATTGCAGCTGCAAAAGGTGCCAGAGTCTCATCCATTTGTTGCTGTCCCTCCAAGATCACCATCTTTCTCGATGGGCCCCGAGGCTCAGCGTCTGCATCCAGCTGAGCAGAGCTTGGAGTGTCCTGCACCCTCCAGCGAGGAGTCTCCACTGCTGTCCCTATCAACACCATCTGCTCTTGTTCACTTGTGCAGTGTGAGACACCAGGTGACAACACTACTCTATCTCGCACAGGACACACTGAAGTGTGCGTATCTGCGATGGTGCTGGGTGCGCTTGGGTCTGCTGACGGTGCACCCTCAGAGGCTGGAGCTTCCTCCTGAGGAGTTGTCTTCCTCCTCCGGCTGGACAGTGGGGGTGGGGGGGCACTTGATGGACCTGTGGGAGAGTAAAGAGATGATTTGGAAGTGTTATATTAAGAATGGGTAACGTTACCATTCTTCTTCTTCTTAGGCAGTTCCTTGGAACCGAGGATGACTTGCTTCCACATTAAAAATGAGTTCGCAGGTGACTGATGAGTCCAATGCGGGACCTACAGTCTCTGTCACAGGTGGGGCAGATGGTGGTTGAAGGGGCGGTTGGGTGGGGTGCTTGGGTTGACATGCGCTCCTTGCGCTGCTTGCGCTTGGCTTCCGCTTGCTCCCGGCGAAGAGACTCGAGGTGTTCGGCGCCTTCCCGGATGCTTCTCCTCCACTTTGTGCGGTCTTGGGCCAGGGATTCCCAGGTGTCGGTGGGGATGTTACACTTTTTCAAGGAGGCTTTGAGGGTGTCCTTGAAGCGTTTCCTCTGCCCACCTGAGGCTCTCTTGCCGTGCCGGAGCTCCGAATAGAGCGCTTGTTCTGGGAGTCTCATATCGGGCTTGCGGACAATGTGACCCATCCATCGGAGCTGATTGAGCGTGGTCAGAGTTTCGATGCTGGGGATGTTGGCCTGAGCAAGAACACTGATGTTGGTGCGCCTATCCTGCCAATGGATTTGCAGGATCTTGCGGAGGCAGCGTTGGTGGTACCATTATGCACATTATGCACATGATGAAAATTAACTGGCAGCTGCCATCAATACTGCTGTGTGCCATGTAGCTGTATGACATGTAATTCTGTCACCAGGTTGCTGGAATGTCCCCCCCCCCCACCCTCCATCTCCCGCCACCAGCAGCTCTGCAACTCATGAGATCTCCAGGGCCCCCTCCTCTGCTGGAGTCAGTTGTGTCAATAATGGAGGGCCACCTCTAGTTCTCTGCCTCTCTCTGTTCTGGGCTCTTTTCTCCTGCAAGGAGGGAAAGAAGAGAACTTTGAGTGAGAGTGATGGAATGAGTGTAAGGAATGGATGGATTACATCTGTAGAGGATGACTATGAGGGAGTGGTGTGACATTGCCAAATAGCCTCCTTCTGTGGTGTTACTTGCTATGATTGCATTAGGATGAGGGTGAGTGTCATGGGTGGTTAGTCAGAGTATGTACATAGAGAGAGAGGGATGGATGGACCTGGAAGGTATGTTGGTGTGTGGAATGATGTGCAGCTGTAGGCTTGGGAAGGCAGAGTGATGGGGATGTGGTGACATGCACATCAGGATGAAAGTGAGTGTGGCTTTGCACTCACCTTTTCTCATCTCATGGGATCATTGAATTGTTTCCTGCACTGGATCCACATCCTCCTGACAACATCCCTGCTCCTGACCTCCTCAGCGATCTCCAACCATGCCCTTTTGGTGTCTTTGGGTGGTCTTTGCGCCTATCGCCAGAGAAGAGGACCTCCCTGTGTGCTCTCACTGGCTCCTGTTGTGTCCGTGTATAATAAGACACAGACTGCAGGAGAACGGTACAACAGGTGTTTACTCAACGTGGCTCACACGGGAACTGATCTGTACAGATTACTACTCAGTGCTATATACAGGTGTGGTCACTGCAGGTACTGCAGTATACATGAGCTGTAAAAGATAGTTCCCCCCTTAAAGGTATATACATTACAATTCCTCCCCTTTTAGATTAACAGTACCATAACACTCATTTAACAATTAAATATCAAACTAATTACAATTAACACTTTTAACATGCAACATTAGCTGAAAATAGTCTATTTATATATTCAGTCTTTGGGGAGGCTTCCTGATCCTTTCTGGATAGCATCTTTCCCGAGTGTCTTGCTCTTGGTGCGGAGGCGTTTCTGGCCCCCTGTCGTCGGTTGGTTCATCAGCTTCCGATGCTACTGTTTCTGGGGTAGATGCGACCTGTACGTCGGGTTCATCACCAGGTACGTATGGGCGAGGCATGGGGTTGACTTGTTCCTGTGACTCTAGGACCTGGTCAGCATGGCGTCTCACGATGCTCTCCCCAACATCCACTGTGTACATTAGTGGGCCCTGCCGTGTGCATATCGTTCCTGGCTGCCATTTTTATGTTCGGTAGTCGCGGGCCAAGACTGGTTGCCCTACATTGAAGCTCCTTGTTGGCTTCTCATGGATGTGCTGGAATTGCTTACTCTCAACATCTCTTCGTACGTTTGGTCTGAGCAAATCCAGGCGAGATCTTAACCTTCAGTTAAAGAACATCATGGCTGGGGCCTGGTTGGTGACTGCATGTGTCACATTTCTGTAGGCGAACAGGAAATTGTCCACCTTGTGCTGCAGCGGAATGTTGTCATTGTACATAGCCTTTATTGCCTTCTTAAAGGTTTGTACGAACCTCTCAGCCAATCCATTTGTGGCTGGATGATACAGGGCGGATGTGTAATGCCTTACCCCATTCTTTTTCAAGAACCTCCGGAACTCTTCGGACACAAACTGTGGTCCGTTGTCGGAGCAAATCTGTTCTGGCAAGCCATTCCTGGCAAAAATGGTCCGTAGGACTGCAATAGTTTTCTCCGTGGTGGTGGAGGATATTTTGATGACCTCAAGCCATTTCGAGTGCGCATCCACGGCTATTAAAAACATTGAGTCCATGAATGGACCAGCAAAATCAACATGCACCCGTTGCCATGGAGATGAGGGCCACTCCCATGGGTGTAGAGGGGCCTGTGGTGGTGCATTTTGGACTTTCTGGCATCCTGAGCAACTCTTGGTCAGGTCCTCGATTTGTTTATCGATTCCCGGCAACCACACATAAGCCCTGGCTAGGCTTTTCATTTTTACCCCTCCCAGATGACCCTCATGAAGCTCATTGAGCACTCTATCCCTTAACTTGGGTGGAATTACCACTCGGGATCCACACATCCAGGTCCCCCGGCACACTGACAGCTGTTCTCACCTTGTCGAGAATGCTGGCAACAGTGAGTCGCCATGTGCTGGCCATCCCTTCACCGTCAAATCATATACCCGAGACAGTGTCGGGTCATTTCGGGTTTCCTTTTCGATACAAGCATTAGTTACCGGTAGGTATTCAACTATCGTCGAATGGAATATTTCGACAGGATCCACTGCTGGTGCTTCCTCTGCAGTAGGCAGTGGCAGGCGTGATAGCCCATCAGCATTTCCATGCTGTTTCGTGCCCTTATATTCAGTCTCATAGTGGTGCGCCCCTAGAAAAAGTGACCATCTTTGTAGTCGTTGCGCAGTCATCACCGGAACGCCCTTCTTTGGATTAAAAATGGAGACAAGAGGCTGGTGATCAGTCAGCAAGGTGAATTTCTGCCCGTGCAGATAGTGATTGAACTTTTTCACTCCCCACACTAGGCTGAGGGCCTCCCTGTCAATCTGGGCGTAGTTACGCTCGGCTGAGGTTAGTGATCGTGACACAAAGGCTATTGGCCTCTCTGAGCCGTCCGAGAATTTGTGCGACAGCACCGCTCCAATGCCGTAGGGTGACGCATCACATGCCAACCGAATTGGTAATGCTGGGTTGTAATGGGCCAATACCTCTTTCGATGTGATTAGTGTTTTGCTCTTCTGGAAAGCTCGTCCACATTCGTCACTCCACTTCCATGGCACCCCAGTTTGCAGTAGGGTGTTCAGTGGGTGTATTATTGTCGACAAATTTGGCAAGAACTTATGGCAGTAGTTTACCAGCCCGAGGAACGACCTCAGTTGTGACACATTTTCCGGTGCTGGAGCCTTGACTACTGCCTCAATCTTCTCTGGGGACTTATGTAACCCCTCTTTATCGATAACGTGGCCACAATACGAGATCTGTTTTCTAACAAATTCGCATTTGGGGCGGTTAGCTCGGAGCCCATATTCCTGCAATCTAGTGAGCACCTGCTCCAGGTTGGCAAGGTGATCACTGTCATTTTCGCCCGTGACCAGGATGTCATCCAAATAACACTAGGTCCCTGGGATCCCTTGCAGGACTTGTTCCATTGCCCTCTGCCAAATAGCCAGGGCTGATGCTACCCCGAATACCCGCCGGTTGTATTGGTAGAGACCTTTATGGGTGTTGATTGTGAGGTATTTTTTTGATGCTTCTTCTGCCTCCATTTGCAGATACGCCTGGGCCAGATCAATCTTAGTGAAGCGTTTCCCTCCGGATAGCGAGGCGAAAATATCTTCAATCCACGGAAGTGGATATTGTACAGTGTGAAGGACCGGGTTCACTGTTACCTTAAAGTCCCCACAGATGCGAATCTTCCTTGGTTCCCCAGGCGTGCTGCTCAACGACTTTTTCATCACAGGGACGATGGGTGTAGCCCACTCGCTCTAGTCTACCTTGGACAGTACACCTGAACGTTCCAGATTCTCCAGCTCTGCTTCGACGGCTGGGTGGATCGCATAAGGTACTGGTCTGGCCTTAAAAAATTTTGGGCTTGCGTTTTCTTCAATTTTAATCGTCGCTGTCATGCCTTTTAGTGTTCCGAGTCCTTGCTGGAACACTTCTTTTGCGTCAGTTAGGACCTTTGACAGTCACCCAGGTGTGACGTCGTCATCCTTTTTGTCAGCCACAGTCAGTGCCTGTATGGAATGCCAATCCAGTTGTATTTTCCGGATCCATTCACGTCCCAGAATGGTCACCCTTATTTTTCCTTTGGGGTAGACTTTTTGCCCCGTGTACGTCTTCAAAATAATTTTTGTGTCTCTCAAGGGTATGTGTGAGAATAGCCGCTCGTAGTCCCGTCGGTTTATGACTGCTAGGGCTGATCCTGTGTCCAATTCCATCTTTACCTGGACTCCTGCTATCTTGAGAGTGACCCAAATGGTTCGGTGATCCTCCGTTGTGATCACATTATGTAGTTTCAGACAACTCAGTTCCCTGCTTTCGGAGTCGTTATCACTCTTTTGTTCATCTGAACTATTCTCCGTCATCTTATGTACCTTCTTGTACTTTTCTTTGGTAGGTTTCTTATTGCTGGTTTTCTTTCCCGACCTCCTGCAGACTCGTGCTATGTGTCCTACTTTTCCACACTGTCTGCACACTTTGTCTTTGAACCAGCAATCATTCTGGTCGTGTGTTGTTCTGCCGCAGCAATAGCACTTCTCTGTTCCATATGACATTTCGTTTGTGCCATATTCTTGCGGTCTCTGTTGTATCTCTGCAGCGCCCCGTGCTGCTGCTTCATATGATACCGCAATGCTGAAAGCCTTTTCCAGCGTAAGGTCCTTTTCAGATAAAAGCCGTTTCTGGGTTCCTTCACTTTGAAGCCAACACACAAACTTGTCCCTTAAGGTATCTGCCAGTCCCGCTCCAAACTGGCAGTGTTTCGATAGTTTGCGCAGTTCTGTTAAATAATCAGCATTGCTTTCATCCTTATGCTGGTTCCGTTTGTGAAACTTGAATCTTTCTGCTATCAGCAGTGGTGTGGGGTTTAAATGTTCCTGTAGTATCGTTACTATGTCTTCAAAACTCTTTTCCATTGGCTTCGTTGGGGTTACTAGATTTCGTAATAAACCATACGTCTTTGCACCCATTAAATTTAACAATACCGACGCTTTCTTGTCATCTGACACCTCATTTGCCTTGCAGTATACCTCTATTCGTTCGGCATATGTAGTCCAATTTTTGACTTCACTGTCAAATGCGGTGATACTGCCACTCTTCGGCATTTTGGGTGTGGTTTAAAATGGCGTCTCCCAATGGCTTAAAATGGCGTCTCCCGCGCTTTCCTTCCTCCCCCGCTGCTGCCAATGCCGCTCCCGGCGGTTCTCGTGGCAATGGCGGCGCCCTGTAGGTTTCGCGCACTTCTCCTGCGCTGCTGCCAACGCCGCTCTCGGCGGTCCTCATGGCAATGGCGGCGCCTCGCGGGTTTCTGCGCGTCTCTCTCTCCCTCTCTTCGACGCTGCTCGGCCCCTGAACACCGGCTGCCCCCTGTGCGCTCTGCCCTCTCTCTCTCTCCCCCATCGACGCTGCTCGGCCATTTGTTGTGCCGCTCGGTCGGGCTCTAGCCCGCCGCTGTCCGGGAAGGGTCTGCGCACTACCTGTTGCCAGCCCGTTTCGCCGGACCACCTCGACTGGAAAGCCAAGCCTGGCTCTCAACAGCCTCCCCCACAATTCTCGAGTCTCTGCTGGATGACTGGGCGGTTGCCCATGGTCGATGCCCGAGTCTCTGGCCTTGACCTCCAATCCACTGATCTCCAGGAACGAATCCCCGGGAGGTGATGCAGAGTTGCAGGTAGGTTCGAACTTGCCTTGTTGCCAATGTTGTGTCCGTGTATAATAAGACACAGACTGCAGGAGAACGGTACAACAGGTGTTTACTCAACGTGGCTCACACGGGAATCTGTACAGATTACTACTCAGTGCTATATACAGGTGTGGTCACTGCCGGTACTGCAGTATACATGAGCTGTAAAAGATAGTTCCCCCCTTAAAGGTATATACATTACAGCTCCACCAGAACATCAAGGGATGCATCACTAAATCTTGGTGCTGCCTTTGTGTATCCATGACCCACACTTTTATCAGCTTTGTATCAGTAGTCAGACCTCTGGAAATTACCTCACACACTCCTTCACCAACCTTCAAATGAGATGTGTGCAAGGCTGCTTAAAATATTGGCGCTGGAAACGCGTCATCGATGATGTCATCAGACCTGCTCTATTTAAGTGGCCCGGGAAACATGCATGACTGGTTTAATTAGGGCTATTAAGTTAAAGCCACACTGAAGAATGCGATGCTCACAACATCGGGTTCCTGACCCCCTACACGGCCCACATGCACACAACCCGACTCCAAGGTAAAGATTCCAGCCACAGCAGGGGAATGGAGGCACATGTCGGTTAGACCACTTAAGGTAGCAGGTTCCCTTCCAGTAAAGCAGTTTGGTTTTTAAACATAAGACAGTAGATTTTCGTTAGTCATTCCCTGGCGCTAGCCCACAAATTACCTGATTTATTTATTCCAGAAAATTCTGGAAACACTCCAAGCCAGGCAAAATCTGTGGAGCAAACAGTCAAGTCGGAGTAAAATTGACAAATGCTGCACATCGGAAACATTGACTTTCTGTTTTCGCCGCAGATGCTGCCTGACCTAATGGAATGTTGGCCTTTATCTCAAGGGAGCTGGAATACAAGGGGTGGAACTTCGATTATAGCTGTACAGAGCTCTGGTTAGACCCCATCTGGAGTATTGCATTCAATTCTGGGCACCACACCTCAGGAAGGATATATTGGCCTTGGAGGGGGAGCAGCGCAAATTTACCAGAATGGTACCAGGGCTAAAAGGGTTAAATTATGAGGACAGGTTGCATAGCCTTGGCTTGTATTCCCTTGCGTGTAGAAGATTAAGCAGTGGTCTAATTGGGTGTTTCAGATGATTAAAGGATTTGAAAGGGCAGATAGGGAGAAACTATTTCCTGTGATGGGGTTGTACAGACAAAGGAACACAACCTTAAAATTAGAGCTAGGCCATTCAGGGGTGATGTCAGGAAGCACTTCTGCACACATAGGTTAGTTGAAATCTGGAAACTCTCTTCCACAAAAAGTTGCTGAGGCTAGGTCAATTGAAAAATTTCAAAACTGAGATTGATAGATTTTTCTTAAGAAAGGATATTAAGGGTTATGGATCCAAGGTGGGTTAATGGAGTTAAGATACAGATCAGCAATGATCTAATTCAATAACGGAACAGGCTGAAGGGGCTGAATGGCCTGCTCCTGTTCCTATGTCCCCATGAACCCACAATCTTCTGACTCAGGTGAGAGTGCTACCATTGAGCCATGTGGAAAAAGGAGTTGTGTTTTTAAGCCTAGTTTATTCACACAAGCTTGGAAATAAAGGCCCAGAAATTCGGGTCTCCACGGGTGAGTACGCACGGTGTACTCGCCCGTAGGCCCAATGGAAGTGCCGGTTTCCTGCATGCACTGCGCATGCGCAGGAAACCGGCACTTCCATTCCCCTGAAAGCAGGGGTTCAGAGGTCGAACGCGTGCGCAGTAGAGGCTACGCGTGCGCATCAAACTTAGCTTTTTTTTACAGGTTTTCCTGGGAGGGTAAGTCTGCAGAAGTTACACATTTAAAAAGCAGGCATAAGGCCTGCTTTTTACAAGGTAAGTGGTGAATTAATTAAAATTAAAACATTTTTTCCACAGGTTTATTATTTTTAAATACTTTAAAGCAAGGTAAGTTTATTTTTAGCCCCGTTAGAAAATAAAATTATTTTTTTCAAAAATTTAAATTATTGTTTAAAATAGTTATTTCATGTAATTTATAGTTTATTTAAAAAATGTGATTTAAAAAAAAATTATTTGAAGATTTAGTGATGTTTTGGGGCTCGTAGTATTTCTAAGTTTTGACAGCTCTTCCTGTCAAACTTATGAATGGAGCATTCCATGCTCCGATTGGCTCCCCATCGCCCACGTGATCCCAGGGGACGCATTGAACTAACTGCGCCCCTGGGATACACAAGCACTGCGCGCCGGCAGCTGGACCAGGCCCCAGATCGGAATTCCACGGGGGCCCACAGCTCAATGGCCGGCGCGCAAGGTAAGTGCAGGTCGGGGGCTTGCACCCGCGGGAAGCCCCCGACCCGAATTTCTGGGCCAAAGACTTTGAGATGATTGGTAGTTAAGATTCTAAGGAGTTAACTTTTGAGTTGTTTCCTCATAGAAGGTAGTTAATGAGCAATTTATTAGCCTGCCTCAGCAATCAAAAAGTACCACACACCCATTGTATTGGAAAGTTTTTGATTGCTTTCTGGCTATGAACAGAGAGTGTTAAAATGCAGAGACAGAGGAGATCAGTCAGGATTTTAAAACAGAAAGCTGTGAGGCAGTCATGTCCAGCAAAGGCTGTAAGGTCAGCCTGCTTTTAAAGAGGAAGTTGCGGAGGTTTATGCCAAGTCTAAGAGGTTAGAAATGCTGGGAGACAGTTGGAAGTCAAGTAAAGGGAAGTGTGGCATGTCCTTTACTGTAGTGTTATCCATCGATAAATTGTGCTGATTGAACTAAGTGATCTTGATCATAACTTGTTCAGAATGTTCACTCATTGCGAAATAAGCAACAATTTCCATTAGTGCTCTTAATGTAGTAAAACATCCCACGGTGTCTCACAGGAGCATAATTGAAACCGAACAAAAGAGACAGGTGAGGTAGGTTTTAAGGAGTGTCTTAAAGGAGGAGAGTGCGTTGGAGAGGCAGAAAAATTCAGGGAGGGAGTTACAGAGTTTAGGGCCTAGATGGCTGAAGGCACGGCCGCCAAAGGTAGGATAAAGGAAGTGGAGGATGCACAAAAGGCCAGACTTGGAGGAGCGCAGAGTTCTTAGAGAGTTGTAGGGCTGGAGGAGGTTACAGAGCTAGGGAGGGGGGAGGCCATGGAGGGATTTGAATACGAGGATGAGAATTTTAAAATTTAAAAAGGTGTTGGTGGACTAGGAGCCAATGTAGGTCAGCGAGCACAGGAGTGATGGGTGAGTGGGACTTGGTGCGAGTTAGGGTACGGGCAGCAGAGTTTTGGATGAGCTTAAGTTTATGGAGGGTGGAAGATGGGAGGTGTTAAGTATGTGTATTGTATTGAACAATTAACACAAAGACTTAAACGTATAACTCAAACAGGTCTTTACTGGTTGGAGGTAGGGACTATACTGAATACAAGATTACTGCACAGTGCTTATATACCGGCGTGTTCACCCCCGGTATTACGTCTACAGCAGCCTGAGAAAGTAGTACATCTCTTAAGGTGGAACAGGCTTAAGCTCTCTTAAGGTGGAACAGGTTACATACACAACACTCCTCCCTTCTTAGCTTTATAGTCATCCCCCCCATTTAACATAACGTAATAACATATATACATATATAACTTCATGTTTAACGTAACATATCACAGATTCAGTCTCTGCGGAAAACAGTTCACAGATTCAATCTCTGTGGTGTAGTCGGTTCACGTTACTCATTCAATAATCCTTTCATGGATTTAACAGCTTGAACTTCCGAACTGATTTGGCTCCGTTCGGAGGGACCACGTGTGTGATCTGGTAGAGGTGATAATGGTTCAGATGGGTCATCTTCTGTTTTTACTTTTCCTTTTCTGCTTCTTGGAGACTCTCTGGGCTCCACTGTCAGCTGCCACAGCTGCCAGCTGCATGCGCAGTTCCTCCTTCTCTTCCTCCTGTTTCCGTTGTAGAGCCAGCTTCTCCCGATGTTCCGTAGACTTTTGGTGCTCCTCCATGATTTCTGCACTTTGGGAGTCGAAGTTACAAGCTGGGCAGGACAGGACATCGTAATATTCGGTGTCGTCCACCAGGTCATGGTAATATTCGGTGTCGTCCTGAGCTAGACCAGTGAGAGGGTCGTCTATTTCCTCCATACCCAGCTGGACGTTAGCCAGCTCTTGTTCCAAATCCAGACATCTTTCCTGAAGAGACTTCTTCATGTGTACGTCTGCATCCAGCTTTTTCTGGGCTTTCAGCAAGTCGTTTACTAGTGACCTCATTTGTGATTTTAATACTTCAACTTCCTTTGGAGATTGATTGATCGGACTATGCAATCCCTCTACCGGAGCAGCTGTTTCAGCGGTCTGTTGTTCTACATTGACGTGAGTCAGCGTACTTTTGGCATCCAATGGCTGCTCTGTTGCAGTCGTTTCAGTCTGTGTCGTCACATCAGCCATCTCAATGACTTTTGAGAGCTCCGAACCCTTTTCCTTTGAAGATCGCAGCTCGTGTTCAAGTTTTTCCCATTTCAGAGTCTTGTCCCTCAGCATATGAAGGAGTTGGCTGACCGTTAACTCTTCTGACACCAGATTATGGCACGCACCTTCAGAACCTGAATCAGCTTTGATTCGTTCGGCCTCCTCGCGCAGATGGTTGGTGTGCTCCTGCTCCATTTTCTCCATCATTTGCTTCTGTTGCCTTTCCAGATTCTCCCACTCTGTAACAAAGAACTTTTTTATTTCATTCATCTCTTGCTCAAAACGGCGAATCATTTGTTCTAATTGCTGTTGTAGTTTGAAATGGAGTTGAGTTCGAGCCCAGTGTCCCTCAAAAATGTGCATATCAGTAGACTTGACAGACTCAGAATTCTCTGTTAAACTATGTTGTTGTTGCTCAGTGGAATTCTGTGCTGAAACTTTGTCTTTTGCACATGGGTTGGTCTTACCATCATCAGTTCTAGAGTCTGGGCTGATTATCTGCACCGAGTTCTCACTCTTTATGGCTTTTAGCGAATGCCAGTCCATATTTATGTTTCTAAACCACTCCCGGCCTAGTAGTGGTGGACCTCCCTCCGGTAGCACATATAAGTCCATTATTTGACTTCCTTCGCCCTTGTTGGCCACTGCAACCTTTATTGTCCCGATGGGGTACACTCTCTGCCCCGTGTAGGTTGTCAATATAATCTCCGTATCCTGTAGGGGAATATGTTGGAATAACCTTCTGTAATCTTTCTTATTCATGACCGACAATGCCGATCCAGTGTCCAATTCCATTTTTACTTGGACTCCTTCTATCTGAAGAGTAACCCAAATTGTCTGGAGGTCTGCACCCTTACCAACGTTGAGTACCCTTAAGCTAGCCAGTTCAATACTGCTTGCGTCTGAATCGGACTCCTGTTCGGCCACCTTGTGTACCTTTGCGTATTTCCCTTGCGGTGACTTCTTGTTGCTGGTCTTCTTCGCTGACCTGCATACTCTAGCTATATGTCCAAGCCTACCACAAGTTCTACATTCTTGGTTTTTAAACCAACGCTGGTTCTGATCATGCGTTGTCTTTCCACAACGATAACATTTGCCAGAACTCACACCCAATTTGTGTGCACTGAGCTCCGGTGACCGTAGCTGCATTACTGCCGTGCCTCTCGCTGCGGCTTCGTGTGCTGCTGCCATAGTGACTGCCTTCTCAAGCGTCAGCTCATTCTCCTCGAGCAGTCGCTTTTGTGTATCCTGTTTAAATAAACCACACACAAATTTGTCTCGTAGTGCATCTGTCAGTCCCGTTCCAAACTGGCAATATTTCGCTAATTTACGCAATTCCAGCAAATATTCAGCATTGCTTTCATGCTGTAGCTGCCTTCTGTCGTAAAATTTAAATCGTTCCACTAGCATCAGCGGCGTGGGGTTTAGATGATCTTTCAGGACAGTAACAATCTCATCGAACGTCTTATCCGCCGGTTCATCTGGTGATAACAGGTGTTTCAATTGCCCGTATGTCTTCGCACCCATTAAATTTAATAATGTTAGAGCTTTATCTTGGTCACGAATTTTATTGGCCTTACAATAATTTTTTACTCTTTCAACATATATGGCCCAATCTTCGAGGTCACTATCAAAGGTGCTAATATTCCCGTGTTTAGGCATTGTAGATTTGCAATTTCTCAGATTTTATTTTCTTTACTTGTTATCAAAGATGGCGGCTTCCCGCTCTTGCCGTCGTCCTCCGCCCACAAAATGGCGGTTTTCCCGCGCTTGGCGGTCTTCACCCGTCCCCCGACGCCGTCTCCCTTCAGCCCCCGAGTGCGGCCCTTATCTTCGCCGCGATCACCCGAGTGCGGCCCTTATCAGCGGATGCGATCGATGGCCCGGCTGCGCCTCGCACTTGAAAGTGGCCCGGCCCTTATCAGTGCTTGCGATCGATGGCCCGGCTGCGCCTCGCACTCCAAAGCCCTTATCTCCCGATCGCGATCGATGGCCCGCGTTGTGCACCGCGGCTCTCGCGCTTTCAATTTCTGCAGCCGCTGCCCTTTCAGCCCGAGTGCGGCCCTTATCGGTGGTTGCGATCGATGGCCCGGCTGCGCCCCTCACTTCAAAGCGGCCCGGCCCTTATCTGCCGATCGCTATCGCCCTGTACCTGTGTCTTCCCCAGCCCTGTCTGCTACTCCGGTTCACAAGCTGATGGAGGCTTCAGGGTCCTAATGCCTGTCGCTTCCAGTGGGGTGGTGTGGTTTGAAACCTCTCTTCAACCGCTGTGGATTAACTGCCGCAGGGTAAGAACCTGACTCGTCGCCAGTGTTAAGTATGTGTATTGTATTGAACAATTAACACAAAGACTTAAACGTATAACTCAAACAGGTCTTTACTGGTTGGAGGTAGGGACTATACTGAATACAAGATTACTGCACAGTGCTTATATACCGGTGTGTTCACCCCCGGTATTACGTCTACAGCAGCCTGAGAAAGTAGTACATCTCTTAAGGTGGAACAGGCTTAAGCTCTCTTAAGGTGGAACAGGTTACATACACAACAGGAGGCTGGCCAGGAGAGCGTTGGAATAGTCGCGTATGGAGGTAACAAAAGCATGGATGAGGGTTTCAGCAGCAGATAGGCTGAGGCAGGGGGCGGAGTCGGGCGATATTGCGGGGGTGGAAGTAGGCGGTATTTGTGATGGAGAGGATATGGGTTTGAAGCTCAGCTCAGGGTTCAGCCCTTCAACAGTGGCAAGGGAGGGGAATGGAATCAATGGCTCGGGAATGTAGTTTGTGATGGGGGCCGAAAACAAAATAAAGCAGCTTAACAATTTGTATCTGGCCTTACCTCATTACGTGTTTGCACAGTATGCCTTTGGAAAGACTAGAGAGACATGTGAGGGCATGTAAAAGACACAAATATCCCGTTCAGATCACAAGGGGTGGGGGAGAGTAACTATTGTTACTGCTCTGAGTTGCACTTATAAGGAAATATAAGACATTGTGAGTCAACTGCCATAAAAGATGCTCAGACTGCTAACAACAGTTACTAATGCCATTGAACCCAAGAGGGTTTCTTTGGCAAACCCTAAATTTGTAACAATAGCTCTGACTGCTTTTTAATCTCCATTTATATAATTGTATTATATCATTCAACATTGCAGGCAAGTTTCTAAATGTCTTAAACTACAGTATTGAATACAGCTGTGCCTTTGTTTTATTTTTTGGCCTCAGCAAGCTCTCTTTAATCAATTTTACCTGTACTTGCTCCCTTTGACTGTATAACAATCCCAGTTTCTGTCACTACCCTTCCCCGCCCCCGACACTTCGAATTGACTTTTCCAAGAAACTTGCTGAAATCAAGAATACACATTTCCACTGCTGCCAATTGATCAAAACCACAACTCAGCGGGAAAGTGATCTTTATCCACATGCATTTAAGTAGAAACACCCTGCAAAACATAGCATGGACATTTTGTTTTTGAGACTAGATGAACCTTATAAGAATGCTGGCAGTGAGAGATTAAGAAGATTGATCTAAATATGTGCTATTGGAGAAGTACATCTCCTTGTTTTAACAATAACTTATAGGCAGGTCTGAGGTTTTTTGGTATGTGACAACAGTTTGGAACAATAGCTCGGAAATGACTGTGTAACAACAACAACTTGCATTTATATAGCCCCTTCAACATAGTAAAATGATCCACGATGCTTCACAAGAGCGTTATCAAACAAAATTTGACACCGAGCCATATAAGGAGATATTAGGGCAGACGACCAAAAGCTTGGTTAAAGAGGTAGGTTTTAAGGAGTGTCTTAAAAGAGGAAAGAGAGGTAGAGAGGTGGAGAGGTTTGGCAGGGGGCGGGGGGCGGGGGGCGGTGGGATATTTTCAGAGCTTAGGGCCTCAACAGCTGGAGGCACGGCTGCCAATGGTGGAGCGATTAAAATAGGATATGCGCAAGAGGCCAGAATGGGAGGAGGGCAGGTATCCCCAGTTTTAGGGCTGGAGGAGGTTACAGAGATAGGGAGGGATGAGGCCATGGAGGGATTTGAAAAAAAGGATGAAAATTTTAAAATTGAGGCATTGCTCAACTAGTTCTTTTCTCTTCTTAGGCAGATGTAAGAAGTCACACAACACCAGGTTATAGTCCAACAGTTTTATTTGAAATCACAAGCTTTCGGAGCACTGCTCCTTCATCAGGTGAAGTGGAGAGATGCATAAAGACACAACTTATATAGTCAGAGAATAATGCCAGATGATTACAGGTAATCTTTCTAACTGCCATTTATCACACCTCGGCAGAGAGATAATCACAGCAATCAAAGGTGTGAATGGTGTCCAAACAGGTTAGTCAGGAAAACATTACATCAAAGAACAATAAGGTGGGGTCACAAGGGGTCAAATGTTGCAGATGATGGGGTCTGTATGAAAAACAAAAAACAGCCAAAAAACTTTTTTTTTGCTGGAAATCACAGCAGGTCTGGCCGCATCTGTGTAGAGAGAACAAGCCAAAAACGACTTGAGTCTGGATGACCCTACATCAGGTGGGGTTACATGTAGCGTGACATGAACCCAAGATCCACTACTCGCCTTCAACCACGCCCCCACTACTCGCCTTCAAACAACCGCCTAACCTCAAACAGACAATCGTTCGCAGCAAATTACCCAGCTTTCAGGAGAACAACGACCACGACACCACACAACCCTGCCACGGCAGCCTCTGCAAGACATGCCAGATCATCAACACAGATACCATCATCACACGTGAGGACACCACCCACCAGGTACATGGTACATACTCATGTGACTCGGCCAACGTTGTCGACCTCATACGTTCACAGAATCCCCACAGTGCAGATAGAGGCCATTTCGGCCCATCGAGCCTGCACCGACACATATCCCACCCTATCCCCGTAACCCCACTAAGGGTCAATTTATCATAGCCAAATCAACCTAACCCGCACATCTTTGGACTGTGGGAGAAAACCGGAGCACCCGGAGGAAACCCATGCAGACACAGGGAGAATGTGCAAACTCCACACAGACAGTCGCCCGAGGCCAGATTTGAACCCGGGTCCCTGGCGCTGTGAGGCAACAGTGCTAACCACTATGCCACGTTGCAGGAAAGGATGCCCCGGAGCATGGTACATGAGCGAGACCATGCAGACACTGCGACAACGGATGAACGGACACCGCGCGACAATCGCCAGGCAGGAGTGTTCCCTTCCAGTTGGGGAACACTTCAGCAGTCAAGGACATTCAGCCTCTGATCTTCAGGTAAGCATTCGCCAAGGCGGCCTTCGAGACACACGACAACGCAAAATCGTAGAGCAGAAACTGATAGCCAAGTTCCACACTCATGAGGACGGCCTCAACCGGGATCTTGGGTTCATGTCACGCTACATGTAACCCCACCTGACGTAGGGTCATCCAGACTCAAGTCGTCATTGGCTTGTTCTCTCTACACAGATGCGGCCGGACCTGCTGTGATTTCCAGCAAAAAACAATGATTTTTGGCTGTTTTTTGTTTTTCATACAGACCCCAGCATCTGCAACATTTGACCCCTTGTGACCCCACCTCATTGTTCTTTGCTGTAATGTTTTCCTGACTAACCTGTTTGGACACCATTCATACCTTTGATTGCTGTGATTATCTCTCTGCCGAGGTGTGATAAATGGCAGTTAGAAAGATTACCTGTAATCATCTGCCATTATTCTCTGACTATATAAGCTGTGTCTTTATGCATCTCTCCACTTCACCTGACGAAGGAGCAGTGCTCCGAAAGCTTGTGATTTCGAATAAAACTGTTGCAGTGTAACCTGGTGTTGTGTGACTTCTTACATTAGTCCACCCCAGTCCAACACCGGCAACTCCACACCATGGCTTCTTAGGCAGTCCCTCGGAACCGAGGATGACTTGCTTCCACATTAAAAATCAGTTCTCAGGTGACTGATGAGTCCAATGCAGGACCTGCAGTCTCTGTCACAGGTGGGGCAGATGGTGGTTGAAGGGGCGGGTGGGTGGGGTGCTTGGGTTGACGTACACTACTTCTGCTGTTTGTGCTTGGCTTCTGCTTGCACCTGGCGAAGAGACTCAAGGTGTTCAGCACTTTCCCGGATGCTTCTCCTCCTATATGTGCGGTCTTGGGCCAGGGATTCCCAGGTGTCGGTGGGGATGTTACACTTTTTCAAGGAGGCTTTGAGGGTGTCCTTGAAGCATTTCCTCTGCCCACCTGGGGCTATCTTGCCATGTCAGAGCTCCGAGTAGAGTGCTTGTTTTGGGAGTCTCGTATCGGGTATGCAGACAATGTGGCCCGTCCATCTGAGCTGATCAAGCTTGGTCAAAGCTTCGATGCTGGGGATGTTGGCCTGGGCGAGAATACTGACATTGGTGTGCCTATCCTGCCAATGGATTTGCAGGATCTTGAGGAGGCAGCGTTGGTGGTACCTCTCCAGTGCTTTGAGGTGCCTGCTGTACATGGTCCATGTCTCTGAGGCATACAGCAGGGCGGGTATCACTGCTGCTCTGTAGATCATGAGCTTGGTGCTGGGTTTGAGGTCCTGGTCTTCAAACACTCTCTTCCTCAGACGACCAAAGGCTGCACTGGCACACTTGTTGGACTTCATCATCGACGTCTGCCCTTGTTGACAGTAGGCTCCCAAGATATGGAAAGTGGTCCATGTTGTCCAAGGCTTCGTCATGGATTTTGATAATCGGGGAGCAGTACTGTGTGGTGGGTGCAGGTTAGTAGAGGACCCTTGTCTTACGGGTGTTTAGTGTAAGGCCCATGCTCTCGTATTCTTCGGTGAAGGTGTTGATGATGGTTTGGAGTTCGGCCTCAGAGTGTGCGCAGATGCAAGCGTCGCCTGCATACTGTAATTTGATGACAGAAGATGGACGACCTTGGATCTGGACTGGAGGCGATGGAGGTTTAGCAGTTTTCCGTTTGTTCTGTAGATTAGCTCCACTCCAACGGGGAGCTTACTGAGGGTGAGATGGAGCATTGCAGCCAGGAAGATCGAGAAGAGCATTGGTGCGATGACACAGCCTTGCTTGACCCCAGTCCGTATGTGAATTGGGTCTGTGGTGGATCCGTTGGTCAGGATCACAGCTTGCATGTCGTCGTGAAGCAGGCGGCGGATGGTGACAAACTTTTGAGGGCAGCTGAATTTGAGGAGGACACTCCATAATCCCTCACGGTTGACGGTGTTGAAGGCCTTTGTGAGGTCAAAGAAGGCCATGTACAGCGGTTGGTGCTGTTCCCTGCATTTCTCTTGTAGTTGACGCGCGGTAAAGATCATGTCCATTGTGCCCCTTAGTGGGCGGAATCCGCATTGCAACTCTGGGAGGAGCTCTTCAGCTACTAGGAGAAGGCGATTGAGGAGGATTCTTGCGATGACTTTCCTTGTGGCAGACAGCAGGGAGACTTCTCTGTAATTACCACAATCGGACTTGGCACCTTTCTTGAAGATGGTCACAATTACGGCATCTCTGAAATCCCCTGGCATGCTCTCCTCCTTCCAAATAAGAGAAATGAGTTGGTGTATTCGCACCAATAGTGCTTCTCTGCCATGTTTTAGCGCCTCAGCGGGGATTCCACCTGCTCCTGAGGCCTTGTTGTTCTTCAGTTGTCGGATGGCCTTTTCAACCTTATGCCGGGCTAGGGTTGTGCTGAGGTGGTGGCAGGTACCATGCTGCGGGATGGAGTTGAGGAAACTCGCGTCGAAGACAGAGTCTCAGTTAAGGAGATCTTCGAAGTGCTCCTTCCAGCGGGCACTCACTGCCTCTCTGTCCTTGATGAGTACCTCTCCGTTCTTGGCCCGCAGTGGGGTAGGACCTTGGGTGCTTGGGCCGTAGGTGGTCTTGACTGCGCTAAAGAATCCATGCACGTCGTGGGTGTTGGCTAGCTGCTGGATCTCCTGTGCTTTCTCCACCCATCATTTGTTCTTTAGATCATGAGTTTTTTGTTGGACCTCAGCCTTCAGGCGCCTGTAGTGGTACTTTCTTGCTCTCAAGTTCTGTTGCTGTTTCCAGATCAGGAATACCTTGCGCTTGCGGCTTATTAGCTCCTGGATCTCCTGGTTGTTCTCATCGAACCAGTCGAGTGATCGAGCGTCACTTCACAGGTGCTGATTATGGGGGCCTTGAATGCAGACCAGGCACTGTGGACACTCTGGCCTAGAAATTCACTAGCCTTAGCGCCGCTTTTGAGGCGCTAGAGGGACTAGCGCCAGAGTTATGGCCAGTTGAAAAATTCCCTGGGGCCCTAAAGCGGCGTTGCACCGGTAGCGCTGCGCCGGCACCGATGACGTCATCGGTGTGCGCAGTGTCCCGGTTGCCATGCCGACGGGCCCCAACGCCGAAATTCAGTTGCGGCCGCCTCGCCCGTGGTAGCCGCAACTAAGACTCTGGCAACAGAGTCCAACATGTGTTTGCGCCGGCGCATTAAAGGCCCCGCGGCGGCCGGCCGCTTTCCCGCCGGCCGCCTGCCCGCAGCTCCCTCCCCGGACTTCTCCCCCGCCCCCCCCCCCCCGGAACAGATGCAAGCCCGGCACTTGTCCGAGGTGCCGGGCTCATTTTTAAACAGATTTGCGCGGGCCGCAGCCGGGTGCAGGCAGCTCCTCCTTAACGGAAGGAGGAGGCCTGCACTTCCCCAGCCTGCCGCACCGCATCGGGTGCCGCAGCGCCGGAATTGCGGCGCTAAACGGCAGTTAGCGCCCTTTTCCAGGCGCTAAGACCCTTCAGTAGCGCCGGCAGCCGTTTGGGCGCGGCGCTACTGAATTTCTGGCGCGCGCAGGGGGACTTAGCGCCGGCACTAACTTCCGGCGCTAAAGCCCTGGCTAAGCCAAAACCCAATTTCTAGGCCTCTGTGTCACTGAATCACTGGAAGTTGTCAGGTTGGTTGTGAGGCGCAGGCTGAATAGGGCTTTCTTAGCAGGGTCTTTGAGTGCTCCAGCATTGATTTTCCTGCGGCATTGCTTCTGTTGCCGCCACTGTTTTAGGGCTACGTTGATGGAGTGGATTAGGCGGTGGTCTGTCCAGCAGTCGTCAGCTCCTGTCATGGCGCGGGTGATGCGGACGTCCTTGCGGTCCCTTGCTCGGACAATGACATAGTCCAGCAGATGCCAGTGCTTGGAGCGTGTGTGTTGCCATGAAGCCTTGTACTTGTCTCTCTGATGGAACAAAGTGTTGGTTATGACAAGGCCACGTTCTAAGCATTTCGTCAGGAGGAGGGTACCATTGGAGTTGGCTTTCTCTTCCTCCTCTCTGCCGATCACACCTCCCCAGAAGTCTGTGTCCTTTCCAACTCTGGCGTTGAAGTCGCCAAGAAGGATCAGCTTGTCGCCCGTTGGGCCTCAGGACAAGGATTGTTCAAGGCTGGAATAGAATTCCTCTTTGGCCTCGTCTGTGGCTTCCAGTGTTGGGGCGTACGCACTGTTGACCGTAGCGCACTGGTTCCGGGCTAGGGTGAGCCGTAGAGTCATGAGGCGTTCATTTATTCCACAAGGGGAGTCTCTGAGACGTTCAACTAGCTCATTTTTTTATGGCGAAGCCTACCCCATGGAGGCGGTGTTCTTCTTCAGGTATGCCTTTCCAGAAGAATGTGTAACCACTGCCTTGCTCCTTGAGCTGGCCTTCCCTTGCCCGCCGGGTCTCACTTAGGGCAGCGATGTCTATGTCGAAACGTCTGAGCTCCTGGGCAACGATAGTCGTATGGCGTTCCGGTCTGTCACTGTTGGGGTTGTTCATGAGGGTCCTGACGTTCCAGGTCCCGAACTTCATTTTAAAAGGGTGGAAGATGCCTGTGCATGAATTCTTTTAACGTGGGGTGGCCATTGCACACCAGCTTCCACACAGGCTTGACAGAGCAAGGTCTTGGTCCAATGGCAAGGGGATCCAAGATGATTGGAGACCAGGTTCTGCTACATATGCCTAGCACACACACACAAACATACTCCTACTGTCCTCCGCCCTCCTTCCCGCAGGTCCTCTCTACCTGGGTTTCATAGGCTGCAGTGTGGTCCTCCCGACCCCGCTGCTGTTCCATGCTGCGCCACTCCTGGGCCTCGACCTCGCTGCTGGGCTCGTCCTCGGTCCTGGACCTCGTCCTCACCCCGGGCCTCATCCTCACCCCTGGGCCTCCTCCTCACTCCTGGGTCCCGACCTCACCCGGGCCTCGACCTCGCCCCGGGCCTCGACCTCGCTCCTGGGTCCCGTCCTTGCTCCTGGGTCCCGTCCTCGCTCCTGGGCCCTGTCTCGCTCCTGGATCCCGACCTTGCCCCAGGGTCTCGACCTCTCCCCAGGGCCTCATCCTCACTCCTGGGCCCCGTCCTCACCCCTGGGCCTCGTCCTCGCCCCTGGGCCTCGTCCTCGCCCCTCTGTCCCGTCTCGCTCCTGGGCCTCGTTCTCGCTCCTGGGCCTCGTTCTCGCTCCTGGGCCTCGACCTCGCTCCTGGGCCACGTCCTCTCCCCAGGGTCCCGACCTCCTTATAGTGTGTCTCCTTCTAGTGAGTTTGTCCCGCGGTGTCTCCTTCTAGCGAGTGTGTCCCGTGGTGTCTCCTACCAGTGAGTGTGTCCCGCAGTGTCTCCTTGTAGTGAGTGTGTCCCGCGGTGTCTCCTTGTAGTGAGTGTGTCCCGCGGTGTCTCCTTCTAGTGAGTGTGTCCCGCAGTGTCTCCTTCTAGTGAGTGTGTCCCGCGGTGTCTCCTTCTAGTGAGTGTGTCCCGCAGTGTCTCCTTCTAGTGTGTCCTGCGGTGTCTCCTTCTAGTGAGTGTGTCCTCGCTCCTGGGTCCCGACCTCGCTCCTGGGCTTCGACCTCGCTCCTGGGTCCTGACCTTGCTCCTGGGTCCTGACCTTGCTCCTGTGCCTCGACCTCGCTCCTGGGTCCCGACCTCGCTCCTGGTTCCTGACCTCGCTCCTGGGTCCCTTCCTCACTCCTGGGTCCCTTCCTCGCTCCTGGGTCACAAGCTCGATCCTGGATCCCGACCTCGCTCCTGGATCCCGACCTCGCTCCTGGATCCCGACCTCGCTCCTGGGTCCCATAGTCAATGTAGGTCAGCAAGCACAGGGGTGATGGGTGAACGGGACTTGGTGCGAGTTAGGATACAGGCAGCAGAGTTTTGGATGACCTCAAGTTTATGGAGGGTGGAAGATGGGAGGCCAACCAGGAGTGCACTGGAATAGTCAAGTCTAGAGGTAACAAAGGCACGGATGAGGGTTTCAGCAGCAGATGAGCTGAGGCAGGGGCAGAGTCGGGTGATGTAATGGAGGTGAAAGTAGGCGGTCTTCGTGATGGTGCGGATATGTGGTCGGAAGCTCATCTTGGGGTCAAATATGACACCAAGGTTGCGAACAGTCTGGTTCCGCCTCAGACAGTTGCCAGGGAGAGGGATGGAGTCGATGGCTAGGGAACGGAGTTTCTGGTGGGGACCGAAGACAATGGCTTTGTTCTTCCCAATATTTAGTTGGAGGCAATTTCTACTCATCCAGATGTAGGACAAGCAGTCTGACAATTTAGACACCATGGAGGGGTCAAATGAAGAGGTAGTGAGGTAGAGCTGAGTGTCATCAGCGTACATGTGGAAACTGACACTGTGTTTTCGGATGATGTCGCTGAGGGGCAGCATGTAGATGAGAAATAGGAGAGGGCCAAGAATAGTCCCTTGGGGGACACCAGAGGTAATAGTGCAGGAGTGGGAAGAATAGCCCTTGCAGGTGATTGTCTGGCTATGACTAGATGGATAAGAATGGAACCAGGCGAGAGCAGTCCCACTCAGCTGGACGATGGAGGAGAGGTGTTGGAGGAGGATGGTGTGGTCAACCATGTCAATTGCTGCACACAGGTCGAGAAGGATGAGGAGCTATTGTTTATCATGGTCACCGTCACATAGGATGTCATTTGTGACTTTGATAAGAGCCGTTTCAGTACAATGGCAGGGGCAGAAACCTGATTGGACAGATTTAAACATGGTGTTCCGGGAAAGATGGGCATGGATTTGGGAGGCGACAACACGTTCAAGGATTTTGGAGAGGAAAGAGAGGTTGGATATTATTGTATGAATGCACATTGCCGTTCTATTAAATTTATGTCTGCTATTTTAAATGGATTAACACCTCTGTTAAAATAGGCGGCAAAGGAACGTGAAACAAATGCATTATCTGTTTTTACAGTTTCACTACACATAGTGACCAGATCAATTCTTCCCTCACTGTCAGTTCCATGCAACTTGGCTAAAGTGGAACTTGCGTGTGCAGAGATCTGCCCATTGGTGTCTGAATGCCAGAGACATTTTTCACAGGACTCTTACTTCTTTTCTATTATCAACTCTTTACTAATGATGAAAACTTCAAGGTTTTTTGTTCTTTAATTTTAAACTTATATAAAAATTGTATTTTTTATCAAGTTGTTGTTATACTGCGATTAGCATGAAATTGTAGAAATATAAGACTACCTCCTCCAAATGGTCTTACATCGCGCCGAATAAATCCATTTGCATTCAGATCAGTTGCTTTAAACTGTAGTTATCGTAAAGATTCTGGGTCAGTATGCAAAAATTACATTGAATCTCTACGAAATATGCAGTATAACTGGTCTTCTGGATAGAGAGAATGCTCACAGAAGTTAGATCTTCATTAGATAAATCTTTATATTGGGTGTGGTGCCAATCCTATTTCCAAAAAACTAGCAGTGCCTGAGAAAAGATACTGTGAGAGTGCATCAAGCATCGTGTGCAATATCTTGTTTCCTCTCCAATTCCTAAGATATCAGGATAGAAATTAATGAGCGATGTTATTGTATGACTGCTTAATGTGTTCATATCCAATTGATCTCTCAGCTATTTTAAATAGTTTAACATCTTTGTTTAAAAGCAGTGCGAGGATCTTAATGTGAACATATTGGCACGATAATAATTTCTACTCTATGGTGCTCATCTTATTCACCCTGGGAGGATGAAAAGCTTAGAGCAATCTACTGAGATTTGAACCCGGGACCTTTTGGTCCCAAATGTAGTTTTCAATCAATTGAGTTACCTGACATTTTCAAGTACCTGTAATTCAGGACGAAAAGAGTGCAATCATAACGTGGAGAGTTTAATGCACAAATCCAACAAATTCTTAAAAATAACAGGGGCGGGAATGCAGTGGTGGGCCTAAGGGTGAGATGCTGTTTGTGCAAAGCAAACACAGAGTGGCGTAAATCGACCAGCAAGTTCTGGAGATTCGCAACTCACGGCGTATCTCTTAGTTCCCTGAACTTGCTGGCCGATTTGTACATTAATAATGGTGTGTCGTTCACACACCCTTATATTTTCAGCAAGTTCCAGCCCAATATCCATTAACATATTAAGGGCTAGAAATTCGGCTCTGTAGTGCCCGATTTTTCACCACTACGGGTGCTGTTTTGTGATGAAAATGGCGTTCGTGCCATGTGCACACTTCTGGTGCGTGCCGCACTGGACACCTTCTTGGTGAGGGCGTTAGCGTGGCGCTGCCATACGGATTTGATGCCAGCGCTGCCATTTATGTCCTCAATGCTGGAGCTAATGCCCTGTGTTAACCTCACACAGCTGAGCAGCAGCTGCAAGGTCCCCTACCAGCGATATTTAAAGGGATCATCCCCTACTTACAGGTTAGTTGCTGATTCATTTCTACTGGCTCTGTGTAAGTTTGTGGAGGTGTTTAGAGATTTCTAGGTTTGTTTAAAGTTGGTGAGGTGACTGGGAGTGGTGCCGCAAGTGGAGAAGGCTTTGCTTCTGACTTCAAGGGTTCTGGTCAGACCACTTGCTCCCAGTCGTGATGCTGTAGTTGTCAGCCCCCTTGGCCTGCAGCATGACAGGGAGATGGAGCAGCGAAGAAGAGGACAAACAGCTCGCAGAGGGAGGAGAAGGAGGAGGGGGAGAAGGGCTCTCAGCAGGAGGCCTTTCCCAGCAAGGGTCTTCCCAGAGCAATTCTCTTACCTCAACCTCAGCCAGGAGCAGTGTGTGAGGCGTCTGCGCTTTACGAAGGAGGTGCTCACAGAACTCTGCCACCTCTTGCAACCAGACCTGCAGCCTCACACCAGGGCAAGGATAGCGCTGCCAGTGGCTGTGAAGGTTACCGTGGCCATGAATTTCTTTGCGTCGGGATCCTTCCAGGCTGGAGCAGGCGACATCTGTAACAAATTCCAGTTCGCCGTCCACTGCTGCATAAGAGAAGTGACAGATGCTCTTTATGTCAGGAGAGGGGACTTCCTTGGTGAAGACAGATGCAAAGTATTCATTTAGCACCTCAGCCATACCCTCTACCTCCGTGCGTAGGTCTCCTTTTTGGTCCCTAATCAGCCCCACCCCTCCTCTTACTACCCATTTACTATTTATATGCCTATATAAATATAAATTTGGATTCCCTTTTATGTTAGCTGCCATTCTATTCTCATACCCTCTCTTTGCCCTTCTTATTTTCTTTTTCACTTCTCTGAACTTTCTATATTTAGCCTGATTCTCAGATGTTCCTTGTTTTCTTTGAAACCGAGGAGGCTGAGGGGATATTTAATTGTGGTGTATAAAATTATGAGGGGCCTAGATAGAGTGGATGGGAAGGACCTATTACCCTGAGCAGAAATGTCAGTAACCAGGGGGCATAGATTTAAAGTAATTGGTAGAAGAATTAGAGGGCAGTTGAGGAGAACTTTTTTCACCCAGAGGATGCTGGGGTACTGCAACTCACTGCCTGAAAGGGTGGTAGAGGCAGAAACCCTCACTGCACTTAAAAAGTACTTAGATATTCACTTGAAGTGCAGTAACCTACAGGGCTACAGAACAAGAGCAATGAAAGTGGGATTAGGCTGGATAGCTATTTTTCAGCCAGCACAGACACAATGGGCCAAATGGCCTCCTTCTGTGCTGTAAATTTCTATGATTCTATGATTCATTGTATTCTCTCTGACCAGAGAGAAGCTGGCAAAACGTGCATGTGGCTTTGCCAGGATAGTAGGCTTTCCCATGGTGCAGGGCACCATCGACTGCACGCATGTGGCTTTGTGGGCACAGCATCTAAATGCTGAGATGTACCACAATCACAAAGGTTATCACTCGCTGAATGTGCAGTTGGTGTGCAACCATGCTCAGCACACCATGATGGTGAATGCCCGGTATCCTGGCAGCAGTCATGCTACTTTTATTCTGTGCCAGTCCACTGTTCCCTCAGTCTTTGAGCCACCATGACAAAGCAGAAGGTGGTTACTGGGCGACAAGGGCTATCTGCCGACCACCTGGCTCATGATTCTGCTCCGCAACACAACCACACTTGGGCAGCGTACAACGAGAGCCATGCTGCCACACGGAATTTGATAGAGCAGACCATTGGCGTCCTTAAACAACTCTTCCGCTGCCTGGACCAGGAAGAAGTGGAAGAGGAGGAGGAGGAAGATGAGGAAGCAGAAGGGAGGAGGAAGTGGAAGAGGAAGAAGTGGAAGAGGAGGAGGAGGAAGAGGAGGAGGAGTAGGTGGAAGAGGAAGAGGAAGAAGTGGAAGAGGAGGAGGAGGAAGAGGAGGAGGAGGGAGTGGAAGAGGAAGAAGTGGAAGAGGAGGAGGAGGAAGAAGAGGAGGAGGAAGTGGAAGAGGAAGAAGTGGAAGAGGAGGAGGAGGAAGAGGAGGAGGAGGAAGTGGAAGAGGAAGAAGTAGAAGAGGAGGAGGAGGAAGAGAAGGATGCAGAAGGGAGGAGGCAACCCAGACAGACTCTTTCTGCTCAGGCTGTTCGTGATCGACTCATCCGCCTACGGTACCACTGAACGCAACCCCAATTCCCCATTCAACATTAGTCCCACACTTTACCTTCCCTCTGTTACTGACCATCACAGCATCCACTTGGCCACAATGCTACAATAAAAGCCACAACAAAATAACCATTCCAATCCAACTGTATCCATCAATCCATCCAATAATACATAACAAAGTCAACTAATCACCCTTGTGCATTCCCTTAGTGCCTGTGTTCCATGTGCCTTTGCCTGTCGTGTGCGACCTCACCCTCCAGAGAACTGGCACCTGCGCTACCCTTTCCCTCTGCCCTGGCTGCAGCCCACTCATGCCCGGTGAACCACCATGTGTAGATCCCACCTCTAAGCTACCCTCTAGATTATGCGCAGTCCCAGTATCTGAGCTGGTGGCTGCAAGTGTGAGATTGAGTGACAGTGTTTCTTCTTCTTCATCACTCTCCTCTTTCTCTTGTTCTTGCACCACTGACTGGGCAGGTAGGATTTCTTAGGTTTCTGAAATGAGAAATGCACAAGAGTAGGGTTGTGGTGAGGGGAGGGGGGAAAGCAAGAGATGCATGCTTACACCATGTGCAGCTTGTAAATCAGAAGAGATTGTGGGATGAGGGGGAAGTGGGATGTGAGAAGGAGGATTATGTATGAGGATACCAGCATCTTGTATTCTTTCAGCTCCGTCGCTGGCCACAGGCTCAGCCATGCCCCTGCCAAGAATGGCCAGCACTGTCTCCTTCCTGGGGGTGAGGGTATGCAGGCAAGCCTGTCCCCCGTCAGTTAGCTGCTGCTGGCGCCGGTTATGAGCCACCTATTCCTGCAAGAGAAAAAGAAGTGTATCAGTGAGTGTGGTGCCATGTGTTTGGATAATGTGCCTGTCATGGTTGAATAGCTGGCAGTGTGTGCAAGCTGTGAGATGTGGGTGTGAGGTTTTCAGCATTGGTAAGTGTGTGAGGCTGAGGTGAAGCTGTGAATTTGAGGTATGAGTTGTGTTTGGTAGAGATTGTTGGTAAGTGAGTGATAGGGTGTGGTGCATTGAGCAGTGTGTGAGGCTAGTGGTGCAGATGGTGGGATATGGCTTTTGAAGATGAATTCACTGGCCTTGACCACTCATGTGAGGTCATTAAACTTCTTCCTGCACTGCATCCACGTCCTCAGGGCTACACTGCTGGCATTCACCACAGTGGTTATCTGCTCTCACTGCATGTTGCACTGTTACGTGGAGGGCCTCCTGACCCCCAGTGGAAAGAGGACCTCTCTCCTCCTATCTCTCTCCTGCGCCAAGGCCTCCAGTGCTGCACCTGAGAACATTGGTGCATGCTCTCTCCCCTGTTTTGCCATCACTAGTTCTTTTCCACTGTCTTCCCCATTCAGTTCAATGATCTGCTGCAGGCAGAATGCATCTCTCCTTTAAGAGGTGCAGACTGTCTTTAATTAGTGTAGGCTAGTTTTAAGTGGTGCTAGCCTCGCACAAACCTTTTTTTATTCATTCATGTGATATGAGCATTGCTGGCAAGCCCAACATTTATTGCCGATCCCTAATTGCCCTTAAGAAGATGGTGGTGAGCCGCCTTCTTGAACACTCCGTGTGGTGAAGGTATTCCCACAGTGTTGTTAGGGAGGGAGATCCAGGATTTTGACCCAGTGACGATGAAGGAATGGCGATATACTTCCAAGTCAGGATGGTGTGTGACTTGGAGGGGAACTTGGAGGTGGTGGTGTTCCCATGTGCCTGCTGCCCTTGTCCTTCTATGTGGTAGAGGTCGCGGGTTTGGGAGGTGCTGTCGAAGAAGCCTTGGTGAGTTGCTGCAGTGCATCTTGTAGATGATGCACACTGCAGCCACGGTATTCTGGTGGTGGAGGGTGTGAATGTTTAAGGTGGTGGATGGGGTGCCAATCGAGCGGGCTGCTTTGTCCTGGATGGCGTTGAGTTTCTTGAGTGTTGTTGGAGCTGCACTCATCCAGGGCAAGTGGAGAGTATTCCATCACAGTCCTAACTTGTGCCTTGTAGATGGTGGAAAGGCTTTGGGGAGTCAGGAGGTGAGTCATTCACTGCAGAATACCCAGCCTCTGAGCTGCTCTTGTAGCCACAGTATTTTTGTAGCTGGTCCAGTTGCATTTATGGTCAATGGTGACCATCAAGATGTTGATGGTGGGGGATTTGGTGATGGTAATCCTGTTGAATATCAAGGGGAGGTGACTGGACTCTCTCTTGTTGGAGATGGTCATTGCCTGGCACTTGTGTGGCACGAATGTTACTTGCCATTTATCAGCCCAAGCCTGAATGTTGTTCCAGGTCTTGCTGCATGGGGGCATGGACTACTTCATTATCTGAGGAGTTGTGACTGGAACAGAACACTGTGCAATCATCAGCGAACATCCCCACTTCTGACCTTATGATGGAGGGAAGTTCATGAATGAAACAGCTGAAGATGGTTGGGCCTAGGACACTGCCCTGAGGAACTCCTGCAGTGAGGGGCCCCCTGCTGAGGGTTCAGCCGTTCAGCAGTGCGTTCAGCGCTGGGCTGAAGGCCACAATCATGGATATGAGCAGACTGCATGAAGTTTGCATGCTGCCTGCATTCCTCCGAATGGGTGCAGGTCGATCGCGCATTGTGATCCCCGTGACCGTTTTCAGGGGCAAACCAATGTCTAGGCTTAAAAATCTCACAACTGCACACATTTCCTGCACTCAATGGCCCAGAACTTGGTGTCGGGGGCTTGCCGCGCATGCAAGCCCCCGATGTGCACTTACCCGGCGCACCGACATCTGAAACCTGGCCCGCAGTGGATTTCCTTTCAGTGGCCAGGTTCTGATCTCAGCGCGCTGTGCTAACCTGACCCAGCGGCATAGTTAGCGCGATGTGCCGGCTGGGATCAGGTGAGCACTGTTCAGCCAATCAGGGGAGGGGAAACTTCATTCATAAGTTTGATAGTAAAGACTGTCAAAGCCATGAAAAGTACGGCACCCCAAAACACTACTTAAACTTTAAATAAAATTTTAAAAAGCATCCCAATAATTAAATTAACTATGAATAACTTTAAAAAACTATTTTAAACAATTAATCAAATTTTTGAAAAAAATAATAAACCTGTGGAAAAAAAAATTCTAAATTGTACTAAAAGACCACTTACCTGTAAAACTAAGTACTTACGTGTGGTTTTTCAATGCGTAAAAACTGGAGCCCTTTACACATGCGCAAATCTGTAAAAATACAGGAAATCCAAGTCGCACGCGCTGCCCAATACCGCGCATGCGTTCAGCCTCTTAACCCCTTGGGTCAGAGGACAGGAAATGCCGGTTTTCAGCGCATGCGCTGTGCATGCTGAAAACCGGCAATTCCTCCTGGCACACGCGTGAGTGCCCTGTCCATACTCGCGCGTTGTGACAGGAATTACTGGGCCATTATAAATTCCAATGTCGACATTTGTAATAAAAACTGCCTATGTAAGTTTATCATGATGTGATGATGTGATTGCAACCTCCTGTCAGTGGAATCCAAAGAGACTTGTAGGCAAATATGAAGTCATCCACTTTGGACCTATAAAAGATAGAACAGGGTACTTTCTAACTGGTGAAAAGCTAAAAACAGTGGAGGTCCAAAGAGACTTGGGGATCCAGGTACACAGATCATTAAAATGTCATGTACAGGTAGAGAAAGTAATCAAAAAGGCTAATGGAACGCTGGCCTTTATATCTAGAGGACTAGAATACAAAGGGGTAGAAATTATGCTACAGCTCCACAAAACCCTGGTTGGACCACACCCGAGTACTGTGAGTAGTTCTGAGCACTACACCTTAGGAAGGATATATTGGCCTTAGAGGGAGAGCAGCATAGATTTACCAGAATGATACCTGGGTCCAAGGGTTAAATTACAAGGCAAGATTACACAAATTAGGATTGTATTCTCTGACATTTAGAATGTTAAGGGGTGATTTGATCGAAGTTTTCAAGTTATTAAGGGGAACTGATAGGGTAGATAGAGAGAAACTATTTCCGCTGGTTGGGGAGTCTCAGGCTAGGGGACATAAGTCTAAAAATTAGAGCCAGGCTTTTCAGGAGTGAAGTAAGCAAACACTTCTACACGGAAAGGGTGGTAGAAATTTGGAACTGTCTTCCGCAAATGGCAACTAATGCTAGGTCAATTGTTAATCTGAGATTGATAGAGTTTTGTTAACCAAAGGTATTAAGGGATATGTGGCAAATGCGGGTATTTGGAGCTAGGTCACAGTTCAGCCATGATCTCATTGAATGGTGGAACAGGCTCAAGGAACTAAATGGCCTACTCCTGTTCCTATGTTCCTATGAAATGCTGCAGCACCACCACTGGAAGGAGAGTATAATTACAGTATAACAATTTACCTCGGCAGTTTCCGTTATAAATGTAGGCATCATACAGTAATTTACAATGGAGAACGTTGGCAGGATGTGCACACAAATGTAAGATTTTTTAATATATTTTAGATTAGGTAATATCAGATCAAAAATTTCATAAAAATAAGTGCAGAAAGTATGACGTTAAAATAGGAATTGAATTATGTTGCATGGCCCTGTCCAATTGTTTCCCACCCTTTATCCCCGTTTTACCTGAATACTACCCTTGGTCTTGACTCCCTGGGGTAGAGTTTCCACTTTGGGCGCAATCAGCAATTCCGGTGCAAATTAAGCCCAAAATTGTGCCCATTTTGAAACATGGTTTTTTTCCCCCCAAGTTTCCACTCAAAATTATTTGCATATCACTGAACGTAAAATCTGCCATGAACCAACGCAATCGGACAGCATTTTAAAACGTAATTTAAAAAAAATTGCTTTAAAAGATATTCCTTGGTAACTTGGTGCAGTTTGATTAATACAGCTGAAATTGGGTTTATTACAAAAAATAAGCCTTTTTAATCAGTGTTAATCCACCACCTGTGTGTAACCCAATTTTAAATGACTGAAAATTACTTTAAAAAAATATAAAAACGATTTTCTAGTTATATTGGTATATAATCGTCAGTTTGTTAAAAAGTTACATTCAAAACCTTTCAAAACGTATCTACTATTGTCCTTTGGCCCACAGTTCCAGTTTAATATTGAGAGCCTCCTCGAAGTGCTGCAAACAAGCGCAATTAGTGGAAACTCCCAATGGTGATTAGTTCACCCTGAGGGCGTGGCTAGTTTGGTGGGCGGGGTCTACTATTTTTCAAACTAGAGTAAAAGATTTCGGAAGCTCAATTTGCGCTGAATGCAATTTGCGTTTAAAATTTGCAATCTTTTGCGTTGGTTAACACCGATTTTGGATCATAAAAACCAGCGCAATCAAGTGGAAACTCCAGCCCCATGTGTTTAACACCACAGGTGATTGACTAGTATATTTTATTGATATCACATTTGCAGCGTGCATTTGGTTAATTTTTAAAACATTTTTGCAGTTTTATTTTAGCCTAAAAAGATCAAATCAAACTGTCTCAAATTTGTGGAAAATTGTTTTGTACTTTTGAAGATTTTATTTTACACTGTTAATTTTCTTCCTTCCTCTCCTCCGGAGTCACCCTCCTGTAACCCACCCAAGTGACTATTATTCATGTGTGAGCCTTGGCAGTGAAGAGGCTATTTCACCTTTGGGGACTTATAACTGTGTTTCACCAATCTGCACAAATCAGGAGCAGGCGCACCGGTTGATTTTTTATTCCCTAACTCATGAGCCCAGAGGTCAATCCTAGGAGCCCAGAGGTCAATAATAGGAGCTGAGAGGTCAGTCCTAGGAGCCCAGAGGTCAATCCTAGTGGCCCTTCCACATACTGAGATCAGTTAAATTGGCACAGTCTGACGATCAAATCTTCCTGGTCTGTATGACTCAGCTGTTCACTGGAAAATCCTGTTGAGACATCATGGGAGCCTAAGTGATATCATTTCTTTGGCCATTGCAAGGGAAAATAAAAATGTTTTTGGTGCAATTGGAGATAGCAGCAGCTTTTTATCTCCACTGCCTTATCTTGGCTGGTGCCCGCAATTGATAATAAATGGGTAATTCGGGTGGTTTGTGGACAGGTCTGTGGGTACTTCTGGCAGAAGTTTTGTATTGCTAAAGAAGATGGTAAAATCAGAAAACTGGTAGAATATTTTTACCCCTACTACCAGGTAAGTTTACCGCTGGTAGTAGTGCTCGTCATTACTAACAATGGAACAATCCTGCCCTAGTATGCATGACTGAATGTCTAAGTGATAACAGCTGTCTGAATTAAGGCCTGAGTATGTAGATGTGGAACTGTTACTGGCGGGGGCGGGGGCGTGGTGGGAGGGGGTGAAATTCAACTTGCGCCCAAAATGGGTGGCAAATGGGCAGAATGATTGCCCCATGTGTTGGCCCACTGTACTTCAGACCTGAACTGCAAGCAAATAGACACCCCGATGCAGCTTGCCGGTGGGGGCCTGACAAACTTTGACCATTTCCAACACTGAGCCTGCCCAGGGTAGGTCCTGCGAGTGGGGGTGCCCGAATATGGCATCAGGCAGGCCTTCGACAGCAATGGGACAACCGAAGTGCCCCCCTTTCTCCCTCCCCCACCTGATTTTTCAACTCATGGCCACGAGTTTTGCAGGTGCAAAACAGGCGGCCATGAGTTGAGGTTCTCCCCCGGCTGGCTACAGATGCTTGCATCGCCATTCAGCTCTCCTCATTCGGTTCCTCACAGCAATTTCTTTCTCAGCCAGGATCAAAACAGTGACTTTTAAATATACCTTTGTGTTTGTATTTCTTTAATTCATTGACCATCAGAAACTTGTGCAAGTGACAAATTTGTACACCTGTATATAAATTTATGATTTCTGACTGACAGGATGGACTACACCTACTTTCCAAAATATTTACATGAAAGACCAATGCTGAGAGAAGTACAGTGGCTAACTAAACCGCGTAGCCTCTTAAAGAATGTCATTTTTTTATCACTATCTTAGCTATTATTTTATCATGTACCTTCTCACTGAGTGTTTCATTTGTCAATGACATATTGATTATGTGCTGTACTTTATGATATTCAGCTTGATCTGTGTACTTTGTGATTGCACTTAAACAGTATCTGAAAACCTAATAAAAAGATAATGGAAAAAAATCATTTTGAACATATTAATGTAGACAGATAGATAGATAGATAGATAGATAGATAGATAGATAGATAGATAGATAGATAGATAGATAGATAGATAGATAGATAGATAGATAGATGGAGTGATGCGTATGTAGACAGATTTATGCATTATTATCTGCCCCTACCTAAATGTTAACGTTAGTTCTGAAAAGGATATTATACTTAAAAATTAATTGCTCTGGGTCCTGTTTTTCTTTATTTTCTATTTAAAACTTATTACCGTTCTTTACAGCAGTGTACGGAAATCATTATGGATGTCATGTTGATATCTGATCTTTGATAAATAATTGAAATTCCTGTATGTGGATCATTTACTGTTAACTGCACCATCAGTATCCTCTACATTCTTTGAGGACTCTGTTTCAAAGATTAATTTTAAATAGCAATGTTTTTAAAGACAAAAACATATTCACAATTTTTTTTGAAGTGTGATTGAATTGATCATAATGAAATGCTTTTCAGAGCCCATAAATATTTCTGGAAGAATGTATGAAAAATGTCGGTGTATTTCTTTAGGCCTAATAATAATGATACTGCCTTTTTAAAGCACTGGTCTTCTCTACTTTGACAACCATTTACTAAACAGAAGTCTGGTCTGTCCCCTGGGTGTAGAATTCCTACTCACAGAGGTCATTCTGAGAGAAGATGGAAAAAATCCTTAATAAAATGTTGGTAGAAGCTACAGGTGGGAAATAACGAAGATCTTGTGACCTGTAATCTTCTACCACCTTGACTCACTTTGAGAGAACGCCAGTTGTCAGGGCTGAAATTAGACGATGAGCCAACGGGTCTTCTGCCTTGATCATAGCCCTTGGAATGCAGTCCTCATTTCAAACTCAATGCGGGTGAAGGATACAAGCTTGGCTCTGCTTTCCTTTATGTGGTGGGGAATGTCTTTCAAATATGTCACATATGTCTAGTCACAACTGGAAAATAAAACTGCTTTTAGCATTCCATAGATTGTTCTTTATAGGAACAATATGGCTTTTTTGGCTGGATCTGATATTTATCCAACAAAGTTCGGTGGAGAGATTTATGAGTGACAAAGAAAGAATAATTTTGTCAGGAGTTTTGCTTTACTAATGGGCTTGTTTGGCTGAAATAAATCTTTGGAATCCTAATGCAGCTCTAGGGGTGAGGCATATGACAGACTTTTTTAGTGCAGAGTGAAACAAGTTTGTGAGCTGGAATTCAATTGTGCAGTATTGATTCCCAGCATCAGTCATTATTCCAGTCTGATTGACAGCTGAAAATTGGTTACGTTAAGTATTTCATATGTTATATTGGCTGACATTTGCTTGCCTGCTCCTGTGTCAATATTGTTGTAGAGATCTCGAGCTTTATGAGATAGCAATATACACTGACTGTGGCTTTTGTGTGATGTTCCAGTGTTTTTCTGACATAATTTAAGATATATTAAAAATGAGCAGCATCTTCCCTCTTGAGGAGCTTAATGCCAATATTATTGTCTTCCACGGGAAGATCATGTATGCTCATAATCTGGTGCTAATTTCCACCTGCACGCTCATGTTTAGGCATTAGGTGCTCTAACTGTAAAATTGAGCTTGCTTGATTGATTCATGTCAAGCATCATCTCTGCTCTTGCAGGGGAAGTCGTCTAGATGACCCTTTTAAACTAAGAAACGAGATTTGTGTTTTTTTCTTCACCTGGAAGCATCAAATTGACTGAATAATCTGTAATACATTAGCATTGGCATTTGTTGGGCAAGAATTAAACACGATACATTAATCATTCCTGATTATAATTCTCTTCGACCTGCAACAGAGTTGCATGGAAGAAACCATAAGATTTATTACCCTTTATAGCTCACGCTGGATAATTTTTAATGTACATCCTTATTACACTTGCAATGCTCTTTTAAAACTTAACCAATCATTCTAAACCGATAACATCAGCATCATACTTCCTATTTAATTTTTCCATGAGTTATAAAAATACTTTATTTTTAACTTCTAACTTTGTGAGCTTTGTTATAAATAGTATAGTTACACAGGCATATGATGAGCATAACCCTCTTAATTTGGTTTGGATATCAGTGCAGCTGCACATTTCACTTACACTGGCATATAATGATACAGCGAGCATGTCAACATAATTGTACAATAGATCTGCTTCAGGATCAAAACGGTCGCTGTGCATTTTTTTACTAAGATTTGTTTAGATGACATATCTGAATTTAAATATCAACTGACATACATTTTCCTTTAGAAAAGCAAAGATGATTAAGGTTGATATTAATATTTTAAATGGGCTAATGTCTCCATTAAAATAGTGGACAGAGGAATGTAAAATGTAACATAAACATGCTAAGCATTTATCTGCTCTTATCAGCAACAGTAATAGCTAGCCTTTAGTAACTTCTGTGGTCTTGGTCCCTGTCTTAAAGTTTTGAGTTCAATTTAAGAAAGTAAGTCCTAGTTGTCCAGCAGTATGTTAGCCAAAGAAATGTGCACTGATTTGTTTTAAATCTCAAACATTGTTTGTTTTGTGTGTATCCCATAAGTATTAATTACCAGATTATGTAAGGTGCAAAGAGTTGTGCAACTTTATGAATGAGAAAATATATGGTTTGGTGTTACATGTAATTTGTCTACAAACTGCCGCAGTAATAGGGCAGTTAAAAGAAAACCCAGTTTCTTCTGAAAGACAATTTGCTTTGTTTTACTCCTTATAATCGCTTAAAAGTAAATTTGCCTCCAGCTGTAAGTTGACTAAGAGTTGAATATCCATCTACTATCTGCCACCTGCTAAAGCAAGGAGTCTCCAAAATCCTGGATGCATTATGTATGGGTGGCCTTTTGTTTATGGGAGACAAAGAAAAAATCCTTAGGATTACCTTAAGATATCATATGTCACACAACATGGAGTTTACCACTATTCTTTGCTAATATGTATAGTGCTTCCCTTGGGCTGAGAATGAAAGTGCAGCCAATTTTGAGTAGGTAACTCCTATTAAAGATTTATGCAAGCCTGAATTATTTGGCTTTAAACTACACTTTAATGAGAGCGCGTTTTTCTTGCAGTGCAGTGCTAAGTGAAGTAGATAGTATCATTGGTAATCCAGGGCTTAGTTGCAGGATTCTAAATGGCTATGAATTAAGGGGAGTATGCACATGTTTGATTTCCTGCACCCACCATCCCCCACCCACCCCTCCCACTCCTGTTTTTAAACCTGCCCTAGATAGTTCAGCACAGGAACATGGCTGATTGCCCTTTGATAAACATGCCAAAAAATATCAGTCTGAAAAACTCAAGGACACAGTTTGTCAGTCTGAAAATCTGGCCAGGATTTTTTCTTTAGAAGTAACACTTTCATCTGCAGGTAGTCTCTTGCAATGCAAGATGGTGGACATCTAGTTTAGCTCACATAGCAACAATGAGCTGATATTGTAAAGACCATAGCACTGTCAGAAATGGAATATTTTCTCATCACTCGTTGTACCTGGTTCTTTGCTGTTTTGTATTAAATCCAGAAGCTGCCTTGAACTCTACAGACTTTCTGATAATTCTTAAATTTAATGCTACTTATGCTTTATTACAACATTAGCTAGAGCAGGATTTAAAATGAAGAAGGTTTTTCACATTAAGAGGGTTGTGCTTGTCTAATGCTTTAGTAACTCTACAAAATTACACAACTATTAATACAGTTAGCATAATAAATAATACAAACTCATAATAATGGCACTTGATAATTAGTTCTTTTAGGAAAAAACTTTAACTTAATTATGGAGCACAATGGCTTGAGCCAAATGATTATGATCAGAAACAATGGAACAAAATAGATATTGTTTACCTCTATGTTGCATATTGTTGTAAATTCAACACTTGTTTGATAAATATTTGTCCCTTTATATTCTCGATTCTTTAAATGATCAGCATAATAAAGTTTCATAACCAAACCTTTTAATTGTTTTTTTTTTAGGTTCAGTAAGAAAACATTTGCATGACTGCTGTTGCTAAGCAACCATGATCTCAGTGCTGGGTCAGACAGTTGCTTTTAGCTCCTCAGATGCAATGAAGGCAGATACACTGATCCTCAGCATGTTATCAATTCATCTCACATGTGATGTTGGGAAGAGTCTGTAATTACAATTCTCAGTGCATTTGACTTGTACATATTATTCCAAGTTAACTTAACATGAAATAAAATACACGCTCAGTTAGAAGGATGTTAGGTGCCCCTGACGTGACCCACTGGCACAGTAGTAAAACAGTTGGTTGACACACAACTCATGTTTCCAGAGGCTTGATTCAAATCTCAATCTCATCTGTCTGATGAGAAGAACCCATTTGGGGGAAGGGAGTATTACATTAGATATTCATCACATCAAATACCACACACTTACAACATCAACTACAATCTCAAATGTAGATACGTACAACAGGGAAAAAGACGAGTTTGTGAGTGCTATTAAATGTAGGACTGCATATTCTTGCATTACCTCATGGATACTCATTTTCTAATCCTGTTCTTGTCTGTTTATTTCCAAGGCTGCAGCACAAACCCAGTGAGCAACGTGGGCTTCAGTGTTATATTTCAGTGCTTTTCTTGTAATTGTGATATGGCATTTCTATAAAAGTGTACATGAAATTTGAAAGCTAGCTGCCTTCAGAAGCTGATAAATGAGCATCAAGGGAGTGTTACCATTTGTACCCTCTGTCAACAAATGCCTCTGGCTAGCTAAAAGGCACTTGTATCATTTAGTGGGAGAAAGCTGACACTCTGTGCAAAGAACTGAACAGACCTGAGTCAGCAGTTGGGTAAATGAAAAAAAATCAATATTTGACTATATCAGAGCACACCATAAGAAAATGCAAAGTTATTATTTCACTGCTCCATTAATGATTAGAAGGTTGCACAGAACAAGCTTTGAAAAACCTGAGTCAAACATGTGGCTTAAATGTTCACTTCACCAAAAATAAAATATGGCTGTGATCATTGTGGAAATGATGGAAAGTTTCCCATATCCATATGGGAAGGGGAAATGGCACACATACAAGAGGTGACATCACAAGTATCATTTTACATCAAAGTTCACTTGCAGTTCGGGAACAACAGGGAGGTATCCTTTTCGAAGATGAGCACCCCCCTGAAAATAGTCAACTACAGCGTTCGTTAGTTATCATGCAGGCGACCGAGTTCTTTTTTTCAGTCTGAAAAAGGTATAAAGTGTAAAAGATGGAATGTAGCATGGTATTTTCAGGTAGGCTTACTATATGTGACTGTGCATCTAATATTATCAGATTGTTGATTCTTTGGTAAACAAGCCAATTAAAACTATCAATATCTGTAATCCAAGACAGGCTATTATCAAGTATTCCTCGTACTTTCATTTTGAAAGCAATGAATGAGATAACTTCATTTGAATGGAACAAATATTTCTTCCAAATAATTTGATCAAATTTTTTTTAAAAATTTCCCTTCGGTTACCTTCTATTTGTTAAGGAAAACTGAAAAATAATAAGGATGTCATTAGATAAAATAAGTTAAAAGTAAGTACAATCTGACACGGCATCATATTTTATTTGAAACACTTGTTCATGAGTGGAAAAGAACAATTGCTGTATTGAGGGTGTTGTTGTGTATTTCCAAAAGAAAGGCATTTTTGACAAGAATGGTTGAATTATGGAACACCATCCTGCTTCTTAATCCCCATTACTGAAATGTAATAAAATAAAATTTGTAACAAGCAATGTGTCTGTGTAAGTGTTGCAGATTTTTAAAAGGGCTAGTAATTTAAAATGATTCATAACCACACAGATTTAATAGTTCCATTTCATTCTTAGGATTAAAAGGCTTTTCTGAATTTTCGTGGCTGATTTGTAGTTAGAATTGAGCCTCCGCTGCAAAATCTCGAGTGAAATCAGCAGCAGCTGTGCTGAGACTATTTAATACACTTTAGGGGTCCACGGAATAAACATGAGGAAGTAAGAGCATTTTAACCCAATGGTGAGCAGCGTGGCTTACATAGAATTACATCGGCCCGGAATTTACAGTCAGCAGTGAAGCGACGACGCTCACCGATAACCTCGAAAAAAGTTGCCCACAAAGATCTAGCGATCTCTATGGCATGAATTTCAGCTCTCCCGACATTTGTTTGAATCTGGAGCCAAATCAAGTGAATCTCCAGTGTCCAACAACAGTGATGTCATCAAGCAGGCTGAGCAGCCAATTACATTGAAGAATTCTCACAGATTGCAAACCAGGAAGTAAAATGCACAGATTCTAATTTACTTTTTATAAATTTTACAGAGAGCAAAATAAAGAGTGGGACATATATATAGGATTAAGATAGAAGCTGAAATAACATTGACAAACTTTAAAAACAAGTTCTTATTTTAAAAACCATGTAATTCTTAATCATATTAATGGAAACATTTGACATTCCACAAATATAAAATGTGTTTTTCCGGGCCAGAATGGTTGTTTAGCAGTCAATACGCCATTAAAACCCAGTTACACCTCTTTCAACATTAGGGGAAGTTTTTGTCCTTCTGTGTGATTTGAATTGGTTGCCGGCTCTGGGGAGTTCCACAGCGCAACCTGTGGCGGAGCAGGGAATAACTGACCGCAACTTTTGGATTTCCAAGTTAATCTGTGCATGCGCTACATTTTGAAGTTGCTGTCAGTTTCAGAGGGGTAATGACAGTTTCACCATCATTATCACCACAAAATCCGGGCCATTGAATTTACAGCACAGAAACAGGCCATTCGACCCAACTGGTCTATGCCCACATAAGCCTCCTCCCACCCTACTTCATCTAACCCTGTCAGCATATCCTTCACATACTCAGTTACTGGCACCCATGTTGAAACCAGTGGCAGTTCTTTCTTTCTCCAGACCTCTCATTAAAGTATTCCACCAGGTAGCACTGTAACTGTCGCACTGTCTGCAGTAATGGAAAGCAGCACTCCAAGTGGTCTGTCTTCCAAGCCAGCAGGCAATTATTGGCTTTAAAATCAATCACTCACTTTATGAAGCTGAACCATTACAAATACTAGCAAGGCAGACCTCAAGATACCAGGTGGCACTAACCACTCATCGAAACTACAGGAAAAGAGACAAATAACACCCCATAGAGAAACATGACCGGAACCTGTGTTACCACTACAGCTTGTCCACACCATCTTTTCTGGTTTGCAAACTAGAAATTCCTTGCAATATCTTTAAAACAATGACTGTATTTTGGAGGTTGTATGTGTCATTATGTTCTAGAGATTAAAGGGGACAATATGGAATTTGCTGTTTTTTTATGTTATTGGTATTGTGCTGTTATAAGTTTTTTGCGAAGTTTTTTGTTTCAAAATTTAGGTTGTATGCTGTAATTATTCAAGTAATAGCATACATTGAACTCCAGATAGACCATATATAGAGCATTTAGATTAAAATGACTTTATAACCTTTTAATTAAACTCTAGAACCAAATGCTAAATATGAGCAACATAACTTTCCTAGTAAAAGAAAGCAGTGCATACAATACATTTATACTACCACTGGTGCACAATCACAAGAAGACACTGTCCCTTTTTTATAACATTGAATGAGAACCAAAATTGAGGTTGGCAGATTTTATAATATGTAAAGTAGAGCATTGATTTGATAATATATATTTATAAATGTCTTTGTTAAATATAGATTTCAAAGTTTCCTCATGATACAAACACTGTGTTGGCATGTACTTAGTTTTCCTAATGAGCAAAGCTTGCACTGTTGCTATTTTTGGCTCCCAATAGCAGCATTGCTATGGAGCTATTATTTGTTAAATGCAAAGTGGGGAATCGGTCCAGACAGGAGGCAGAATTAGTTACGGTCGCTAATATTCTCTTCCAAAAATAGGATAAAGAACTAGTTAGAAATAACACCAGCTTAAAGCTGGTGTGTTAACACAAAACAAAGACCATTAAAGTACAATTTTAAAAAAAATAGGTGAACTTCTGTATAATTCAGTATAATTCTTTGCCCTCTGACTTCAGGTCTACATACAACATGCACCACTGACTGCCTTAGAGTACACCGAGAGTATCCAGGTATCTGACAATACCACTCTTGTGACAATAGCATGACTGAGAGCAGGAGTTTCCTTTTAAACAGGAGAACCTGAGGATTCTCATGACAGGGAACAATGTATTAAAAATGGTGGAAACAGAATCCATAATGCTTATTAAAAGGGAAATGGATAAGTATTTGAAGAAAAGTTTTAAAGAGTATAGGGAATTACATAATCTAGGCTGAGGGAAAGCTGCCTTGTCAGAGTTGTCGCCTTTCAGATGAGATGTTAAAGCAAGGCACAGTCTGCTCTCTCAGGTGGACATAAATGATCCCATGGCACTATTTCGAAAAAGAGCAGGGGAGATCTCTCCAATATCCTAGCCAAAATATATTCATTAACCAATATCACTAAAACAGATTATCTGCTCATTATCACATTGATGCTTGTGGGACCTTGCTGTGCTCAAATTGGCTGCCACATTTCCTATATTACAAAAGTGACTACACTTCAAAAAGTACTTCATTGGCTGTAAAGCACTTTGGGATGTCCTGAGCCATGAAAGGAGTTATATAAATGCAAGTCTTTCTTTTTTCATTTAAGTGGTGCTTCAGAGAGCCAGCGCAGGTATAATAAGCTAAATGATCTGCTATAATGTAAAATGTTTATTTTTTAACTCATTCACAGGATGTGGGTGTTGCTCGCAAGGCCAGCATTTATTGACCATCCCTAATTGACCTTGAGAAGGTGATGGTGAGCCTCCTTCTTGAACCGCTGCAGTCCATGTGGTCAAGGTACTCCCACAGTGCAATTAGGTAATGACTTCCAGGATATTGACCCAGCGACAGTGAAGGAGCATCATATATATTTCAAATATATATTTCCAAGTCAGGATGTGTGTAAATTGGAGGGGAACTGGCAGGTGATGGTGCTCCCATGCGCCTGCTGCCCTTTTCCTTCTAGGTGGTAGAGGTCGCAAGTTAAGGAGGTGCTGTCGAAGAAGCTTTGGTGAGTTGCTGCAATGCATCATGTAGATGGTACACACTGCAGCCATGGTACACCGGTGGTGGAGGGAGTGAATGTTTAAGGTAGTGGATGGGGTGCCGATCAAGCGGGCTGCTTTGTCCTAGATGGCATCGAGCTTCTTGAGTGTTGTTAGAGCTGCACTCATCCCGGCAAGTGGACAGTATTCCATCACGCTTCTGACTTGTGCCTTGAAGGAAAGGTTTTGAGGAATCAGGAGGTGAGTCACTTGCTGCAGAATACCCAGCCTCTGATCTGCTTTTGTTGCCACAGTATTTATGTGGCTGGTCCAGTTAAGTTTTTGGTTAATGGTGACCCCTCAGGATATTGATGGTGGGGGATTCGACAATGGTAATTCCATTGATTGTCATCGGGAGGTGGTTAGACTCTTGTTGGAGATAGTCATTGCCTAGCACATGTGTGGCACGAATGTTACTTGCCACTTATCATCCCAAGCCTGGATTTATCCACGTCTTGCTGCATGTGGGTACGGACTACTTAATTATCTGAGGAATTGCGAATGGAACTGAATACCGCGCAATCATAAGCGAACATCCCCACTTTTGACCTTATAATGGAGGAAAGGTCATTGATGAAGCAACTGAAGATGGGGCCTAGGACACTGCCCTGAGGAACTCCTGCAGCGATGTCCTAGGGCTGAAATGATTGACCTCCAACAACCAGAACCATCTTCCTTTGTGCCAGGTATGACTCCAGCCAGTGAAGCGTTTTCCCCCTAATCCCCATTGATTTCAATTTTACTAGGGCTCCTTGGTGCCACATTCGGTTAAATGCTGCCTTGATGTCAAAGGCAGTCACTCTCACCTCACCAAGGTTATAATGAGGTCAGGCACCAAGTAGTCCTGGCGGAACCCAAACTGGCCATCAGTCAGCAGGTTATTGGTGAGTAAGTGTCACGCGATAGCACTGTCGACGACATCTTCCATCACTTTGCTGATGATTGAGAGTAGACTGATGGAGTGGTAATCGGCTGGATTGAATTTGTCCTGCTTTTTGTGGACAGGGCATACCTGGGCAGTTTTCCACTTTGTTGGGTAGATGCCAGTGTTGTAGCTGTACTAGAACAGCTTGGCTCGAGGTGTGGCTAGTTCTGGAGCACAAGTCTTCAGCACGACAGCTGGGATGTTGTCGGGGCCCATAGCCTTTGCTGTATCCAGTGCGCTCAGCCGTTTCTTGATATCACGTAGAATGAATTGAATTGGTTTAGACCTGTTTCAGATGAGGATACTGTGGAGTTGGGGCAGCACTCCTCCTCCTCTTGGCAGCACAGGAACATCTCTTTAAATTACTATTCTTTAAAACTTGCCTTTTGTGACGGCCGCTGCCTAGGCCTTAGTGTCTGCCTATTATTCCTCAATGGTGCAGGCCCAGTTTGGCAAAGATGTCCTAAAATAGGAGTTAAGCCCCTCACTTATATATGTTTTAGGCTGCCACCATGGGTGCCTGAAAAATCATCCAACCCAAAATTGGATTGGACATCTTTCAGTCAGCCTTGGAGTGCAGGACGTTGGCCCCTGAAATTGGCACTCACTGTGCTAATTTCACACATAAAATGGGTGCAATGAGGTCCAAGTTCTACCATTATGATTCTGTAAATATTAAGATTGCTACAGGTCTATCCCCTCACTCTGACTTGCAAAGGTTAGCTCTGCTGCAGCATGGCAATGTCACATTTTTCAATCAAGACTGCAAAGGAGGTGAAATAGCACTTTTACCCTTCCCCAACACCAAATACTACGTTTTTCCCACAACATGAAATACTATGCTTTTCCCCCAACACGAAATACAACGTTTTCCTCATGTGCTTCCTCTGAGAATTGTGCTTGTGTTTCTTTGGCAAATTGACTTCTTTTAATAAAATGGTAGAAGTCCAATTGTAATCATTCTAATGTGATCTTTTTAGAGTTTAGTTGATGCATATTGTTGACTAATGTGTGTTATTTATATTCATTTCTAACTACATCTTCTGGCTGCATCCCACAAACTATCAAAATTACTGTTTAGAATTTATTTCTTTATAAATGAAGAAAGCCAGGCAGAGCTTACAATATTTTACCAGGGAAATGCTGCAATCTTATTATTTCAGACATGAAAATAAGAATTTTCAGTGGCATTAAGAGGATCAACGTTGTGTTTCATTTTACAAGCAGATTCAAATTGACAAAAGCAGGAAAATACTGGAAGCAGAAAACAACTCATAAAACATTGGAGAGCTCCCAATGATATGTCATTACATACAGCTGTTATACCCTTACGCTGTGCTATTTAATGCGGTCACAATATTTTTACGTGTTTTTCCCCCTTAATGACACTTTACTTTTCAAAAGGAGTTCTGTGCAAACCTGTGATATGCCTCGAAACAATTATATTGCATGAAGTCAATTGCCATTTTGTAAAAAATTGCTCCTAAGTTGGAGGCCAATTAGAAATACGTAGGAAAACACATACAGGAGGATATCACCTAATTGATTAGTGGTTTTGCATCATTTTCTCCAAATGGTGACATCTGTTCTCTTTCATGAAATTACCAGTTTTAAGACTATGGATAATTACAGATAATGGCATTAAAGTAATCTCTTCACAGCTCCCAACATTTGGTATGCAACCCATTGATAGCTGAAGCACAATTAAATAATTGTTTAGAGTAAGGTATTGTTTTTTATTATTGTGTGCATTTTACCACCACTAGATTTCCCCCTGATCCCACTTGCCGCAACACCTCCTGCTTCAGTTGGGAAGGTAGGTTTTTTGGAATATGGATTTCTCCATAGCTACAATCATTGGCACTTTGTGACTGACCACTAGCTAGTGTTCATCTGTATTGGATATGCTGGCTTTTCTTATTATTCCATTTACCCCACTACCCCCTCCCCCCCCCGACCCCCCACCACCCCGAAGGTGAACTGCTTAGCTATTGTGAAGTACTTCACCTTAAAGATCAGCAGAGATCTAACAAAACTCAACCATTGCGAGAAGTCAAGTTCCAATGAGTTGGAATGGGATTCACTTTCAGCTCCTTTGAATGGGAGTCCTATGCTCTATCACTACAAGATGGGATAGTTACTTAACATGAGGGATTAAGGAGAGTCACCATTTAGTTCCTCTCAGAATTTAAGAACATTCTTTGCTCACCAACCCCCTCGCCCCAGATTTGTTTAAAGCATCAGATATTTTTGGGGGGAGGGGGGCTTTGTTTTAAGTGTATCAAATGCCCACAGCAGATTCACAAAATCTAGACTTCCTCTCACATCTTTGGATCATTTTGGAAAGTAGTGATAACAAGGGGGCTTCAGGTGAAATATGTCTCTGTCCTGGTTGGGATTTAGAAAAACTGTTAACAGCATGAAATAAGGTACTGTCAAGTTATGTTTTGTTTGAACAGTTTGAATTTAGACAAACAAAATAACCATTAAGTTGATTACTAAATATGCTGTAATACACTTAATCATCTATCAATGACCCTCCCAGAAAACCAAAACAGGGCCACTGGCAGAAAGCTCCCCAAATAGCTAACGTGATACACATTAAAAAAGTAACGCTGCAACATAATGGTGACTAGATATTTGTTAACTGATGCAGTTGTTTGGTTTAGGAAAAGACCTAATGCTTCTTTGATTGTGTTTCCAAACCAGTGTCAAAAGTTTATTCCTGCTCACAATGAGATGCAGATGTTCACGTAATCACATCTGCCCTCAACAGGCCAGTTCAGTTAATGTGAGTATGACAGATCTGTTAAGGTATGTGATGATTACATGAAACTTTATTAAATACATTTTTCTGTCTTCCCTCCCCCCAGTAGCCCTTTGAGTTTGTCCAGTGGCTTATTAAATGTGTTTGAATACTCTGTAGATGCATGACATGGTCTCCTGAAAAGTTACCTGTTCACTTTCCAGATAGAATTAAAAGTTTCCCACCTCTTCTGGCTTACTATGACTTGGAACTAGCAAGTAAACAGAGTGTGTTAACTGCAGGGCTCACATTTTCCCTCCTCTTCCATCTTAACATGAATCAGTGGCACTGTTTAGCCTAAATGGATGAAATCATATTTTTCATTCTCCTCTACTAATAAACCAGCTAAAGGTTATTAAAACTACCCAATTCCTCATCTATCAATCATAAAGAAAAAGCCTTTAACCATAACAACCATCTCATGATAAATGTGCAAACACAGCATTGTGCATAGATCCAATCTATCACTGAGATGTGCAGCAAAAATTCTACCCCCATTTTTGCCACCTCTGGTGGAGGAAGAAGAAGAAGAACTGATTTAAACAAAGAATGCTGGGAAACAGGGTTTCAAAGTTCTTTATAGATTCAAAAAGCAATGAGAAAAGACTGCAGTTAATTAATTAAGCAGTCAGTCTTGGATGCTTAAGTCCTAATTAAATTTACCCTAGTGCTCTGAACTTCAGTCTTTTTTTCAAATATAGCACATCTTTACTTTTCTTCCTACACATGATAAAAATTGCTTCATATGACTGAATCGATTAATCTAGACCTTTGATATTACACAGCATAAATCAGCAGTAGAAGCAAGATTTGGGAAATGGTGTGAGGAAACAAAGACACATAAGTCAGGTAAACCAATATTATGTACTTTCTAGGTTTAGAATAGAGAGCATTCCAGGGTGCGGGGAATTAATTGCCCCCTAGCCACTCTGCTCTCTTGCACAAACTATAATGAATATAAAATTAATAGTAATTCCAAAGTAGCTCCAATGTACAGAGCTCCTCAGTGTATGAACAATGCGGTCAGAAATCCTCTGATAAAATTATTGAGAACAACCATCTGTCAAAAGCACTTGTGATCTTATTCCAGATTTAACATGTTTTTTTTTCCTTTTATACAGTGGCACGTCACTTATATAACTCCACTGGGAATACAATATGAGCAGGTGTACCAACAAGGTCAGACAAATGAACATATGCAATACCCCAAAATAAAGGATGGCATCAAAGTTTCTGTCACAGTAACATCCATGCTGAAACTACTGGAGATATTGGCGAGACATTTGCTTTCTCCCTATCAACATGGCAGCAGGGAATGCACAATATTGCCACAAAATGGCAGTTGCCATGTAATCCTGTATGCATGCAGCTGTGACAATAGTTACCACCTTTTGACACATTTTGCTAACACTGTGGTTGTGTGACAGCACCTCAATGCCATACTATTCTATCCTCCGGAAGGTTAAAGCATGCTGTGCACTTTCTTGACTTCACCAGATGAGAGGAGGCACTTCTGACTCCAGTGAATTGATGTAAAATGATGTAAGGTTCTACCTATATGGCACTTAAAAACATGACACAGAGACCAACCTTCAGAACTTCACAGCAAGACTATCGACCATAACAATTCACCTAGTAACGTGACTTTATAATCGTCCTTTTTTTTAACAACTTTGACAAACTAGACTAACCCAATACAGTTTACAAGATTGTGATAGGACGGCCATTGACTCTGTTAGCTGACCTAGTAGAGATGCCATTGGAGGAAGCACACATTTAAATGATTTTTCCTGCAGTTCAAGGCTTTTGTGGTACCTTGCGAAGGACAAAATTAATTAATTGGCTGTAAATTACTTACATGAAAGGTGCTATATAAATGCAGTTATTTCTCTCTCTTTTTCCTTGTAGAAGGACTGAAAAGGAATATGAAAAAGGCTAGTGGATAATATAAACATATAAAATGTAAAAGAATAGTTAAAAGAGAGAGTAACAACCACTCGAGGATGAAGGGGGGTATCCAATTGTGGAGGATGAAGATATGCCAGAGATATTAAATATTTTGCATCAGCTTTTATAATAATGGTAGAAATGTGAATTAGGTGTACTAGAGCAGAATATAGTACAACAGATATAGATAAGTGTAAAAAAGGAATTCGACCTGAAAAAAAATGAGCAGTATTTAAAGTGGCTAAGTCACCAGGCCCTGATGGCATGCAACATGAGCAGTTGAAAGAAGTCAGATAAAAGATAGCAGAGGACCTGGCCATAATTTTCTCAATCGTCCTTAAGTATGAAAATTGTGCCCTGGGTCTGGAAAGTAGCCAATGCAACACCTTTGTTCAGGAAGAAAATGAAGGATAAACTGCTTAACTATAGATCAGTTAGTCTAACGTCAAATGAGGGCAAACTCTTATAATCTATAATTCAACATAAAATTAATGAATATTTAGAAATGCATGTTAATCAAGGACAGCCAGCATGGGTTTGTTAAAGACAAGCCTTGTTTGATAAATTTGATAGCATTTTTTGAAGAAGTAAGTGATTGTATAGTTAAAGAAAATCAAATGGATGTAGTGTATATGAATTTTCAGAAGTTGTTTGATAAGGTGTTTCACAAGAGGTTCATTAGAAAAATTCAGGCATACAGTGTAAAAATGTAGCAGCATGGATAAAAAGTTAGTCGACGGGCAGGAAACAGAGCTAGGGCATTGTTCAGATTGGAGAAGGATTGGAAGTGGTGTAGCCCAGAGGTCAGTATTGGGTTCACGTTTGTTCTCGGTAGATATAGAGGATATGGACTTGGGCATAGGGAGCATAATCTCCAAATTTTAAAATGACACAAAATAGAGAGTTGTCAAGCAGTCAGGACAACTGTAAAAGACATAGATAGGCTAGTAGAATGGGCAGACAGGAGTCTGATGTAATTTAATGTAGATAAGTGTTGGATAATACATTTTGGAAGGAAATCATGGAGTGGCAACATACACTCAGTGTAAAGGAACAGACAGACCAAGGGATCAAATATATAATTTCCTGAAAGTGCAAATGCATTAGATAAAGCCATAAAAAAGCCAACAGCATCCTGGGTTTTATAAATTGGGGTATAGAGGACAAGGGTAAAGAAGTAATGATAAATTTAAATTTGTACAAGACATTGGTTTGTCTACAATTAGAGTACTGTGTGCAATTTTAGCCCGCCCCTTATAGAAAGGAAGCCCTGTCAAATCTATGAATAGAGTTCGGCCCCAAAACATCACTAAAACTTCAAATACATTTTTTTTTAAATCACATTTTTAAAATAACTATAAATTACATAAAATAACTATTTTAAACAATAATTGAAACTTTGAAAAAATTAATTACAGTTTTTAATGGGGCTAAAAATAAACTTACCTTTCTTTAAAGTATTTAAAAATAATAAACCTGTGGAAAAAATGTTTTAATTTTACTTAATTCACCACTTCCCTTGTTAAAAGCAGGCCTTGCAACTGCTTTTTAAATGCGTAGCTCCTGGAGACTTACCCTCCCAGAGAAACCTGTAAAAAAAACGGAAGTTCCAGGCGTACGCGCTGCCTCTTCAGCGCACATTATCGACCTGTGAACCCCTTCCTTTAAGGGAACGGAAGTTCCGGTTTCCCGCGCATGCGCAGTGCATGCACAAAACCGGCACTTTTGTTGGGTCTACGCATGAGTACCCAACGTGTACTCACCCATGGGGACCCAAATTTCTGGATTAAAGTCATAGAGAGAGTACAATGTAAATTCACCAGCATGATGCTGGGATGGAAAACTATAGTTATAAGGAGAGACTTGGGATACTGGGACAATTGCCACTGGAGCAAAGAAGGCTAAGAGGAGAGTTAACATGTTTTTGAAATTATGAAGGGTTTTGAGGGAATGAATAGGGAAAGACTTTCCTTTGATTGAGGAGTCAGTGATTAAAAATTGTTACTGAGAGTGAGGAAAGGAAGATACCAGACTATGGGAATAGAGTAAGGCAGTATAATTAGTTTTAGATTGCTGTAACAAAGAGTTGGAAGAGACATAATAGGCCAAATGACCTCCTTCTGTGCTGCAAACTTATATGGTTCTATAGCGCATCTTATCCATGGACATGAGATCTAAAAGATAACGGGGAAATCATAAATAATAATATAAGTATGGTAAATTTATATACTATAATTCCATAGAAAGAGAGAATTTCCATTTATGGGGATGCACGAACCTGTAAAAGAAAACCAGGTGGAGTGTAAAATGGGCTACCGATGCACTAATGCCTGTTTTGCATGAATGCCCAGACAAATTTAACCCCCTACAACTCATTTCTCCCATTCTATGATGTACAAGAAAATAGTGCAAGCTATATAAGCATATAATATTCACAATAATTAGATATCTGCTCACAACAGTAGCAGAAGCAGTACGTGCTTCTCCTTTTCTTCTTAGGCAGACCCTCGGAACCGAGGATGATTTGCTTCCACATTAAAAATGAGTTCGCAGGTGACTGATGAGTCCAATGCGGGACCTACAGTCTCTGTCACAGGTGGGGCAGATGGTGGTTGAAGGGGCGGGTGGGTGGGGTGCTTGGGTTGACGTGCGCTCCTTGCGCTGCCTGCGCTTGGCTTCCGCTTGCTCCCGGCGAAGAGACTCGAAGTGTTTGGTGCCTTCCTGGATGCTTCTCCTCCACTTTGTGCGGTCTTGGGCCAGGGAATCCCAGGTGTCGGTGGGGATGTTATACTTTTTCAAGGAGGCTTTGAGGGTGTCCTTGAAGCGTTTCCTCTGCCTACCTGGGGCTCTCTTGCCGTGCCGGAGCTCCGAGTAGAGCGCTTGTTTTGGGAGTCTCGTATCGGGCATGCAGACAATGTGACCCGTCCATCGGAGCTGATCGAGCGTTGTCAAAGCTTCAATGCTGGGGATGTTGGCCTGAGCAAGAACACTGACATTGGTGCGCCTATCCTGCCAATGGATTTGCAGGATCTTGCGGAGGCTGCATTGGTGGTACCTCTCCAGTGCTTTGAGGTGTTTGCTGTACATGGTCCATATCTCTGAGGCATACAGCAGGACGGGTATCACTGCTGCTCTCTAGACCATGAGCGTAGTGCCGGGTTTGAGGTCCTGGTCTTCAAACACTCTCTTCCTCAGGCGACCGAAGGCTGCACTGGCACACTGAAGACGGTGTTGGACTTCGTCGTTGACATCTGCCCTTGTTGACAGTAGGCTCCCGAGGTATGGAAAGTTGTCCACATTGTCCAAGGCCTTGTCGTGGATTTTGATAATCAGGGGGCAGTACTGTGTGGCGGGGGCAGGTTGGTAGAGGACCTTTGTCTTACGGATGTTTAGTGTAAGGCCCATGCTCTCGTACGCTTCGGTGAAGGTGTTGACGATGGTTTGGAGTTCGACCTCCGAGTGAGCGCAGACGCAAGCGTCGTCTGCATACTGTAATTCGACGACAGAGGATGGGACGACCTTGGATCTGGACTGGAGGTGACGGAGGTTGAACAGTTTCCCGTTTGTTCTGTAAATTAGCTCCACTCCAGCGGGGAGCTTACTGAGGGTGAGATGGAGCATTGCAGCAAGGAAGATCGAGAAGAACGTTGGTGCGATGACACAGACTTGCTTGACCCCGGTTCATACGTGAATTGGGTCTGTGGTGCAACCGTTGGTCAGGATCACGGCTTGCATGTCGTCGTGAAGCAGGCGGAGGATAGTGACAAACTTTTGAGGACAGCCGAATTTGAGGAGGGCACTCCATAATCCCTCACGGTTGACACTGTCAAAGGCCTTTGTGAGATCAAAGAAGGCCATGTACAGCGGTAAGTGCTGTTCCCTGCATTTCTCTTGTAATTGACGTGCGGTGAAGATCACGTCCTTTGTGCCCCTTAGTGGGCGGAATCCGCATTGCGACTCTGGGAGGAACTCTTCGGCCACTGGTGCTAACCTTACCACTAGTAGCAATTGTTGTCCTCACATTTTGATAATGTTTGCTTATTCATTTTTTTGGAGGGTTAGGAATCTTCAGAGCAGTATTAAATGTGGAAGAACGGTCTGTTGATGCATTCTACTTGTATTCACATCACTTTTACTCATGCCTATTTTGCTAAAATTAGAAAACATAGGAACTTATGATATATGATGGTTGTTGAGTTAACATCGTCCTATATCAGTAACACCAATCGTCAGTAATGATTCACTCAGTGACAAAACCAACTTAAAAATTGAACCCTCTCCTCTAGCCCCACATAAAATTTAATCATTATATATTATGAAATTATGGAGTGATTTTAAGACTGTAGTGTAATCTTGGGGTTCAGTTAAATGTCATCAAACAATCAAGTCTCATTCTCCTGGTTCATAAAGTCACCTGAGACCCTTGATTGGTTTACTGCTTTATAATCGCTCCCAGGAATTCGTTATTCTCTGTATAATGTAAAGCAAGGAGAGGCTGCTTGTTTATGAAAGAATTAAAAAATGATGTATCTGAAATATGTTACCAGTAACGCACCATAGAGAATAGGCTTTTAGTATAATTATACGTTGAATTAGAAACTCGCAGATCTACAACTGAACATTTGCAGAACATTACAAGCCAATTAGTTGCTGTCACCAAACCACCATTTTTATATACATGGGTTTCCTGTTTTGACTGGTGGTATCCACATGTTTAACTCAACCTGACATAGGATACATGCTTTATGGAGACGATTGAAAAATGGATTCTTTTTGCATTTATGTAACATGTATGGAGTTCATTTTCAAAGTGTTTGCTGGAGTGAAAACAGAAAATCATACATTCAAAACAGAAGCATAAATGTATAGACCAGCTGAGAAGTCTGGTGTTCAATGAAAATGAATACAGTTTATAGGTATTGCCGAAGAAGCCATTTGGCTGGCTGTAAACTATATTTAAATGCATAGCAAATGCATAGTTTGACTCATCAGCAGAGGTCCTTTCATTGCTTTACATTAGTCTGCTACTGGGAAGTCAGGAAGATTACAGACAGCTAGTGAAGGGCAGTGGATAGACTATGAGCTATTGGCAACAATCAACTCAAAGGTGTACATTAATCTGTCTTAATGGACTTCAAGTCTGCTTTAGCACTTGGCTTTGACCTTGATAAACACATGCCTTGATGTTTCCTGGTTTCTATTTTGATCAGCAGGTCCTATAAATAGGGGTACAGTACATTCCATGTATTCTATACTCTGTTTCCAAATGATCTTGGCCTATAATAAATGGTATTCTTTGAACAATACTTTATTAGTACACATCGATTTTATCCTTTTAGTAAGCAAAACAAATTTTTAGTCATCAAAATATTAATCATTTTACTAATAAACTGTTAGGCTATTTACATTACATCAGTAGAGATTTATATTTGCTCAGTTGAAGCATATAATTGCAGTCTTAAAGCTTATTGTGAAAATCTTGATTATTAATCATTTTGTGACTGGGATGAATAATTTGCTAATGTATTGGTATGCTTCAACAAAGCTTTGACATACTCTGTTGATTGTTTGGTATACAACCTGAGGCACAAGAAGTGTTAATTGGGTGTGCGAGCATGTTGAAATGTTTGAATGTTTTAGATTTAGATTTGGTACTTTTCAACACTGAATTGTTCCACACACTTTGATGAATTTTGCCAGCACTCCAGAAGAGCAGCACACCTGTAACCATGGCCCTTTTGGGTCTAATCTTATTCAAAATGTGTTTCTTCTATCTTTCTGGCCCTAAAGTGTATGTATGAAAGAATCCTTGTGTATTTCGTAGTTTGAACATTGTGGATGAGTACAATTGAAGAGGTCCATCAGAAATTACATTAAAGCATGCAAGAATTTTACAATCAAGATGATCGTTACAATCAACATCAGCAATTGTTAGTAAATGACTAGAGAACAATTTAGTGACATTATTATCTCACTCCTTCTGTAATAGAAGCCTCTTAATAGGAAAACATGTGTGATGAGCACAACACTTGTTCAATCTAGCAAGTAGGCACAGTTAACAATGTGGGAGCTGACAGTGATTGGCCTTAATACATCCTGCAACTGCCAAAGGACTAAATGCCATTGCCCAATCTTTAATTGCAGGCTTGCGTGAGTTGATAAAACTGCCCTGTTGAGCTCCTTAGGTCTATAATGTATGGCAATAGCAGGAGGATATGCAAAATTTACTCAAACAATCATTCTAGGTATACTTCATTTATGAAAACCCTAATCAGCACTCATCACAAAGGGTCACAGTACTTGGTTAACTACATGCAAATGAAACCCTATTGCTTTTGTTTAAAGTACTTACATCTACTAATCCAGTAATGGATCACTTGCAAGTGCTGGCTAACAATCAGGCCTATTAAGCAGCAGCTACAGTTTGAAGTATTCATATAAAGCATTGTTTTTTACATTACAGTTAGTGGCAAATTAATTGACGTCTGAGCAAATGTTCCCTTTAAATAGATGTTCCTATTAACAGGTTGCACTTTAATTAATAAAACCTTTAAGCTAGAAATTGCTATCAAACGAACACTTAATATGCTTGTATTAAATTCCTTCCCTGCTGTTTTAATGGAGGTATTCACCTGTTTAAAATAATGGTGTTCATTCCTTCTGTAAAATCGTGGGTAGAAGAACTTGAGGAGAGTGTTACGCATTTGTACCATAACATCACCAACAGTAATTTCCAGGCTTTTATTTTATTTTTTACTTTTTGAAAAAGACCAAACATGCTTGCACACTCAATAAGGTTGGGAAAAAAATAGGGGTGTGGCAAAGCCACCAAGAGACTCTTGCAGTAATGTATATAATTGCCTTTAACAGGGGCTTGTTACCTTTAAGTGTTTGCTCTGTATAAACAGCGCGGGTTCGGTAAAATGGTGATCCAGCGCGATGATGTCATCATGCAGGTCACGTGACGTTCCCAACGGCGGGAAACGTGATGACATCATGACGTCAGAGGGGAGAGGCGTTCCCTCTCTGTCCTTGTGGAACCAGTTGGTGTACAGACCTGTATAGAGTTTCTCCTGTGTTTTTGTTTGTAACTTTTACTAGTGCATTAAACCACGTTTGGTTAACTGCTAGTTTCAGTCTCAGTACTTTCGTTAGGAGTTCAAGCACTCCTACATTGGTGAGCCCGAATCCTCGCGGACGTTCTTCGCGGCAGAAACGGAACGCAGGGCCATGATGGAAGCCAACTCAGTGGCTTTGAAGCTCCCCCAATTTTGGGAACAACAGGCGGCCCCCTGGTTCGTACAAGCGGAGGCGCAGTTCGAGCTCAGCAACGTCGTGCAGGTTCAGACTCGTTATCTTTACGTGGTCTCCGCACTCGACAGCTCGACGGCGTCGAGGATCATCAGCCTACTGGAGAACCCCCAGGCCACCGACAAGTATGTCGCCATTAAGGCACAGCTAATGCAGGTATTCGGCCTTACAAAGGCAGAGCGCGCACGCCGCCTACTCACGCTGCCCGGGTTAGGAGACTCCAAACCTTCGGAGTTGATGAGCCAGATGCTCACACTCCTGGGGTCTGAACCGCAATGTTTCCTGTTCCGCGAACTGTTCCTCAGTCAACTGCCCGAACAGGTGCAGGTGGCCCTCGCCAGATCGGACGCCGGGGATTGCATAGCGCTCGCCGAAGAGGCGGATAAAATATACGCGGTCCGACAACATTACTGCGCTGTCACAAGACGCCCCGCCCCAAAGGGCCCTGCCTCGACGCCTCCAACAACCGGTTTCTGTTATTACCACGCTCGGTTTGGCGTGAAGGCCAGAAGCTGCCGTCCGCCTTGCAGTTTCGTGCCCAAAACACCGAACAAGCAACTGCGCATCAAGAACACTGACTCCGGGGCGTGCCCCGCGGCCACGATGGCAATCGGCGATTCCGGGAATTTAGAAGTCGTTCAAACAGGCTTGTCCGACCTCCTCTGCGATTGACTTTCCTTAATAAAGACAATTCTGGGGGGGCGTATGTGGCAAAGCCACCAAGAGACTCTTGCAGTAATGTATATAATTGCCTTTAACAGGGTCTTGTTACCTTTAAGTGTTTGCTCTGTATAAACAGCGCGGGTTCGGTAAAATTGCGATCCAGCGCGATGACGTCATCACGCAGGTCATGTGACTTCCCAATGGCGGGAAACGTGATGACGCCATGACATCAGAGGGGAGAGGCGTTCCCCCTCTGTCCTCGTGGAACCAGTTGGTGTACAGACCTGTATAGAGTTTCTCCTGCGTTTTTGTTTGTAACTTTTACTAGTGCATTAAACCACATTTGGTTAACTGCTAGTTTCAGTCTCAGTACTTTCGTTAGGAGTTCAAGCACTCCTACAGGGGCATATTTTTCTCTTGCTGCATTTGGATGTAAATGATTGCCTGACACAAAGCATAGAGGAAAATCAGGCGGGGGCATCGCATGTCCATAACAGACCCCCTCAATTTTCTTCCTATTAATTTAAATGGACAAGAAATTGGGTGGGCTCAGTTATGTGCACGCCCTTCCTGTATTTTTTCTATGATCCTTTATGCTTAAGTGCAGTAAGAAGAAAATCTACCTCAACATAATCTAAAGATGGTGACCTCAGTTTGTTGTGTCCTTCGTTTAGAGTGTCCTTCTTGAGTTCCACCCATAAAAAAATCCCCTAATTACTCTGTTAAGCTTCTGACATTGTAAAGAATGCATAAAAATTAAATGTTATCATGGGTAGTGATGGACTTGTTATACGATGCCATTATTATTAGCCACAAAGTGGATGTGATCTGCAAGGAGTCACTCCTCCCAAGGGTGTGGTGAGATTTAGAGGTTTAAAACTTTGGAAATGTGACTTTAAATCCAGGGGTGTGGTCTTAAAATCACACCAGAAACATATTGTTTTGAAACCCTTTGAGAACTAAAAGAAATAAACCCATTTCTCTTAAGTCTACATCCTGCTTACATGTGGATGATTTAACCAATAAGTAATGTTCATGAAAGAAATAATTTGAGGACAGAGTCTGTTTGGTTTGTAAAACACAGGAGTCACGATTGTAAGTCATTGCTTATACTATTAAAAAAACATTGCTAACATTTAATCTAGCTACAGACTGAGCAAAGCTGTCTTCATACGTGTTTAGCAGTTTGAAGCTGAATTATCTCTACTGTCTTACACACAGTAATTTTAACTCCATTCAGAAAAAATGCAATAGAAAAAACACAACAAAAGGTACTGAGCTTCTTTATGCTGTTGAGTTTTTTAAAAATCCATTCTGATTTTCTCCCTTCATTTTCTAAAGATGCTACTCACATAGTGGTATAATTCTATGGGTGCTGGCAGCCTTTTGGTAGCTCAGGCAAGTAACCTTCTGCTCATGTTAACCCAAGCTGTGAATGTCTGCGCGTTATTCACCCCTGGGGGAAGTATACCAACCATGTTTAATTCTGTGTTTACCTGAAGTCCTCCCATGCACACTTGTCATGAGGGCAGGCTGTAAAACTGTCTACATCAGGAACCCTGCCTGATTCCCCCCCCCCACCAGCCCAAAGATGCTGAGACTAATTCCCCTACTGTCAGTCACAAGTGTCAGCTGTGGCTCAGTTGGTAGCACTCTTGCCACCTAAGTCAGAAGGTTGTGGGTTCAAATCCCAGTTGAGCACATAAAAAATCTAGGCTGACTCTCCAGTGCAGTACTGAGGGAGTACTTACTTCACTGTTGGAAGTGCTGTCTTTCGGATGAGGATTTTAAACCGATGCTGTCTATTCTCTCAGGTGGATCTAAAAGTTCCCATGGCACTAGTTTGAGTTATCCCTGGTTTCCTGGCCAATATATATCCCTCAATTAACCTCACTAAAACAGATTATCTGCTCAATATCACATTGCTGTTTGTGGGAGCTTGCTGCGTGCAAATTGGCTGCCATGTTTCCAGCAGTGTCAGTGACTACATTTTAAAAAAAGTACTTAATTGGCTGTAAAGCATTTTGGGACGTCTGGTGGTTGTGAAAGGTGCTATATAAATGCAAGTCTTTTTTTTTCTGCCATCCTAGCTAAAATTGCCTACCCCAGAGCAGGCCTAGTTTGGCTTAATTCCACACTAAACACTGAACCTACTAACTGTGCCCTTAGTATTACAATAGGAACAGGAGCAGGCCATTCAGCCCCTCGAACTTGCTCCGCCATTCAGTTATGGAATATCTGTACCTCAACTCCATTTACCCATGTTAGCTCCCTAACCCTTGTATACCCTTACCTATCAAAAATCTAGCGATCTTAATCTTGAAAATTCCAACATCATCTGTGATCACTTCTTGGACACTTACTTTCCCTAAGAACCTGATGAGCTTTTTGACAGACATTTATTAAATTTTATTTTCTGATTTTCTCCACTCCTCTCCAGATCCTCTTCACCTGAAACTACTGGCTCCCTGTTGCAGTATATTTTCACTGTTGCCAGTCTCCCTATGGTACATTACTGATGTGTGAGTCTTCACAGTAAATTCTGGTAGTCTATTCGATTGCACCCAAACCCTATCTGGTCCTCACTCAACATCTACACATACGTCCTTCCAGTTGTGAGTTCTGGTTGGAATCGGGAATGTAAACGATTGTCAATTTTCTGCTCCCTAACTTCGGGCATTGTAAGACTTTCACTGCTGCACTGGCTAAGTTCCAACCTGGACCTTGCTGATCTGTATAGCTCAGCTACTCACTGAACATTAATACATGTTAGGGCCGACTCTGCAGTCCGAGAAGGGAGTGACGCTCATTGGAGCACATTGAAGGGAATCTTGAGCACACAGCCCGTGATTTTCTATCCACTGATTTCCTACTATGCACCCCCTGGGGGGCAATCTTGACTGTGCGATAGTGTAAAACCGGTTATTGCGAATCGACAGCCCGTTTTACATGGAAATGATGATCGGGAGAGTAAAACAGGCTGTCGATTTTTTATCGCCTGTTTAACGCTATCCCACAAAGTCAGAATTAACCCCCCCCCCGCCCCCCGTGAGCACCACTCTCAGCTGAGAGCATGGAATCAACTCTTTTAATTGGACTTAGCTGAAGATTTGCGTTTGATTTGATTTTAAAATTCAGGTCATGAATGCCTTCAGGTTTCTGCAAAGTAATACGACAGCATGTAAGTGTCTCAGTAATGTGTGCTTCCCGTGACATGATGGCATAAAAATCTGTGTTTAATAATGTTCTGAAATGGATGTTCTGGCCAAGGGAAAGGATAAAGAGAGTAATCATAAAGAACATGACTAGCATACAAGGTCTTCCTGTAGTTGAGCCAATTTGATGTGTGAAATAGAAATTCAGATAGAAAATAGTGTGTTCAAATTAATACTGGGTGCTGCAAAATTGATGAATAACTATTAAAATATAACTAAATCGAATTTTCTGGCAATCGCCATCACTAAGCAGCAATTATCATCATTGAAAAGTCAATAGAAATGAAAAGACAGAGGATGATTTGCTAACATACTGGCAGGAGCTATTTCTGACAGTTCTCCAGCTGTAAAGGCCCAAACCTTTATTGCGTGGGTCAGACACAGGCAGCATTTTAATTTACTGCCAGCAATCAGCAAGTTAGTGACGACTATTCAAATTCAGAGCCTTAATGAACAAGAATGAGGTTGATCTAATCTAATGCTCACCATTTGCTGTTGTGGGTAAAGACTGCAAAATGAGGAGGAACTAAACTCAAAAGGCAACTGATACATATGGACTCTGACCTGTTTATTTTAGTCAAATAGACCCAAGGTACTTTGTTTGGCACAGAGTCAATGCTGTGAGCCACAGACTATGAACACATACACAAACAATGATATCTAAGAAAGTTAACAGAATTTGAGGAACAACATAAGGTTATTCGAACAAAAGCAAAATACTGAGGATGCTGGAAATCTGGAAATCCGAAATCAAAACAGAAAATGCTGGAAATACTCAGCAGGTCAGGCAGTATCCGTGACCTTTCGTCAGAACTGCAGTTCTGACCTGCTGAGTATTTCAAGCATTTTCTGTTTTTATATTATATAAAGTTATGTTAAATGGATTAATAACTCAAATGGGTGGCAATATAAAAAGCGGAATACAATCTGAGCTAGATGGACCAAATTGGCCCTTTCCAGTCCTGTACATCCCTATGTTCCTAATGGGCAGTGATATAAAAAGCATAACACAGAAGTCCTGAGGTACTGAATGAACAATCATTCCTGAGTGCATGGTGACAAAACAACTGCAGCTGTGCCATGAGGGAGAAGGTACACTCCCAGAGTCCCAGCCGTCTGGTCAATGTATAGATTTAAATTCTTAATTAACTTCCTAGTAGCAGTTTGTAAAGTTATTGGGGTTAATTGTAACCTAACTTGCCGGGTGGGAAACCCACGGGATTGGGTGGAATGCCAGTTTTACACCCCACCCAATATTATCCTCTATTAACTTCAGTGGAGAGTAAAATCGGGTGCAGTGTAAAATCAGGATTGCACCCAATCCTGGCAATTTCCTAATGGGCGGATTAGGTTAAAATTACCCTCACTGATTCACATGAATAAAATCCTATGTATATAACACAAATGTACTTAATAGGTAGCAAGTGTTCTCCATCTGGCATCTGCAGGTGTTCTGTATTTCCAGTGTACATGCAGGCTAAAGTATTTAATGCAGCAATTCAGTACGTATATCCACAGATGAGATGTCTTCTTCTGGCTTCACTAAATTGGAAAAGGATAGTGACCAGGCACAGGAGAATGTGAGCTCCTTGGGTGAGTGGGAACCATTAACAGCTAGTGCAGACATATCACCCAGGAAAATGAGGCTTACTGGAATAAAGACCATTCATCTGTCACCAAAAGCCCACATGTACCATATGAGATGGAGGGTCTACAGTAAGAGACTAGAAGAAATATCAGCAATATCAAATTAAGAGGTACAGCCACAAGAATGTGTGTTGGACCTACCAAACTCCACCACAATAGTCTGCTGGAGTATGGTAGTTCTTGTTACATCAAGTCACCGATGATGCTCATTAGAATTGTGCAATATTATAACACCCAGGTGTACATTGACATGGCTCTCTAGTCAATCTGCTCTTCACACATTTGCATAACCAGTATTCCTCCTCTTTGCTCTAAGACATTGCTAATCACAGCCTCTCGAGCTCTCTCAAGTCTTTTCTGAGAGTTCTAGGATCAGCATCCAGTCTTTCTGTAGCTGAAGTGGCTCTCCCAATCTAGAGTACCACTCAGTGGAGATCCTTTCAAAACCAATTGCTCACAAAACCGTCAATGTAAATTTATGAACAGGACAAACAGTTCACAAATCATCCAAAAATAACATGCATTGGTACAGCAATATTGCCCAGAAATTCGGGTCGGAGGCTTCCCGCGGGTGCAAGCCTCCGACCTGCACTTACCTAGCGCGCCGGCCGTTGAGCTGTGGGCCCGTGTGGGATTCCGATCCTGGGCCTGCTCCAACTGCTGCCGCGCAGTGTTTGCATATCCCAGGGGCGCAGTTAGTTCGATGCGTCCCCTGGGATCACGTGGGCCATGGAGAGCCAATGGTAGCAGGGAAAAGCCCATTCATAAAATTGACAGGAAGAGCTGTCAAAACTATAAATACTATAAGCCCCAAAACATCACTAAAACTTCAAATAATTTTTTTTTTAAATCACATTTTTAAAATAACTATAAATTACATAAAATAACTTTTACACAATAATTAAAATTTTTGAAAAAATTAATTACATTTTCTAATGGGGCTAAAAATGAAATTACCTTTCTTTAAGGTATTTAAAAATAATAAACCTGTGGAAAAAATGTTTTAATTTTAATTAATTCAGCACTTACCTTGTTAAAAGCAGGCCTTGCGACTGCTTTTTACATGTGTAACTCCTGGAGACTTACCCTCCCAGAGAAACCTGTAAAAAAACCGGAAGTTCGATGCGCACGCGCTGCATCTTCGGCGTATGCGTTCGACCTCTGAACCCCTTCCTTTAAGGGAACGGATGTTCCGGTTTCCCGCGCATGCGCAGTGGGCCTACGGGTGAGTACCCTGTGCATACTCACCCGTGGTGACCCGAATTTCTGGGCCATTATCAGTTCCTTTCTCGTTAATGTTGTCTATATTGTTGCAAAGTTGCAGTGGCATTGCAAAAATTGCATAGACCCGTGTTGTTTTTAAGTATTCTTATTGTCTACTCCTTCACACTTAACACCCAAAGTTATAGTAAAGATAATTCCAATGATTGGTTTATTAGTTTTAACGGAGGTTTCATTTGCCTATAATATTCTGCTAGCTGCTTTAAAAAAGCCATTGATTTTTCTCAACTATCAGCTTCTGAATGTTCACAGAATCACAGAAACCCCACAGTGCAGATAGAGGCCATTTCGGCCCATCGAGCCTGCACCGACACATATCCCACCCTATCCCCGTAACCCCACCTATTTAATCCCCCTAACACTAAGGGTCAATTTATCATAGCCAATCAACCTAACCCGCACATTTTTGGACTGTGGGAGGAAACCGGGGCACCCGGAGAAAACCCACGCAAACACAGGGAGAATGTGCAAACTCCACACAGACAGTTGGCCGAGGCCGGATTCGAACCCGGGTCTCTGGTGCTGTGAGGCAACAGTGCTAACCACTATGCCACCGTGTTCTCTTTATTTATCCTGTGGACCTACTGTGCTTAATGTGTTCGTGTAGAGGTTGCCTTGACTTGCACCAGTTGCAACAGCGAAATTACTTGACCTAAATAAATGGTGTACTTCACCACGTTTAGTGTGTGCATTCAGGATAATGAACTAATGAGGTTTGCTGCCCATTTTCAGTGCACACTACTCATTGGCGCACAATGGTATTTGCATTCATTTTAAGTGGCACATTCTGAAACATAGAAACATAGAAGATAGGAGCAGGAGCAGGCCACTCGGCCCCTCGAGCCTGCTCCGCCATTCAATGCGATCATGGCTGATCATCCAAATTCAGTACCCTGTCCCTGCTTTCTCCCCATATCCCTTGATCCCTTTAGCCTTAAGAAATTTATCCAACTCCTTCTTGAATATATTTAATGAATTGGCCTCTACTGCCTTCTGTGGTAGAGAATTCCACAGGTTCACCACTCTCTGGGTGAAGAAATTCCTCCTCATTTCTGTCCTAAATGGCTTACCCCTTATCCTTAGATTGTGCCCCCTGGTTCTGGACTCCCCGACCATCGGGAACATCCTTCCTGCATCTAGTCTGTCCAGTCCTGTCAGAATTTTATAAGTTTCAATGAGATCCCCTCTCATTCTTCTAAACTCCAGCAAGTATAAGCCCAATCGACCCAATCTCTGCTCATACGTCATTTCTGCCATCCCAGGTATCAGCCTGGTGAATCTTCACTGAACTCCTTACATGGCAAGAACATCTTTCCTCAGATAAGGCGACCAAAACTGCACACAATACTCAAGATGTGGTCTCACCAAGGCCCTGTACAACTACAGCAAGACATCCTTGTTCCTGTACTCAAACCCTCTCGCTATGAAGGCCAACATACCATTTGCCTTCTTAACCGCCTGCTGCACCTGAATGCTTACCTTCAGTGACTGGTGCACAAGGACACCCAGATCTCATTGCACTTCCCCTTCTCCCAATCTATTGCCATTCAGATAATAATCTGCCTTCCTGTTTTTGACACCAAAGTGGATAACCTTGCATTTATCCACATTATATTGCATCTGCCATGCTTCTGCCCAATCACCCAACCTGTCCAAATCATCCTGGAGTTTCTCGGCATCCTCCTCACAGCACACACGCCCACAGCTTTGTGTCGTCTGCAAACTTGGAGATATTACATCTAGTTCCCTTGTCTAGATCATTAATATTGTAAATAGCTGGGGTCCAAGGACCGATCCCTGCGGTACCCCACTAGTCACAGCTTGCCACTCGGAAAAAGACCCGTTTATTCCAACTCTTTGCTTTCTGTCTGCCAACCAGTTTTCTATCCAAGTCAATACCTTGCCCCCAATACCATGTGCCTTAACTTTATACGCTAATCTCTTATGTGGGACCTTATCGAAAGCCTTCTGAAAGTCCAAATATACCACATCCACTGGTTCTCCCTTATCAATTTTACCAGTTACATCCTCAAAAAATTCCAGTAGATTAGTCAAGCATGATTTACCTTTTGTAAATCCATGTTGACTTTGTCTGATCCTGTCACTGTTTTCCAAGTGCTCTGCTATTACATCTTTTATAATGGACTCTAGCATTTTTCCCACTACCGATGTCAGGCTTGCTGGTCTGTAATTCCCCATTTTCTTCCTACCACCTTTTTTGAATAGTGGGGTAACATTAGCTACTCTCCAATCCATGGGTGCTGTTCCAAATTCCATCGAATGTTGGAAGATGATCAGCAATGCATCTACTATTTCTAGGGCCACTTCCTTAAGTACCCTAGGATTTAGATTATCAGGCCCTGGGGATTTATCGGCCTTCAGTCCCATCAATTTCCCTAACACCATTTCCCTACAAATACTGATTTCTTTCAGTTCCTCCCTTTCATCAGACCCTATGTTCCCCGGCATCTCTGGGAGGTTATTTGTGTCCTCCTTTGTGAAGACAGAACCAAAATATATATTTAATTGGTCAGCCATTTCTTTGTTCCCCATTATAAATTCCCCTGATTCTGACTGCAAGGGACCTACGCTTGACTTCACCAATCTTTTTCTCTTCACATATCTACAAAAGCTTTTACAGTCATTTTTTATGTTCCCTGAAAGCTTACTCTCTTAATCTATTTCCCCCTTCTTAATTAATCCCTTTGTCCTCCTTTGTTGAATCCTAAACTGCTCCCAATCCTCAGGTTTGCTGCTTTTTCTGGCCAATTTATATGTCTTCTCCTTGGATCTTATGCTATCCCTAATTTCCCTTGTTAACCACGGTTGAGTCACCTTTTTTGGTTTATTTTTATGCCAAACTGGGATGAACAAATTCTGTAGTTCATCCATGTGGTCTTTGAATGTTTGCCATTGCCTATCCACCATCAACCCTTTGAGTGACATTCCCCAATCAATCCTACCCAGCTCGCACCTCATGCCATCGTAGTTTCCTTTATTTAAATTCAGGACCCTAGTCTCTGAGTCGACTACTTCACATCTTAATGAACATTAAAACATTAAAAAGGTGATTTCTTCCATATCGACTAAATAAACTGGTGTATATTAAGAGTGAAGTGTGTCTTAAAACTCCATTAGTGTACACTATGCAAGTATTTGAATGTTTCAATATCATAAGAACATAAGAACATAAGAACTAGGAGCAGGAATAGGCCAATCGGCCCCTCGAGCCTGCTCCGCCATTCAATAAGATCATGGCTGATCTGATCCTAACCGCCAATCCACTATCACAGAACCATCTCCTGAATCTAACAGAATTAGACACACGAAATAGGAGCAGGATCAGGCTACTTGGCCCCTGGGCCCGCTCCGCTACCCACAGGGCCATGACCGATCCGAACCTAGACTCATGTCCAAATTCCTGCCCGCTCCCCGTAACCCTTAATTCCCTTTACTTCTAGGAAACTGTCTATTTCTGTTTTAAATTTATGTAATGATGTAGCTTCTACAGCTTTTTGGGGCAGCATATTCCATGGACCTACCACCCTCTGAGTGAAGTAGTTCCTCCTCATCTCAGTTTTGAAAGAGCAGCCCCTTATTCTAAGACTATGCCCCCTAGTTCTAGTTTCACCCATCATCGGGAACATCTTCCCCGCATCCACCCGATCCAACCCCTTCACAATCTTATATGTTTCAATAAGATCGCCTCTCATTCTTCTGAACTCCAATGAGTAGAGTCCCAATCTACTCAACCTCTCCTCATATGTCCATCCCCTCATCCCCGGGATTAACTTAATCTGATCACCCTCCTCGACAATAATAATAGGCTAAATTTGTGGTGTTCATCCACTGAACTGAAAAGATTACTAATCTGTTAAATCTATGTTATAACTTGCAAACCAAGTATTATCACCCAAGCGTGATTTAATGCCTTGACTGCTATTTCCTGCAGGATGCAAAATTGGCAAAAAATACCAGGGGCTGGATTTTGTCAATGAGGAGCTTTTGGAGGTGGGACTTCCACTTGTTGGGTTTTAGTCCCGCCTCCATTGATTTGAGGCCAATCCACGCTACTTTCCCTTGACTGACCTTGTTAAGCCCGCCCAGCGGGCTTAGCAGGCCAATTAAGGGAAAGCCAGTTACAGGTGACATCAGCGAGTGCCGTTTCATCTGTCAAGAGCTTTTGACAGATGTAATGTCATCGGTTGACAGCTCTGTGAAGCTGTCAAACACTGACAATCTATCTTCTAAGCTGCGTCTTTACTCAAGACTCAATTAGAAAGCTTTCCTGACCAGAAAGCAGAAGGCTGCAGCTTTTGACAGTTCAGCAACCATTCTGCTTTCTGTGCCAGTGAGCTGAGGGACTCCCGAGACCTGAAGGGAGGAAGCCTGCAGGAAGAAGTAAAGGTAAGTAAAACTTATTGAAACACTTTACACACACCTCACACAGTTACCTCTGCACACATGCACCCATTTCTCACCTGCACACCGGACATCTCGACCCCTCCGACCCCCGCAGACCGACGGCCCACCTCGCTGACCCTGGCGAGGTTCGGAGCTGTTGGGAAGCCCACACTTCAGGGCTCAAAATAGGGATTAGCCAAAAAACTGCCTGTTAACTACCTGTTAACAGGCAGTTAATTGGCATTAATCCCCTTCCCGCCTCGAGGAGGCGGAACCTGGCGCGGGTCCGCTACCTGCCTCCTGGCAAGATGGCATGGAGGCAGGTTAGGGGCGGGTTGGCGGGTTGGGCACCCGCCCCCAAATTCTGCCATTTTCCCAGCAGTCCCGCCTCCAAACCCGCCTCCCCAGGGCTGGCAAAATCCAGCCCCAAGAGTCAGGAAACCGCTCGTTAAATCAATGCTTAAATCAAATGGTTAGCTGGAAAAGGATATTAGGCCTTGGAGTCAATTAAATTACTAGTGGTAGATCTTTGTACTTCTAACCCAAAAGTCGGCAAGTGGCAAGACCGGTGAATGCCTCACAACTGGCAACACTGCATTTATATTGTGGGCTGCCTATCATTGTGAATCTGTGCTCCTTCTGCTGTGGTAGAGCTATATCGATGCATACTTGTCTGCAAAGAGCTCTGTTCCCAATTGCTAAATGTTAGGGCTCAAAATTCCAGACAGGCAGAGAGCGTGTTAGATCACCCACTTGTGGCCAGAATTTGGGGAAGAACCCAGTTCCATCATGATTCCACCCCATTTCTTCTGTCCTGTCATTTTCCACAGGTTGGGGCATTGCCGGATTTTCTGCCCACCCCCCCACCCAACGTCTGGGCATATGCTCTTTCCCACTCCCTCAAACCATTTAAGGGTATAATTTTTGTGAGGGTTCCCCGATTATCCCACCATAACTTTGGTAGTAGAGACGGAAATCTTGAAAAGATGGTTTATCCAAGGTTTTGGCCGAAGTTACGGTGAGAGATCATGAGGAACCCCCACAGAAATTACTGGCGCCAAAATTAAACATACAGGCGCATCACTTTATAAAGTGCCCAGGATTTTATGAGCACTTTTTAAACCTAGGTTTGTACTGCATTGAAGTTGTACTCCATGCCCTGCCAGGCCTAGCTGAGACAGCCTCCCGAAGGTGTCCTATATCACTGCACTCCAAAGTTAGAGCAGGATCTGAATCCAGAATAAAGAAACACAAAAGTGATAGTATAACTGCACTAAAAGTTATGTCATCCAACTGAGCCAGTGAGGGGAATTTTAATCCCCCAAAACGGGTGGGTTGTGGTCAGGTGGGAGGTTAAAGTGTTAAAAAACTGAATCCCGATCCCAACCAGCCTCCAACCCGCCCATTTCTGGGCCTCGGGGAACCCACCAGCTAAAGTAAGGCAAGGACTGCTGGATCCAGGAGTTAAGTGCCTTTACACTTACCACCTGGATCCAGCGTCCATGCCTCAGCTACCCCCATGATCGGACACCCCCACGAGGCCTCCGAACACTCCCCATGATGCCTCCAATCTCCCCCCGATCTCCTTCCCCTCCCGAGACCTCCGCTCTCTCCTCAAACCCTCCGGCCCCCCCGAGCCCTCCGATCCCCCTCTGGCCCCCGATCGCCTTCCAGGTCTCCTCCCTCCAGCCCCGATGATCCTCTGGCTCCAGAGTCCCAACCACCCCCCACTCCCAATGATCCTCTGGCCCCCAATGCTTCTCCGGCTCCTGAGTCCTGACTACACCCCCCGACCGCTCCCTCCCTCCCTCCTCTCTGCGGCCTAGTGCCGCAAGCCTACCCGTGGTCTTGCGGGCAGGGTCTTGCTGGTCACATGGGCATCCTGAACTTGGGGAATCCGGTGATTATGGAAAAATGAATGTATCCTCTCATTCTACTGACAGCTTTCCATGGAGAAAATGATGAAGGCTCTTGCCCTGTTGAACAATGCATCAGTGACCTGCTTAATGTGCAAAAATACATAATAGTACAAATGGGAAAGTGAAAATGCCTTCTCCCCGCAGTGAGATTACAAGATTGTGTAAGCACTGAGAGCAATGCATAAGTAAGGCTTGAAGCAATTTATTTGGCCTTGGTCCCGGGATTCAGCTGAGCTGGGAGCGATGTAATTTTATTATAAATAACATTCCTGTATAATATATTAAATAATGATGAGTGGGAATGATTAAAATAAAATTATTCTCATCTCGACATTAAACCATTGAGCTTCATCCTTACGGTTTACAATGCCACCGAAACTCCCTTAATGAGATTGTTTACTGTAATCACTTTTACATGCCTTTTATTCTTGTTATTAAAAAAATACAGTAAAATTACTTTCAAGTGGCATTTTGTACTGCAGTACTAATAGGAACAGAGTATTTAAGGGGTTTAGTGCAGTACTTTCCCTGAATGTGATGAGATGCTGCACAATGCATTCTCTAGCCATGAGTTTTTCATCCCCCATCACATACCAGATAAATCCCAAGAGATTGCATTTACTTACAAATTAAGCCAAAATGTACTCTGGTTTCTACATCGATCTTGTCATTGGGAATTTACACCCAAATTTCCTGTGGAGCTCATTTCCCTACGTCGGAACATAAAAACAAGCGTAAAACAAGCACAAGTTGAGTGCCACCGAAAGGGGTAATAGCGAGTGGACTACTGTCTTCTCACTCGGAGAGCCTCTTGATCCTTTTCCATTATAATGCAGAACCAAGGGATTCCCATTGGGAAGGCCATTCGAGCTGCTTAGTTCTTCTGAACACATGGGGGCAGCAGGATCCAAAACATTTTGGGTGCAGTGAGATTGACAGCGCTTTGGTGATGTGTAAGCCAGGCCTGGACCCCCAGATGGGTCTCACTTAAGCCAGTTGTTGCTGAATTATGCCTAGAGAGATCAGGCACATCTGTAGGCAACACTGCTGGGTCCCAAATGAGGGTGGGTTACGGAAACATCTGACCCTGGCGCCTTATGTTGTTAACCTTGTAGTGGTGCTCGGAACTCCACTCCCACAAAGGCATTGCATAAACTTAGAGTTAAAGCTCATACACGGTGTAACAAGCTGCTGGAGATAGTAATTCAGCCAGAATACTATGGCATAGAAATTCGGGGGTTTAGCACCAGCCGTTAAGGCCTGTTTTGAAGAAAAATGGCGGCCGATTCGCTTCTTCCCACTTTTGGTGGGTCCCGCGGCAGCCGCTATTTTCGGCAGGTCAACAGTGCTGCCATTGCCTGCGCTCACTGCAGAAATGGAACTGAGGCAGATTGTGACATCAATGAGTGTGCAACTCTGATTTGACGCACAATCTGCAATTTTGGATGTCGCTGCTCCACTTACTGCCCTCGCTTAACCACAACCAGCTGACCAAGCATTCAGCAGCAGGAAGGAGCCTCCAGCAGCGCTATTTAAAGGGATCATCAGCAACAACCGTGGCTGTAGTGTGTACCATCTACAAGATGCACTGCTGCAACTCGCCAAGGCTTCTTCGGCAGCACCTTCCAAACCTGCGACCTCTTCCACCTAGAAGGACAAGGGCAGCAGGTGCATGGGAACACTGTTGTGTCGGTACCTTTCTACCTAGACACAACTTAGGACTCAGAACTCAGAGATTCAAACATGAAGTGCTTTATTGGAAGGAAAGGAAGTTCTGGCAAGTTCCGAACAAAGAGAGCTAAACTTAACCGAGAGAATACCCAACCATTTATCTCCTGTGACAGCGCCACCACAGGTGGGAGGAGAACACACAATAGAACACACAATACATAACATTTCCTCCCCTCTTAAATGGAAGGTCCACAGTATTCCTCAATAGGTAAGTTACTTTCAATACACTCAACTAATCTAGGGTAGAGGTAGACTGCCTCAAACCCTGACTTTACCCTGGGGTTTATTCTGCCCCAGTCTTGTGGGTAAGTCACTAAGCCTACAGATCCAAGCGTCTTGGAGGCCGCCGCTCTCTGACAGGATACCGGCGGTCATCGCTGGCTTCCACAGCAGTAGGCATTGACACAGGCCTGGATGGAGAAGGTGCCTGTGTCAGTTGAAAGTCAGGAGTTTGCACAGGTGGAACAGTCTCTTTGACTTCCTGTGTTGGAGAAGAGCACTGTGGCAAAGGATGCTGGTTTGCGGTATCATTCGGAAACAGTTCAGGCCAACCAGCCGTTGGAGGCTGCCTCTGCTCCTAGCAATAGTTGATCTGTGTGTCTTCTCCAGACGACGTCCTCAGCAGTCTCAACCATGTAAGACACAGGGCCTGTCTGCGCGATCACCGTAGCAGGAACCCATTTCGGTCCAGTGTTGTAGTTTCGAGCTAGGACGTGCTCTCCCGGATGAAACAGTCTCTCCTTGGCTCTTTTCTCTCTCTTTTCAACTTGAGCTTGTTGTAGACGATGGACAACCTGCTCTGCCCTTGGAGGTTTGAGTAAGTCAAAGCTTGTCCGCAACTGCCTCTTCATCATGAGCGAAGCGGGGGAAGTTTTGGTTGTGGTGTGCGGCTCGTTCCTGTAGGACAACAGGAAGCTGTTCAGACGTTGGTGGATTGAGCCCTGACCTTGCGATGCCTTCAAGGCGTGCTTCAAAGTTTGCACGAACCTTTCTGCCTGGCCGTTAGTAGAGGGATGATAGGACGCAGACCTGATGTATTGGACACCATTCACATGCAGGAAGGTTGCAAACTCCTGTGATACAAATTGTGGACCATTGTCACTTACGAGTTGTTCCGGTGAGCCATAACGGCGGAACATCTCACCACGTTTCTCAATTGTTTTCTCTGCCGTGGTAGACCTCATCACAGCGACCTCTGGCCACTTGCTACGAGCATCCACAACCACCATAAACATCTTCCCTTCGAAAGGACCGGCGAAGTCCACATGTACTCGCTGCCACACTTCTGCAGGCCAATCCCAGGGGTGTAGGGTTGCCAGCTGTGGAACATTCCGGACCCTTTGACATGGGGAACATGTTTTGGCTTTCTCCTCAATATTCCCATCGAGACCTGGCCACCAGAAGTAGCTTCTTGCCATTTCCTTCATCCGAACCATCCCACTGTGGCCTGTATAAAGTTGTTGCAGTATAAGTTCCCTCAGAGGTGGCGGAATGATGACACGGCGTCCCCAAAGAAGACAACCTGCCTGGACGGAGAGCTCATTTCTTTTTGAAATGTAAGGTTTCAAACTAGGAGAATCTCCTATCGCTCTCCCTCGAATGACATCGTCCATTACCTCAGACAGTACTGGATCATTGCGGGTGTACCTTCGCACCTGAACTGCAGTGACAGGTGCTCCCTCCACTTGTCTAAAGTAGAAGATGTCTATCTGATGAGGCTCTGGGGGAGTAACAGGCAAGGGTAGCCTCGAGAGACCATCTGCATTGCCGTACAAGTCTGATTTGCGATATTTGATGTCGTATGTGTGTCCTGACAACAGTAAAGCCCACCTTTGCATCCTGCTTGCAGCGAGAGACGGAATTCCGGTGTGGGGCCCGAAGATTGAAGTCAATGGACGGTGGTCTGTCAGGAGTGTGAACCTTCTCCCAAACAGGTACTGATGAAATTTTCGAATTCCAAAAACGATTCCCAAGGCCTCGCGCTCGATCTGCGCATAGTTACTCTCGGCCTTGTTCAAGGTGCGTGATGCGAAGGCGATAGGTTTCTCTTCACCCGAAGGCATGATGTGGGATATGACTGCTCCCACACCATATGGTGATGCATCACATGCTAGCTGCACGGGTAGCTTTGGGTCGAAGTGTGTCAGGACCTCCGAATTCAGCAATGCTTTCTTTGCTTGGGCGAAAGCTTCGTTGCACAGTTCAGTCCATTTCCATGTTTTGCCTTGACATAGCAACTGATGTAACGGCTTCAGCAATGTTGCTAAGTCTGGAATAAACTTCCCATAGTAGTTAAGTAGCCCCAGAAATGAACGTAACTGGCTCACATTCTGGGGTGCTGGGGCCTCCACGATCGCCTTGACCTTTGACGGTGCCTTATGCAGGCCAGTAGCTTCAATCACATGCCCCAGGTACTCAACTGAAGACTGAAAGAATTCACATTTGTCTTTACGAACTCTGAGTCCGTACTCTTTCAGTCGTTGTAGTGTCGCATCCAAGTTCAGAAGATGATCCTCCTCATTTGTCCCAGTGACAAGGATGTCGTCCAGGTAGCACTGGACTCCTGGCAGTCCACTCAAAATCTGATCCATTGCCCTTTGGAATAGAGCAGGGGCCGACGTAATTCCAAACGGAAGGCGGCAGTACCTGTATAGCCCCTTGTGTGTCACAATTGTCAGCAGCTCCTTTGATTTGTCATTGACATGCATTTGTAGATAAGCCTGGCATAAGTCTATTTTGCTGAACTTTTGTCCTCTGGCCAGGCCCGTAAAAAGATCATCAATGAGGGGAAGAGGGTACTGTTCCACAGACAGCACCGGGTTAATAGTCACTTTAAAATCCCCGCAGATTCGGACAGATCCATCCTTTTTCAGGACAGGAACAATGGGTGTGGCCCATTTGCTCACGCTCACAGGCTCCAGGACTCCATTCTCGACTAAGGCCTCCAAGTTAGCCTCAACTTTTGGCCTAATTGCATAGGGTACAGGTCGGGCTTTGTGAAACTTCGGCTTGCTGTCAGGTTTAATGTCCAGTCTCACGCTGATCTTTTTCATGCTCCCAAGTTCCCCATTGAAGAGTTCTGCATGTTTGTTTAACACTGCAGTCAGACCTGACTCCCCTTTTGACATCATGCGGACTGCAGGCCAGTCCAGCGTGATTTTCTCTAGCCACGCACGTCCCAGTAGCGATGGGTAATTTCCCTTTACCACATATAGTGGCAGTTTTGCAGTCTGTCCGTTCAATTTAACTGTCACCTCAATGACTCCTCTCATGGCCACAGGTTCGCCGGTATACGTCTTTAGCACAATGTTTGTTGGCTGAAGGGTAAGATGCTTTAGCATTTTGTTGTAGACAGTGTCTGAAACAAGGGACACAGCCGCGCCTGTGTCCACCTCCATCCGCACTGATTGTCCCTCCACCAGTGGTGACACCCAGTAGCCATTTCAACCGCCTGCAACCGTCAGTATATGCACCTCTTCCTCCTCAGAGGTGTCGCTCCCCTCTGTTTTGCTTGTTCCATCATACCGCACTGAATGAACACTCTTTTTCCTGTCTTGTCCAAATACAGACATTTTGCTTCCATGCTTTCCAGCTCTGTCTGTTCTTTTTTTTACCTCTACAGGCGCGTTCAATGTGACCCTTTTTGCCCCAATTTCAGCATTCCAGCTCCATACACCAGCAGTCATTAGCGTGATGGCCCGTTTTCCCACAACAGGTAACATGTGCCGTTCCGCGCACCTTTAGGCTCAGACGACACCTTGTGAACTCTCCCTGTTGAACTCAACTGGTGAGCCTCCTTTTCCGCCATCTCCATGGAGACACTAACTTCAATGGCCTTTTCAAGAGTAAGGTTGTCCTCAGTAAGAAGGCGCTTCAGTGTGGCTGCATTTTGCAGACCACACACAAGTCTGTCTCTAATGGTGTCATTCAGCACCTCCTTGAACTGGCAGTGTTCCGACAACCTTTTTAAAGCAGCAATAAACATCGTCACTGATTCCCCCTCCTCTTGATTCCGTTTGTGAAATCTAAATCTCAGCAATAACCAGAGGTTTTGGTGAAAAATGTGCTCCAAGAATTTCCACTAGTTGCTTATATGTTTCAGTTCCTGGCTTATCTGGCTGCACGAGGCTGCGAAGTAATTTGAAAGTCTTCGGCCCGATTACACTCAAAAAGGTAGGCACGACCTTTTCATTTGCCACCGCATTCGCCAATACAAAATAGTCAAAACGTTCCGTATATGCGCTCCATTGCTCCACATTTTCATCAAAATCACCGATGTTTCCTAATATAGTAGCCATCTCACGTTTCAAATTAAATTTTCTGTTTACTCACTGCACCCGTAACATACGCAGTTTCATCCGCTCCTCGTTGCCACTTGTTGTGTCAGTACCTTTCTACCTAGACACAATTTAGGACTCAGAACTCAGAGATTCAAACATGAAGTGCTTTATTGGAAGGAAAGGAAGTTCTGGCAAGTTCCGAACAAAGAGAGCTAAACTTAACCAAGAGAATACCCAACCATTTATCTCCTGTGACAGCGCCACCACAGGTGGGAGGAGAACACACAATAGAACACACAATACATACCAAACACCACCATCTCCAAGTTCCCCTCCAAGTCACACACCATCCTGACTTAGAAGTATATCGGCGATCCTTCATCGTCGCTGGGTCAAAAGCCTGGAACTCCCTACTAATGGCACTGTGGGAGTACCTTCTCCACACAGACTGCAGCAGTTCAAGAAGGTGGCTCACCACCACCTTCTCAAGGGCCATTGGGGATGGGCAATAAATGCTGGCCTTGCCAGCGACGCCCACATCCAATAAACAAAAAAAAAACTTGCAGCTGACATGCTTTTTCAGTTCTACTTGCTCAGTCTAAGTTTCTGCAACTTGTGGAGCTTTCTAATCTTGTTTAAAGTTGCTGAGGTGACAGGGAGTGTTGCTGCAAGTGGAGAATGCATTGATTCTCTTTTAATGGCTTCTGCTCACACCACTTGCTCACAGTCATGGGGGCTCTACTGGCAGTCCCCCTCACGTTTGAGTATCTGCGGGAGAGGGAGCGGAGGCAGTGAAGAAGAGATGAGTACAGAGGGAGGAGGAGGAGGGCCAGGAGGGCTCTAAGCAGGAGGCCTTACCCACCTCAGGTCTTTCGAGAGCAATTCTCTTATCTTCACTTAAGCCAGGGGCAGTGTATTAGGAGGCTCCACTTCACCAAGGAGGTGGTCACAGAACTCTGACACCTCCTGCAACCAGACATGAGACTCAGAGCAGGGCAACTACGGCTCTCCCAGTGGCTCTCAAGGTCACCGTGGTCCTCAATTTCTTCACCAGCGGATCCTTCCTGTCTGCAGCAGCGGTCATACCTAACATTTCTCAGTTCGCCGTCCATCGCTGCACCCGGGAGGTCACTGAGACTCTACTCCAGGAGAAGGGATTTCATTTTCTTCTCTCTGAACAGAGAAAAGAAAAAAGACTTACATTTATGTATTTTTTAAAATTTGCTTATGGGATGTGGGCATTGCCTATCACTAATTGTCCTTGAGAAGGTGGCGGTGAGCCGCCTTCTTGAACCGCTACAGTCCATGTGGTGAAGGTACTCCCAGCGCCTATAGTGCTTTTCATGACCACCAGACATCTCATAGAGTTATACAGCACAGAAAGAGGCCCTTCAGCCCATTGTGTCCGCACCGGCCATCAAGCCCTGTCTATTCTAATCCCATTTTCCAGCACTTGGTCCGTAGCCTTGTATGCTATGGCGTTTCAAGTGCTCATCTAAATGCTTCTTGAATGTTGTGAGGGTTCCTGCCTCTACCACCCTTTCAGGCAGTGAGTTTTAGATTCCAACCACCCTCTGGGTGAAAAAGTTTTTCCTCAAATCCCCTCTAAACCTCCTGTCCCTTACCTTGGAACTATGCCCCCTGGTTATTGACCCCTCTACTAAGGGGAAAAGTTCCTTTCAATCTACCCTATCTATGCTCCTCATAATTTTGTACACCTCAATCAGGTCCCCCCTCAGCCTTCTCTGCTCTAAGGAAAACAATCCCAGCCCGTCCAGTCTCTTGTAGTGTCCGAGGATCAATAATACTCAGACTGCAGGAGAACAATAAAACAGGTATTTACTGAACAGGGAGTAATTCAAGACTGAAATACAGAAGCCTGCTATGGCTTTATATACAGGGGTGGTCACTGCCGGTACTGCAGTATAGAATCAGTTCTTCTCTTAAAGGCACATACACAACAATTCCTCCCCTTTTAGATAAACAGTACATAACATTCATTTAACAACTAAATAATAACTAATTACAATTACAATTTTCTCTGTACTATATACATCAACTGAAATAATCATTTATAAGTTCAGTCTTTGAGGAGGCTTCCTGATCCTGACTGGATAGCGCCTTTCTCGAGTATCCTGTTCTTGCGGCGGAGTTGATTCTGGCTCATTGGTTGGTTCGTCAGCTTCCAATACCACTGCTTCTGTGGTAGACGCAATCTGTACTTCGGGTTGATTACCAAGTGCACCTGCTCGTGGTATGGGTTTGGCTTGTTACTGTGACTCTAGAATCTGGTCAGCATGGCGTCTCACGATGCTCTCTCCAACGTCCACTGTGTACATTAGCGGTCCCTGCTGTGTGCATATCGTTCCTGGCTGCCATTTTTCTGTTCGGTAGTCGCGGGCCAAGACTGGTTGCCCTATCTTGAAGCTCCTGGTTGGCTTCTCATTTATGTGCTGGAATTGCTTATCCTCAACATCTCGTCTTATGTTTGGTTTGAGCAAATCCAGGCGACAATTAGCCTTCGGTTGAAGAACATTATGGCTGGAGCTTGGTTGGTGACTGCATGTATCGCATTCCGGTAAGCAAACAAGAAATTATCCACCTTGTGTTGTAGTGGTATGTCGCCATTATGCATTGCCTTTATGGCCTTTTTAAAGGTCTGAACAAACCTCTCAGCCAATCCGTTTGTGGCTGGATGATATGGGGCAGATGTGTAACGCATCACCCCATTATTCCTCAGAAACCTCCGGAAATCCTCTGACACAAACTGTGGCCCATTGTCGGAGCAAATCTGTTCTGGCAAGCCATTCCTGGTGAAGATGGCCCATAGGACTGCAACAGTTTTCTCCATGGTGGTGGAGGACATTTTGATGACCTCTGGCCATTTCGAATGGGCGTCCACAGTGATTAGGAACATTGAGTCCATAAATGTGTAAAGGATGTGACTATACTTAATCCAATAATGAAGAGACAGCTTGGAAGGTTCAACTTAGGTCTTTACTTCATACCAACAGGCGGGAACTGAGGGGAGATCAGTACCCACAGTACTATTTATACCCCGATGGCCAGGAGTGGTACTACGGTATCACTACACCCTACAAAGTAGTGCTGCCCTGGCCATAGGTTTAAAGTAACATACATATTACATACACAACATTCCTCCCCTTTTAATTAAAACGTACCCCTGCAATTAAGTCAACAGATGCACCATAACTAGGGCTAATAACATTTGGTAACACAACATACATAACATATTTACATCAGAGTTGTCTACCTATATATATATATAAAAAGAAACATGTTATAGATTCAGTCTCTGAGGAGGCCTCCTGTCTCGACTAGGATAACGTCTTTCTCTAGTCGGTCTCGGTGTAGGCGGCGGTACTTCCGTCACCACTTCATCGCTGGAGTCGTCGGTGTCTGATGGCACATCCTGTGCCGTGGAGCTCACTGGAGTGATGAACTCCTCGCAATCCTGAGACTTCTGTAGCGACGAGCTGGGCCGTGATTCCGCTGGAACAATGTGCTGAGACGTTTGAGGTAGTGAATCAGTTGGGTTTCTGGACTCCACAAGTTGATCAGCATGTCGTCTGATTATGCCGTCCCCAGTATCCACTGTGTACATCAAAGGTCCCTGGCGGGCCTTTATCGTACCAGACCGCCACTTTTCATTTCTATAATCACGGGCCAACACTTGCTGCCCCACCTCGAAGCTCCGTGTCTGTCTGTCAGGGGCCCTACGAAATACTCGGTTTTCCACATCTCTCCGGATGTTTGGTCTGAGCAATTCGAGGCGAGGCCTTAACCTTCTATTAAAGAACACGACGGCGGGGGCCTGGTTGGTCACCGTATGTGCAGCATTACGGTACGCGAATAGGAAATTGTCCACCTTGTGTTGTAGTGGCAACCTTTCCTCCCCCATCGCCTTGATGGCCTTTTTAAAAGTCTGTACAAATCGCTCTGCCAGCCCATTTGTAGCCGGATGATATGGTGCGGACGTATAATGTCACACTCCATTCCTTTTTAGGAATGCTTGAAATTCTTCTGCCACAAATTGTGGCCCATTGTCCGAACAGACTTGCTCGGGCACCCCGTTTCGGGCAAAAATGGTCCTTAAGGCTGCGACCGTCTTTTCGGCTGTTGTTGATGACATCTTTATGACCTCCGGCCATTTTGAGTGGGCGTCCACTACAATAAGGAACATCGCATCCATGAAGGGCCCAGCGAAGTCCACGTGGATCCTTTGCCACGGCATTGAGGGCCACTCCCACGGATGTAGTGGGGCTTGGGGTGGTATGTTCTGTACCATCTGGCACCCTTGGCATGCTTTTGCTACTTCCTCGATGTCCCTGTCAATGCCGGGCCACCAGACATAGGCTCTGGCGAGGCTTTTCATTTTGACACCCCCCAGATGACCTTCGTGTAAGTCCCGCAACACTTTATGTTGTAATTTTTGAGGGACCACCACCCTGGCTCCGCACATCAATGTGCCCCGGCAGACGGACAACTGGTCCTTCCTTGCCGAAAACGCCGGCAATGATGCGTCACCCTGCGCCGGCCAGCCTTTCACGGTCAATTCGTAAACCCTTGCCAGTGTCAGGTCGTTCTGTGTTTCCCGCTCGATACATTGGCTGGTGATGGGCAAGTGTTCCATAACCGCCGTATGATATATTTCCACGGGGTCCTGTACTATCTCTTCGATCTCGGCAGGCAATGGTAGCCGCGACAGGCCATCCGCATTGCCATGCTGTTTGGTACCCTTATATTCGATAAGGTACTGGTGTGCTCCTAAGAACAGTGATCATCTCTGTAGCCTTTGGGCCGTCATCAGGGGCACCCCTTTTGTTGGATTAAATATGGACACCAACGGTTGATGATCCGTCAGTAGTGTGAAACGTTGCCCATGTAGATAGTGGTGGAATTTTTTTACACCCCACACCAGACTGGGGGCCTCCCTGTCGATTTGCGCGTAGTTTCTTTCGGCTGTAGTTAACGACCTTGAGGCAAATGCTATTGGCCTCTCCGTCCCATTGGGAAATTTGTGTGACAACACTGCCCCTATACCATACGGGGAGGCGTCACATGCCAACCTCATTGGCATTTTTGGGTCAAAGTGTGCGAGCACTTCCTTTGATGTAATGAGTTGTTTACCCTTTTTAAAAGCAGCCTCACACGCTTCGTCCCAATTCCAGGAGACTCCCTTTTGCAGCAATGAATTTAGTGGATGTAAAATGGAAGATAAGTTCGGGAGGAACTTATGGTAATAGTTTATAAGGCCTAAGAATGATCGTAACTGAGATACATTCTCAGGGGGCGGGGCCTTCACTACTGCCTCGATCTTTTCCGGGGACTTATGCAGGCCTTCCTTATCTATAATGTGACCACAGTATGAGATACGTTCCTGGAAAAACTCACATTTCTGCTTGTTCGCCCTGAGTCCGTATTGTTGCAACCGCAGAAGTACTCGCTCCAGATTAGCGAGGTGGTCGTTATCCGTTTGTCCTGTCACCAGGATGTCATCCAGGTAGCACTGCGTTCCTGGAATGCCCTGTAGGACCTGTTCCATGGTCCTCTGCCATATGGCTGGGGCGGACGCCACACCAAATATCAGGCGATTGTACTGGTATAATCCCTTGTGTGTGTTAATCGTTAGGAGCTTTTTCGAGTCCTGCTCCACCTCCATCTGTAAATAAGCTTGACAAAGGTCAATCTTCGTAAAGTGTCTACCCCCAGCTAACGATGCGAATATGTCCTCTGTACCGTGTGCAGGACTGGGTTAATAGTTATCTTAAAATCCCCGCAAATGCGAACCTTCTTTGGTTCCCCCGGCGTGTTATTTGCAGATTTCTTTATAACTGGGACGATGGGCGTGGCCCACTCACTCCACTCAATCTTTGTAAGGACACCTGCACTCTCTAAGGCATCCAGTTCTGCTTCCACAGCTGGCCGAATGGCGTAAGGCACCGGTCTGGCCTTACAAAACTTGGGGTTTGCGTCTTGAGCAATAGTTATTTTGCTCTAATGTCCTTTAAGGTCCCCAGCCCTTGTTGGAACACCTCTGGCGTTTTTGCCAATATTTTTGACAGCCTGCTTGTAATGGTTGTATCATCCTTGGTGGTCTCTACTTTTATCTCGTGTATCGACTTCCAGTCTAAATGGATTTTTCTTATCCATTCCCTACCCAAAAGTGGTGGTCCACCGTTTGGTAGGACGTATAAATAAAGTCCTGGCACTTTTCTGCCGTTGTATTTAACTGTTACTTGCATTTTTCCCTTCGGGTAAACTTTTTGTCCCGTATATGTTTTTAATTTGATTTTGGTATCCTTTAAGGGAATGCGTTTGAACAGCCTGTTATAACCTTGTTCATTAATTACTGATAGGGCTGAACCCGTGTCCAGCTCCATATTAACTTCGACGCCTGCTACCTTCATTTTAACCCACATTGTGCTGTGGTCCTCCGTTTTGTCTACACCATATAACTTGAGACATCCCAGACCTTTAGGCTCTGCTTTTGTGCCTTCCTGTGACTCGCCTGAGCTACTGTCAGATATCTTATGTATTTTTGTCCTTGCCTTGGTACTGCTCGGATTGCCCCCACTATTGGGTTTCGTACCCGACCGACAAACTTTCGCTATATGCCCCTTTTTCCCACACTGCCGGCATATTTTATCACGAAACCAACAATTACTTTGGTCGTGGGTGGTTCTGCCACAATGGTAGCATTTACCTTTGTGAAATGTCACCTCATGGGTGTCATAGCCGGTTGTGTTTTGTCATATTTGAGCAGCACCCTGTGCTGCTGCTTCATGAGCCGATGCTATTTCAATCGCCTGATCTAGGCTGAGCTGTTTCTTGGCTAGCAACCGTTTTCGTGTACTCTCATTTAACATGCCACAGACAAATCTGTCTCTGATCGCTTCCACCAAAAAGGCTCCAAACTGGCAATGTTTGGACAACCGTCTGAGCTCAGCCAAATAGGCTGCCTGCAACTCATCATTCCTTTGGTCACGTCTGTAAAAGCGGTACCTTTCCGCTATAAATGGTGGCTTAGGGTTTAAATGTTCCTTTAACGTATCAACAATTTGGGCATACGTTTTGTCTGCTGGCTTTTCTAGAGTAAGAAGATTCCTCAGCAGACCGTATGTTTTTGCCCCCATAGAATTTAATAAGGTTGCTGCCTTTTCGTCATGCGTCCCATTCTTCTGTGTCCTCAGCAAATTCTGACAACCGAGCTTCTTTAGCCATTTTAAAACTGAAGAGGTTTTCCCGCCTTTTCCCACTAGATAGCGCTATTGTTGTTTTTTTATTTTAAACTGCTGAAGAGAAACACTTTTCCCCTTTTGTCCACTAGATGGCGCTTTCCCGCCTTTTCTCCCTCTGCTGTCAACGACGTCTCTCCAGGTTCGTTATTTTTGGCCCTTGCAGCTCCCGTTATTGCCACCACCGCTATTACAACGACCTTCCCCTCTCGTGGCCCGCTAGTCCTCGTGGCTCCGTTTGTTCCCCAGATCGCCTGCCCATTCTGGCCCTTGCAGCTCGCGTCCCCGGGAAGGATTGCAGTTTACCTGGCCCTGGGTGGACTTTTGCCCCGTGTCTGGAGCGCCCGTTCAGCCTCTTCTCTCAGCTGCCGCAGCCTCCGCTGGAAACCTCTCTCTCTCGCTCCGTTGCTGCCGCTCCTCCCGAACTGGGCGGCCTCCTTCGGTCGACGCTGGACTCCGCAGGCTGGCTGTTAAGAAGCTTCTCTCCTTCTCTCTCCGTACTGCTACCGATCCTTGTTGCACCGTGTACTGGTGAGTTCGAACGTAACTCGTCGCCAGTGTAAAGTATGTGACTATACTTAATCCAATAATGAAGAGACAGCTTGGAAGGTTCAACTTAGGTCTTTGCTTCATACCAACAGGCGGGAACTGAGGGGAGATCAGTACCCACAGTACTATTTATGCCCCTATGGCCAGGAGTGGTACTACGGTATCACTACGCCCTACAAAGTAGTGCTGCCCTGGCCATAGGTTTAAAGTAACATACATATTACATACACAACAAAATGGACCAGCAAAATCAATGTGTACCCGTTGCCATGGAGATGAGGGCCACTCCCATGGATGTAGCGGGGCCTGTGGTGGAGCGTTTTGGACCTTCTGGCATCCTGTGCATCGCTTGGTCATATCCTCGATTTCTTGATCGATTCCCGGCCACCACACAAACGCCCTGGCTAGGCTCTTCATTTTTACCCCTCCCAGATGACCCTCATGAAGCTCATTGAGCACTCTATCGCTTAACTTGGGTGGAATTACCACTCGGGATCCACACATCAAGGTCCCCCAGCACACTGACAGCTGTTCTCTCCTTGGCGAGAATGCTGGCAACAGTGAGTCGCCATGTGCTGGCCATCCCTTCACCGTCAAATCATAGACCTGAGAGAGTGTCGGGTCATTTCGGGTTTCCTTCTCTATACTTGAGTTTGTAACAGGTAGACATTCGACTATGGTCGCATGGAATATCTCAACAGGGTCCACTGCTGGTGCTTCCTCTATCGTAGGCAACGGTAGGCGCGACAGCCCATCAGCATTTCCATGCTGTTTCATACCCTTGTACTCTATGTCATACTGATGTGCCCCTAGAAAAAGTGACACCTCTTTCGCGTCAGTTAGAATTTTTGACAGTCGTCCAGGTGTGACGTCATCATCCTTTTTATCAGTCACAGTTAGCGCCTGAATGGAATGCCAATCCAATTGTATTTTTTGGATCCATTCACATCCCAATAATGGTGGTCCTCCATCTGGTAGTATATATAGATACAGTTTCTGTGTTTCCTTGCCGTTGTATTCAACTGGCACCCTTATTTTTCCTCTGGGGTAGACTTTTTGCCCCGTGTATGTCTTCAATACAATGGACGTGTCCTTCAAGGGTATGTGTGAGTATAGCCGCTCATAGTCTCGTCGATTCATGACAGTCAGAGCTGATCCTGTGTCCAATTCCATCTTTACTGGGGACCCTGCTATCATGAGGGTGACCCAAATGGTTCGGTGATCCTCCTTTGCGATCACGTTGTGTAACTTTGGACAACTTAGTCTCCTGCTCCCGGAGTCCTTATCACTCTCCTGATCTTCCGAACTACTGTCTGTCAATTTCTTTACTTTCTTGTACTTTTCCTGAGTAGTTCTTGTAGTGTTGGTTTTCTTTCCCGACCTGCAGACTCTTGCTATGTGTCCCATTTTCCCACATTGCCTGCATACTTTGTCCTTAACCCAGCAGTCCTTCTGATCATGGGTTGTTCTGCCGCAGCGATAGCACTTTTCTGCTCCATACGCCATTTCGTTAGCGCTGTATTCCTGTGGTTTCTGTTGTATTTCCGCAGCTCCCCGTGCTGCTGCTTCGTAGGATACTGCCATGCTGAAAGCCTGTTCTAGCGTCAGGTCCCTTTCCGAAAGTAGTCGTTTCTGGGCTCCTTCACTCTGGAGCCCGCAGACAAACTTATCCCGCAAGATGTCTGCCAGTCCTGCTCCGAACTGGCAGTGCTTCGATAACTTGCATAGTTCCATAAGATAGTCAGCATTGTTCTCATCTTTGTGCTGGATTCTTTTATGGAACTTGAATCTTTCTGCTATCAGCAGCGGGGTAGGGTTTAGGTGTTCCTGTAAGATATTAACAATCTCTTCAAAACTTTTCTCCTTTGGTTTAGCTGGGGTAATTAAATTCCGCAATAGGCCGTACGTTCTCGCGCCCATCAAATTTAATAATACCGACGCCTTCTTTCCATTGGCCACCTCATTGGCATTGCAGTACACTTCAATTCTTTCCACATACGTGGTCCAGTCTTCTACCTCGTTGTCGAAAGCAGTGATACTGCCACTCTTCGGCATCTTGGGTGATTTAAAATGGCGCCTACCGTGCTTTTTCTTCTTCCCCTATGTAATAAAATGGCGCCTCCCGCGCTTTTTCTTCTTCCCCAATGGAATAAAATGGTGCCTCCCGCGCTTTTCCTTCTTCCCCTTGTTGCCACGCTGCTCCTAGCGTTCTACAGGGTAATGGCGGTGACCCGCGCCTTCGGCGCGTCTCACTTTCCCTTCCCCGCGTTCTATCCTCTCCAGCTGCCCTGTTCTTGAGCACCGACCGCGCACTGTGCGCTCCACCCTCTCTCTCTCTCTTCCTCCCGGCAACGCTGCACGGCCCCTTTGCAGAGCCGTTCGATCGAGCCCGAGCCCGCCGCAGTCCGGAAGGGTCAGCGCACTACCTGCTACTAGCACAACTTGCTGGAACACCTCGACTGGGGTGCCAGGCCCAGCTCTCCACAGCCTCCCCTGCAACTCTCCGATGGATCCCTGGGCGGTTGCCCACGGTCGACGCCCGCCGTTCTGACTTCGACCTCCAAGAAGCTTCTCTTCAGGGAAAAGATCCCCGTGAGGTGATGCAGTACTGCAGGTGAGTTCAAACCTGCCCGTCGCCAGTGTAGTGTCCGAGGATCAATAATACTCAGACTGCAGGAGAACAATAAAACAGGTATTTACTGAACAGGGAGTAATTCAAGACTGAAATACAGAAGCCTGCTATGGCTTTATATACAGGGGTGGTCACTGCCGGTACTGCAGTATAGAATCAGTTCTTCTCTTAAAGGCACATACACAACATCTCTCTTCATAGCTGAAGTGCTCCAGCCCAGGAAACATCCTGGAGAATCTCCTCTGCACCCTCTCCAATGCAATCACATCCTTCCTATAGTGTGGCGACCAGAACTGCACACAGTATTCCAGCTGTGGCCTAACTAGTGTTTTGTACATTTCCATCATAACCTCCCTGCTCTTATATTCTATGCCTCGGCTAATGAAGACAAGTATCCCATATGCCTTTTTAACTACCTTATCTACCTGTCCTGCTGCCTTCAGGGATCTACGTACATGCACACCAAGGTCCCTCTGATCCTCTGTCCTTCCTAGGGTCCTACCATTCATTGTGTATTCCCTTGCCTTGTTAGTCCTCCCAAAATGCATCACCTCATACTTTTTAGGGTTAAATTCCATTTGCCACTGTTCCGCCCATCTGACCAACCCATCTATATCATCCTATAGCCTGAGGCTTCCCTCCTCGCTAGTTACCACTCCACCAATTTTCGTGTCATCTGCGAACTTACTGATCATACCTCCTACATTCATATCTAAATCATTAATGTACACTACAAACAGCACAGGATCCAGCACCGATCCCTGCGGTACACCACTGGACACAAGCTTCCAGTCACAAAAACAACCTTCGACTATTACCCTCTGCCTCCTGTCACTAAGCCAATTTTGGATCCAATGTGCCAAATTGCCCTGGATCCCATGGGCTCTTACCTTCTTGACCAGTCTCCCATGCGGAACTTTGTCAAAAGCCTTACTGAAGTCCATGTAGACTACATCAACTGCACTACCCTCATCCACACACCTAGTCACTCCCTCGAAAAATTCAATCAAATTGGTTAGACATGATCTCCCCCTGACAAAGCCATGCTTACTATCCTTGATTAATCCTTGCCTCTCTAAGTGGAGACTAATTCTGTCCCTCAGAATTTTTTCCAATAATTTCCCTACCACTGGTGTTAGGCTCACTGGCCTGTAATTCCCTGGTTTATCCCTACTACCTTTGAATAATGGTGCTACGTTAGCTGTCCTCCAGTCCTCTGGCACCTCCCCTGTTGCCAGAGAGGTTTTGAAAATTTGTGTCAGAGCCCCTGCAATCTCCTCCCTTGCCTCACACAGCAGCCTGGGATACATCTCATCTGGGCTGGGGATTTATCCACTTTTAAGCCCACTAAAACTGCTAGTACCTCCTCCCTCTCGATGCTAATTTGTTCAAGTATATCACAATCCCCCTGCCTGATTTCTATGCCTACATCATCCTTCTCCATAGTAAACACAAATGCAAAATATTCATTTAAACCCTCACCAACATCTTCCGGCTCTACACACAGATTGCCACTTTGGTCCCTAATGGGCCCTACTCTTTCCCTGGTTATCCTCCTGCCCTTAATATACTTATAATAAAACACCTTGGGATTTTCCTTTATTTTGCCCGCCAGTGTTTTTTCATGCCCCCTCTTCGTTCTCCTAATTTCTTTTTTTAAGTACTCCTCCACGGCTTCCACTGTTTTTAGTCCTTTGTATCTGCCAAAAGCCTCCCTTTTTTTCCAAATCCATTCTTGTATATCCCTTGACATCCAGGGTTCCCTGGACTTGTTAGTCCCACCCTTGACCTTTACGGGAACATGTTGGCGCTGTACTCTCTCTATTTTCTTTCTGAATGACTCCCACTGCTCTGATGTGGATTTTCCTACAAGTAGCTGATTCCAGTCCACTTTGGCCAGATCCTGCCTTATCATATTAAAATCAGCCTTCCCCCAATTTAGAACCTTTATTTCCAGTCCATCTTTGTCCTTTTTCATGACTACCTTAAATCTCACCGAATTATGGTCACCGTCACCAAAATGCTCTCCTACTGACACTTCTACCACTTGCCTGGCTACATTCCCTAGAATTAGGTCCAGTACCACCCCTCTCTTGTAGGACTTTCTACATGCTGGCTCAAAAAGCTCTCCTGGATGCACTTTAAGAATTCCGCACACTCTAAGCCTTTCACACTCTGACTATCCCAGTTAATATTGGGGAAGTTGAAATCCCCTACTATTATTACCCTATTATTTCTACACTTCTCTGAGATTTGCCTACATATCTGTTCCTCTATCTCCCCCTGACTTTTTGGGGGCCGATAGTACACTCCCAGCAAAGTGCTTGCCCCCTTTTTGTTTTTGAGTTCTACCCATATGCCCTCATTAGAGGAACCTGCTAAGATATCATCCCTCCTTACTGCAGTAATTGACTCCTTGATTAATATTGCTACACCCCCTCGTCTTTTACTTCCCCTCTCACTCGCCTGAAGATTCTATACCCCGGAATATTGAACTGCCAGTCCTGCCCCTCCCTCAACCATGTCTCTGTGATAGCAACAATGTCATACTCCCATGTGTTCATCAACACCTTCAATTGATCTGCCTTACTCGCAAGACTCCTTGCATTAAAATAAATGCCATCCAACCTTGCCATACTCCCTTGTGCCGTTACATATTTGCTCTGCCTTCCAGACTGACTTGTTTTTTTCTCTATATTTGGCTGTGCATCACCCCCTACTATAGCTCCACTCCATATCCCATCCCCCTGCCAAGTTAGTTTAAACCCTCCCCCCACCCCCCGCAACAGCATTAGCAAACCTCCCCGCAAGGATGTTGGTCCCGTTCCAGTTCAGGTGCAGCCCGTCCGACTTGTACAGGTCCCACCTTCCCCAGAAAGAGACCCAGCGATCCAGGAAACTAAAGCCCTCCCTCCTGCACCAACTCTTTAGCCATGCATTCATCTGCTCTATCCTCCTATTCCTATACTCACTAGCACGTGGCACCGGAGTAATACAGCGATTAGAACCATTGAGGTCCTGCTTTTTAATCTGCTACCTAGCTCCCTAAATTCTTGTTGCAGGACCTCATCCCTCTTTCTACCTATGTCATTGGTACCAATGTGAACAACAACCTCTGACTGTTCACCCTCCCCCTTCAGAATGTCCAGCAGCCATTCCGTGACACCTTGGCCATGGCACCAGGGAGACAAAATACCATCCTGGATGTAATGATCAATAACATGTCATTCTATAGTGGACATTAGGTGGAGCCATAGAGCTGTGTAGAGCTGTATATAGCTGTATGTATAAGACTACACTACCCAGCTGTATGTATATTAAGACTACATTACCCATGAGGCACTAGGCTACCCACAAGGCAGCAGTCAAGGTGGATGCCTCTACAGATACTGTACCTAGTCCACATGTGCTCAATAAAAGTGTCTAGCAAAAGCTAGCTGTGTTCATAATAAGAATGTCTATTTATTAATGAACATAAGACTGGAGTCACGTCTGCTGCTGCAGAAACGCCTGTCTGCACCCCTCACTATTGAGTCTCCTACCACTATTGCCCTTCCACTCTTACTCCTCCTGCCTTGTGCAGCTGAGCCACCCACAGTGCCATGAACTTGGCTCTGGCTGCACTCCCCAGAGGAACCATCACTTTCACCATTTTCCAACACAGAAAAACGGTTGTTGAGTGAGATGCACTCTGGGGCTTTCCTGATTACCTGCCTGCCCCCCTTCTTCTGACTTGTGGTCTCCCATTCCCTCTCTGACTGCACTTTCTTAAGTTGCGGGGTGACCATGTCTAAAAACGTGCTATTCCCGTAACTCTCAGCCTCGCGGATACACCGCAGTGTCTCCAGCTGACGCTCGAGCTCCAAAAACCAGATCTCAAGTTGGCCAAACCATTGGCACTTACTGCACATGTGGTCATCCTGACTGCAAGAAGCGTCTAGAAATTCCCACATGCTGCAGGCCGTGCAAGGCACGGGACTGAGGTCCCCTCTCAAAGCGCTTTACAGCTAATGAAGTACTTTTGGAGTGTAGTCACTGTTGCAATGTGGGAAATGCGGCTGCCAATTTGTGCACAGCAAGCTCCCACAAACAGCAATGTGATAATGACCAGATAATCTGTTTTTGTTATGTTGATTGAGGGATAAATAGACAGAGGACAGAGAGAAGCAGGATGAGCGCGCACGTGGCTTTGCCAGGATAGCGGGCTTCCCCATGGTGAGGGTGCCATCGACTGCACCCATCTGGTTTTGTGGGCACCGTGTAACAATGCTGAGATGTTCTGTAACCGCAAAGGCTACCACTCACTTAATGTGCAGTTGTTGTGCGACTACGCCCAACGCATCATGATTGTCAATGCCCGCTATCCTGGCAGTAGTCATGATGTCTTCATTCTGCGTCAGTCCGGTGTGCCAGCAATCTTCCAGCCATCATGTGAAACCTGAGGGTGGCTGCTTGGAGGCAAGGGCTATCCGCTCTGCACCTGGCTGATGACTCCCCTCTGCAACACCATCACCTGTGCCCAGCACTCATATAATGACTGCCATACGGCCACCAGGAACATCATTGAGTAGACCATTGGGGTGCTGAAGCAATGGTTCCACTGCCTTAACTGCTTGGGAGGAGCCCTCCAGTACTCGCCGGAGCGGGAGTCCTATTTCGTGGTGGTGTGCTGCATGCTCCACAACTTGGCCATCATGAGGGCCCAGCCCTTGCCACCAGGGATTGTGGGACCACCTCAGGAGAAGGAGGAGGAGAAAGAGGAGGAAAAGGAGGAGGAAAAGGAAGAGAAAAGAAAGACTTGCATTTTTATAGCGCCTTTCATGACCACTGGACATCCCAAAGCGCTTGACAGCTAATGAAATACTTTTTGAAGTGTAGCCACTCTTGTAATGCAGGAAACACGGCAGCCAATTTGTGCACAGCAAGCTCCCACAAACAGTAATGTGATAATGACCAGATAATCTGGTTTTTAGTGGTGTTGAGGAGGAGGAGGAGCGAGGGAGGAGCCAGGCAGCAAATCCCCATTCCAGACGGGCAGACCATGAGCGCCTCATCAGACTCCGATTTGACTGATTGAAATCCCAGATTCCCATTGCTCACCACATCCCATCATACCATCCCTCTGTCACAGAACATCACAGTGTCCTCCTGAGCACAACGCTGAAATGAGAGCCACCACAAAACACACATTCCATACAAAATTCATAAATTTATCCAAATCCAATCAAAATGACAATCTCAACTAGTCACCCTTGTGCATTCCCTTATTGTCTGTCTGTTGTGTGCCTTTACCTACTCTAGTGCTCCTACGCAGTGCTCCCCCAGTAGCTGCACCATGGGTGGTGGAAGGCTGCTGAGTTTCAGTGCGGGAGATTACAGATGGCCTTGAAGGATGACCTCGACCAGCTGTGGACCTAGAAGGCCCGGCTGTAGAGTGCACCACCGCGGCAGCAGTCTGGGCTGATTGGCTGATAGGCAGCGGCAAAGGCAATGGCGGAGTGGCAGTGGTGAGAACAGGAATACTGTCATCCTGAGAGAGGACAGCAGGTTCTTGCTCCACAGACCCACTGCCACTCCACCCCGGGGTGACGCCTCAGCATTCCTAGCAATCTGTGGGAGGACAGATTGCTGGCCTGCTGTAACACCCTGCAAGCCCTGTTCGATACTCTGAGCTTGCGTGGCAGCAAGCTGAGCCTGCATGAGAGCAGTCTACACTTCCACTATAGCAGTGAGAAATTGGGACGCTTCCGCCTGTGCTCACACCCAGCATCATCTGTGGGTCCACAAGGTCTCTCCTGGAGTTGTCCATTATTTCCATCCTGGAGATCATGTGGCTGTTGGGGGGTGGAGCACAATGGGGGTTCTGATGCTCAGTTACACCATAACGATATGGGACAGGCTCAGTGAACCAGTTGGCCTTTACCAGTCCACCTTTTTTTGCTAGTTCGTATCAAGAAAATCGTGCCAAGTTGCACAGACAGCTGCAAAAGAAATGCAGCCAACAGCAGTTGCATCCCAGGACTCAGCTGACATGAAACAAAAGCCTCCTAAGTCTCATGAGGCTCTCGGTCCATATGTGCAGCCAAATACTTCTAATAACACTGGCCCTCAGATTGTATCTAGAAGAAGCACTAGGATAGGTCATCCACACACCCAGGGGAAGCACGATGAAAAGTCGTTAGGAATGTGGCACGGGGCACTGAGGCAAATCATTAAGGAGATGTTGCTGTCTGAACCCTGTTGTACAATTTTTCCTTAGTTTTATGTGGTACTAGTGGGGTCACGTGGCAATTGTATTTTCTGATCCTGGCAACACTACATCTTATTTATAAGGGCGCTGTTTCGAATCAGTCTGATACCAGCAGTATGATGGAAATTTGCAGGTTGAAGCTATTGTTTCACTACTGTATGATTTGATTATGAACACTTAAAACCTAACCCTTCCCCCATAGATTCTGTCAGGGCTAAAACCCAGAAAGAGTGGGGCCCACCCAAATGTCTGTTTCTGGAATTAGTTCCCCGCTGCCATTATTGCACAATCTCCCTAAAAATAGCAAAGACATTTGGGGCCATAGTAATTTAATGATAATGAGAGCATTAACATAATCTGGCAGCCTCAAAATTACACTGATGCACAAAGCTAAAAAAAATCCTGCTTCCAAGTTTCCATTACTCCTCCGTGTTGAACACCACTTGGAAGAAGCACTGAGTGTAGCAAGGGCACAGACTGTACTCTGGGTGGGGGACTTCAATGTCCATCACTAAGAGTGGCTCGGTAGCACCACTACTGACCGAGCTGGCCGAGTGCTGAAAGACACACTGCCAGACTGGGCCTGCGGCAGGTCGTGAGAGAACAAACATGAGCAAATAACCTACTTGACTTCATCCTTATCAATCTACCTGTCGCAGATGCACCTGTCCATAACAGTATTGGTAGCAGTGACCACTGCACAGTCCTTGTGGAGATGAAGTCCTGTCTTCACACTGAGGACACCTTCCATTGTGTTCTGTGACACTACCAGGGCGCTAAATGGGATTCAGAACAGATCTTGCAGCTCAAAACAGGGCATCCATGAGGCTCTGTGGGCCATCAGCAGCAGCAGAATTGTATTCCACAACAATCTGTAACCTCATGGCCCGGCATATCCCTCACTCTACCATTACCATCAAGCTAGGGGGCCAACCCTGGTTCAATAAGGAGTCATAGAGTCATAGATAGAGTCATAGAGTTATACAGCACAGAAAGAGCCCCTTTGTCCCATCGTGTCCGGCCATCAAGCCCTCTCTATTCTAATCCCATTTTTCAGCACTTGGTCCATAGCCTTGTATGCTATGGCATTTCAAGTGCTCATTTAAATGCTTCTTGAATGTTGTGAGGGTTCCTTCCTCTACCACCCTTTCAGGCAGTGAGTTCCAGATTCCAACCACCCTCTGGGTGAAAAAGTTTTTCCTCAAATCCCCTCTAAATCTCCTGACCCTTAACTTGAAACGATGCCCCCTGGTTATTGACCCCTCTACTAAGGGGAAAAGTTCCTTTCTATCTACCCTATCTATGCCCCTCATAATTTTGTACACCTCAATCAGTGTGGTGACCAGAACTGCACACAATATTCCAGCTGTGGCCTAACTAGCGTTTTGTACAGTTCCATCATAACCTCCCTGCTCTTATATTCTATGCCTCTGCTAATGAAGGCAAGTATCCCATATGCCTTTTTAACCACCTTATCTACCTGTCCTGCTGCCTTCAGGGATCTATGTACATGCACACCAAGGTCCTTCTGATCCTCTGTCCTTCCTAGGATCCTACCATTCATTGTGTATTCCCTTGCCTTGTTAGTCCTCCCAAAATGCATCACCTCACACTTTTCAGGGTTAAGTTCCATTTGCCACTGTTCTGCCCATCTAACCATCCCGTCTATATCGCCCTGTAGCCTGAGGCTTCCCTCCTCGCTATTTACCACTCCACCAATTTTCATGTCATCTGCGAACTTACTGATCATACCTCCTACATTCATATCTAAGTCATTAAGGTACACTACAAACAGCAAAGGACCCAGCACCAATCTCTGCGGTACACCACTGGACATAGGCTTCCAGTCACAAAAACAACCTTCGACCATCACCCTCTGCCTCCTGCCACTAAGCCAATTTTGGATCCAATGTGCCAAATTGCCCTGGATCTCATGGGCTCTTACCTTCTTGATCAGTCTCCCATGTGGAACTTTGTCAAAAGCCTTACTGAAGTCCATGTAGAATACATCAACTGCACTACCCTCATCCACACACCTAGTCACCCCCTCGAAAAATTAAATCAAATTGGTCAGACATGATCTCCCCCTGACAAAGCCATGCTGACTATCCCTGATTAATCACTGCCTCTCCAGTGGAGACTAATTCTGTCCCTCAGAATTTTTTCCAGTAATTTCCCTACCACTGATGGTAGGCTCACTGGCCTGTAATGCCCTGGTTTATCCCCACTACCCTTCTTGAACATTAGCTGTTCTCCAGTCCAGAGTGTAGAAGAGCATGCCAGGAACAGCACCACGCGTACCTAAAAATGAGGCGCCAACCTGGTGAAGCTACAACACAGGACTACAGGCATGCTAAACAGCAGAAGCAGCATGCTATAGACAGGGCTAAGCGATCCCTCAATCAATGGATCAGATCAAAGCTCTGCAGTCCTGCCACATCCAGTCATGAATGGTGGTGGGCAATTAAACAACTAATGGGAGGAGGAGGCACCATGAATATCCCCAACCTCAATGGTGATGGTGGAGCCCAGCACGGGAATGCAAAAGACAAGGCTGAAGTGTTTGCAACCATCTTCAGCCAGAAGTGCCGAGTGGATGATCCATATGGCCTCCTCCTGAGGTTCCCACGATCATAGAAGCCAGTCTTCAGCCAATTCGATTCACGCCACGTGATATCAAGAAATGGCTGCGCACACTGGATACAGCAAAGTCAATGGGCCCCAACAACATCCTGGCTGTCATGCTGAAGGCTTGTGCTTCAGAACTAGCCACGCTTCTAGCCAAGCTGTTCCAGTACAGCTGCAACACTGGCATCTACCCGACAATGTGAAAAACTGCCCAGATATGTCCTGTCCACAAAAAGCAGGACAATTTCAATCTGGCCGATTACCGCCCCATCAGCCTACACTCAATCATCAGCAAAGTGATGGAAGGTGTCACTGACAATACTATCAAGCAGCACTTACTCATCAATAACCGACAATTGCTCACTGATGCTTAGTTTGGGTTCTGCCAGGACCACTTGACTCCAGACCTCATTATAGCCTTGATCCAAACATGGACAAAAGAGCTGAATTCCAGAGGTGAGTTGAGGTGAGAGTGACTGCCCTTGACATCAAGGCAGCATTTGACTGAGTTTAGCATCAAGGAACCCGAATAAAATTTAAGTCAATGGGAATCAGGGGGAAAACTCTCCACTGGCTAGTCATACCTAGCACAAAGGAAGGTGGTTGTGATTGTTGGAGGTCAAACATCTTGGTCCCAAGATATTGCTGCAGGCATTCCTCAGGGTAGTGTCCTAGGTCCAACCATCTTCAGCTGCTTCACCAAAGACCTTCCCTCCATCATAAGGCCAGAACTGTGGATGTTTGCTGATGATTGCACAGTATTAAGTTCCATTCGCAACTCCTTACACAATGAAGAAGTCCATGCCCGCACTCAACAGGACCTGGATGACATTCAGACTTGGTCTGATAAGTGGCAAGTAACATTCGCACCACACAAGTGCCAGGCAATGACTATCTCCAACAAGTGAGAGTCTAACCACTGCCCCTTGACATTCAACGGCATTACCATCGCTGAATCCCCCACCATCAACATCCTGGGGTCACCATTGACCAGAAACTTAACTGGACCAGCCACGTAAATGCTGTGGCCACAAGAGCAGCTCAGAGGCTGGGTATTCTGCGGCGAGTGTCTCACCTCCTGACTCCCCAAAGCCTTTCCACCATCTACAAGGCATAAGTCAGGAGTGTCATTGAATACTCCCCACTTGCCTGGATGAGTGCAGCTCCAACAACACTCAAGAAGCTCGACATCATCCAGGACAAAGCAGGCCGCTTGATTGGCACCCCATCCACCACCTTAAACCTTCATTCACTCCACCACCAGCGCACCGTGGCTACAGTGTATACCATCCACAAGATGCACTGCAGCAACTCGCCAAGGCTTCTTTGATAGCACCTCCCAAACATGTGATCTCTACCACCTAGAAGAATAAGGGCAGCAGGTGCATAGGAACATCATCACCTGCAAGTTCCCCTCCAAGCTACACACCATCCTGACTTGGAAATACATCGACATTCCTTAATTGTTGCTGAGTCAAAATCCTGGAACTCCGTCCCTAACAACACTATGGGAGTACCTTCACCACACGGACTGCAGCAGTTCAAGAAGGCAGCTCACTGCCACCTTCTCAAGGGCAATTAGGGATGGGCAATAAATGCTGACCTTGCCAGCGACGTCCACATCCCAGGAACTAATAAAAAAAAATTACTTGCCATTGACATACACCTAGTCCTGATCTAGAATTCTGCTCAGCTCAGATCTAAATTACCCCTGGTCCTGAATTTGTTTCCCCAGTTCCAACCTCCTTTCTCAAAGGGTTGACAGTGGATAGGCAATGGCAAGCATTCAAAGACCGCATGGATGAACTACAGAATTTGTTCATCCCAGTTTGGCATAAAAATAAACCAAAAAAGGTGACTCAACCGTGGCTAACAAGGGAAATTAGGGATAGCATAAGATCCGAGGAGAGGACATATAAATTGGTCAGAAAAAGCAGTAAACCTGAGGATTGGGAGCAGTTTAAGATTCCACAAAGGAGGACAAAGGGATTAATTAAGAAGGGGAAAATAGAATATGAGAGTAAGCTTGCAGGGAACATAAAAACTGACTGTAAAAGCTTTTATAGATATGTGAAGAGAAAAAGATTGGTGAAGTCAAGCGTAGGTCCCTTGCAGTCAGAATCAGGGGAATTTATAATGGGGAACAAAGAAATGGCGAACCAATTTTGGTTCTGTCTTCACAAAGGAGGACACAAATAACCTCCCAGAGATGTCGGGGAACATAGGGTCTGATGAAAGGGAGGAACTGAAAGAAATCAGTATTTGTAGGGAAATGGTGTTAGGGAAATTGATGGGACTGAAGGCCGATAAAACCCCAGGGCCTGATAATCTACATCCTAGGGTACTTAAGGAAGTGGCCCTAGAAATAATAGATGCATTGCTGATCATCTTCCAACATTCGATGGAATCTGGAACAGTACCCATGGATTGGAGAGTAGCTAATGTTGCCCCACTATTCAAAAAAGGTGGTAGGGAGAAAACGAGGAATTACAGACCAGTAAGCCTGACATCGGTAGTGGGGAAAATGCTAGAGTCCATTATAAAAGATGTAATAGCAGAGCACTTGGAAAACAGTGACAGGATCGGACAAAGTCAACATGGATTTACAAAAGGTAAATCATACTTGACTAATCTACTGGAATTTTTTGAGGATGTAACTGGTAAAATAGATAAGGGAGAACCAGTGGATGTGGTATATTTGGACTTTCAGAAGGCTTTCGATAAGGTCCCGCATAAGAGATTAGCGTATAAAGTTAAGGCACATGGTATTGGGGGCAAGGTATTGACTTGGATAGAAAACTGGTTGGCAGACAGAAAGCAAAGAGTTGGAATAAACGGGTCTTTTTCTGAGTGGCAGGCAGTGACTAGTGGGGTACAGCAGGGATCAGTCCTTGGACCCCAGCTATTCACAATATATATTAATGATCTAGACAAGGGAACTAGATGTAATATCTCCAAATTTGCAGACGACACAAAGCTGGGTGGGCATGTGTGCTGTGAGGAGGATGCCGAGAAACTCCAGGATGATTTGGACAGGTTGGGTGATTGGGCAGAAGCATGGCAGATGCAATATAACGTGGATAAATGTGAGGTTATCCACTTTGGTGGCAAAAACAGAAAGGTAGATTATTATCTGAATGGCAATAGATTGGGAGAAGGGGCAGTGCAACGAGACCTGGGTGTCCTTGTGCACCAGTCGCTAAAGGTAAGCATGCAGGTGCAGCAGGTGGTTAAGAAGGCAAATGGTATGTTGGCCTTCGTAGCGAGAGGGTTTGAGTACAGGAACAAGGATGTCTTGCCGCAGTTGTACAGGGCCTTGGTGAGACCACATCTTGAGTATTGTGTGCAGTTTTGGTCGCCTTAACTGAGGAAGGATGTTCTTATCATGGAAGGAGTTCAGCGAAGATTCACCAGGCTGATACCTGAGATGGCAGGAATGACGTAATGTGAGAGATTGGGTCGATAGGGCTTGTACTCGCTGGAGTTTAGAAGAATGAGAGGGAATCTCATTGAAACTTATAAAATTCTGACAGGACTGGACAGACTAGATGCAGGAAGGATCTTCCCGATGGTCGGGGAGTCCAGAACCAGGGGTCACAGTCTAAGGATAAAGGGTATGCCATTTAGGACAGAAATGAGGAGGAATTTCTTCACCCAGAGAGTGGTGAACCTGTGGAATTTTCTACCACAGAAGGCAGTAGAGGCCAATTCATTAAATATATTCAAGAAGGAGTTGAATATATTTCTTAAGGCTAAAGGGATCCAGGGGTATGGGGAGAAAGCAGGGACCGGGTACTGAATTTGGATGATCAGCCATGATCACATTGAATGGCGGAGCAGGCTCGAGGGGCCGAATGGCCTACTCCTGCTCCTATCTTCTATGTTTCTATGTTTTTACTAACCATTCAAATGATCTGTCCTGGGTATGATTTGAATCCCAAATTGACTATCATTCTGATTCAAAATGGCTTTGTTATTCCACATGGTCAATATTTTAAGCTTAAAAAATGTAGAAAATGTTTTAGTTCTAAGAATAATTATTTCTGGAATCTGCTTATACTTTTTCCAAATATCTTTTTTGTATTAACCTATTTCTCCAGGAGCCTTCAGAGATCAGAGAGAAGAGACTCGTCTCATCAATTTGGTCTGGATCTGATCCCATGTTACCCAGGTCAAATGGCATTATGCCATTGCACGTTGCACCACCCCTTTGCCATCAATGATCAATTTTACATTTATTATCTAAATATTCTCTGAAGACTTGTGAACTTTAAGCAATTACAACCTAACATTTATTACTTTTCTATATAATTTGGCATATTCCTTACTTATGAATTGTTGTAGAGTTTTCCAGTCAGGCCTAGGATGTGGCAATTCTATTCTGAACAAAAATGAACATTAATTATGGCATGATAGCAAAATACTGCAGATGCTGGAAATCCGAAATAACAACAGAAAATGCTGGAAAAACTCAGCAGGTCAGGCAACATCCGTGGAGAGAAATTTGAGTTGACGTTTCGGGTCGAAACCCTTTTTTAAAACTGGAAAGGAAATGAAATAAATCGAAGGCAGGGCTGCGATCGAACAAAAGAAGTAAAAGAGACATTAAAAGGTATTCAAAACCAGACGAGAGGGGAGGGGAGGGGAAGATGCGTTTGATGGTGGGATCACTTTGGAGGTAGCGGAAATGGCGGAGGATGATCCGTTGAATGTGGAGGCTGGTGGGGTGAAAGGTGTGGACAAGGTGAACCCTATCGTGGTTCCGGGAGGGAGGGGCAGGGGTGAGGGCAGAAGTGCGGGAGATAGAACGGACACGGTCGAGGGCCGTGTCAACCACGGTAGAGGGGAATCCTCGGTTGCGGAAAAAGGAAGACATGTCGGAAGCACTGGAGTGGAAGGTGGCATCGTCGGAGCAGATACGGCGGAGAGGGAGAAACTGGGAGAATGGAATAGAGTCCTTACAGGAGGCTGGGTGGGAGGAAGTGTAGTCCAGGTAGCTGTGGGAGTCAGTGGGCTTGTAGTGAATATTGGTCGATAACCTACCCCCAGAGATGGAGACGGCGAAGTCAAGGAAGGGAAGGGAAGAGTCAGAGATGGACCATGTGAAGGTGAGGGAAGGGTGGAAATTGGAGGCAAAGTGAATGAAATTGTCTAGTTCGGGGCGAGAGCAGGAAACGGCACCGATACAGTCATCAATGTATCGGAAAAAGAGGTGAGGCCACCAGGATGGCCTGAGGGCGCTCCGCTTCTTCCTTGAACAGAGGCCCGTCCAGTCCCCATCCACCACCACCCTCCTCCGCCTGGCTGAACTTGTTCTCACATTGAACAACTTCTCCTTTAACTCCACTCATTTCCTCCAAATCAAAGGTGTTGCTATGGGTACCCGCATGGGTCCTAGCTATGCCTGCCTTTTCATGGGATATGTGGAAAAATCTTTGTTCCAGTCCTACTCAGGTCCCCTCCCTCACCACTTTTTCCGATACATTGATGACTGTATCTTCCCCTCCCCTCCCCTTTCAGCATTCCGTAGGGACCGCTCCCTCCGAGACACCCTAGTCCACTCCTCTATCACCCTCAACAGCCCTTCCCCTTCGCCTGGCACCTTCCCGTGCAAGCGCAGGAGATGTAACACCTGCCCCTATACCTCCCCCCTTCCCACTGTCCAGGGCCCAAAACACCCCTTCCAGGTGAAACAGCGATTTACTTGTACTTCTTGCAATCTAGTATACTGTATTCGCTGCTCATGATGCGGTCTCCTCTACATTGAGGAGACCAAACGCAGATTGGGTGACCGCTTTGCGGAACACCTCCGTTCAGTCCGTAAGGGTGACCCCGAGCTTCCGGTCGCCTGTCATTTTAATTCACCGCTCCATTCCCACTCGGACCTCACCGTCCTTGGCCTCTTGCATTGTTCCACGGAAGCTCAACGTAAACTCGAGGAACAGCACCTCATCTTCTGATTAGGCACTTTGCAGCCTTCCGGACTCAATATCGAGTTCAACAATTTCAGATCATAACCTCGGCCCCTATTACTTTTTTACTTATATTTTTTTCCACCCCTTAGTTTTGGGTCCTCCTTTCCCCCCCCCCCTTTCCTTTTTTTTCTCTCTCCCACCTGGCAGCTGTGTCTTATCCTGCCAGTACACTTCACACCTAATCTCAGCTGTCTTTTGTCTCCACTGGCCTATTACCATCTCGTCTGGTTTGGAATACTTTTTAATGTCTCTTTTACTTCTTTTGTTCGATCACAGCCCTGCCTTTGATCTATTTTATTTCCTTTCCAGTTTTGAAAAAGGGTTTTGACCCGAAACGTCATCTCAAATTTCTCTCCACGGATTTTGCCTGACCTGCTGAGTTTTTCCAGCATTTTCTGTTGTTATTAATTATGGCATAGTTAAATATGAAAAACAGTATTCTAAGGATATGGTTGAAAATATACAGTATGTAATGACACCTTCTGAGTTGGTTAGTAGGCTAAGGGTCTGTTGGCCCATGTTATAGTATTATTTATAAAGGTTTGCTACTATCAGTACAAACCTAAAACATTATCTGCTCAATAGACAGCAAAATGAGCCTGTCATTCTCAAAACATGATCTCCTTACACTCCATTGCTCTCATTATTCCCAGATAAGTTTAGCAATGAATGTTGATTGTTATCTAAACCTAGACAATTGTTCCTTATTTTCTGTAATTATCAGTAATGGGGTAGCCTACACTTAATGAGCTAATACTCTCATCCCATTCTGTCCAGCTCATTACTCAGAGGTGAATAATCTACATTCTGATGAGCGTTTACTTGCTTGTTCTTAAACCCAACAAGTTCCATCTTAAGTCACCACCAGTAACAGTCTTTTCTTCCTCTTTACGTGACCTCGCCTAATTACTGTTTCAAGGGAAGTAACCACTTTCTGCGTTCAATACTATAATTAGGTAAGCTGCTTTCAGAAAAGGAGAACAACAGAAAAGATTTCATTCCTTCTTACTCTTTTCAACCTTGGTGGTGTCCTGGACTATGAGCCCAGCCCCTTCACTTAGGTTTTGCATTAAAAATACACAGTACAATATTATATATCAAAATATCAGAAGAGAATATAAAAGATGCACCACTCCTAGAAACACCTAATACCATGTTATCCTCAAAATACAGTGTACGATACCAAAGTACAAACGCTTAACACATCCACCTGAAATTCCTCTCTGGGTTAATGCCTCTGATAAAATAGCAGAGAGAAGAATTTCAGATGAATACATTAAGAATTTACACACAAGTACCCCACAGGATAACGTTAGGGCACATATATGTATAAACAGAGTATTACACTTATAATTGTATGTTATGAGAGATTTTCCATGAATGGGAAGCCATGAATGTTAACAAGCAGATCACTATTGCCAGTGGAATTCAGGCAAGCACTTCTGCCTGTCCTTGATGAAAATGTGCCTCACTGTTATTTTTGTTCAATTTGTACATCCATATTATTCAATACTGATAATAAATGGGAGACTAATTATTCATGCATTAAGCAGCTAATCAGTGCCTTTTATCAGACCCATTAAATTGATATTCCTGAAGTCCAGCTGGGAGTCTCCCCAATGGAATTTCTACCCATTACAAGCAGACGTTACAGGGAAGCTTTTTAAAGTCCCAATTTAAAGGAACAGAATTTAAAAAAAGAGATATTTTCTATTTTTTCTAGCAAAAAATATTTTTCATGTTTAGTGTGTAGTTTTTTTACAATAGTTTTTTTCCCCAACTAACATTTAAAGTATTTTTTTCTGTGTTTGTAGATCACGTCATGGTGGGAATAGGTTGCAAAATGTTGAAGTAGCTGAATCATTCTTACCAAAAGAAATGGACTAGACACCAACTTTTTACAAGGGTTCTGCCGAACAACAAATCTTTAAAGAAGGTAGAATCAGTAAAATGCCTGCTTTGATACCAGCATTATTTCCACAGCCTCTAACTGGAAAATACACCAAGTGCACTGCCCTTTGGCAAGTCACTATTATCTCTATGCTGAAGTTGTTTTGAAAATATTCAAATCGCATCATTTTAGGCTAGAAGTGGAATTAGATGAAAGCAGGCACATCCAAGAGATCATCAGGTATCAAACACCAATTTGGCAAGACCCACCATGATGCCAACAACCATCTCTAACACACTACCTTGCAATGACTGGAGAATTGGTTCTGCAGGCATCAGGTTAGCATAGAGCCCTTCCACATCTGCTCTGTCTGCTACAAAGGATACCTGAAGCCAGCTTGCACCATAGGGTACCAGTGTCAGTTGTAGGTAAAATTACTAGCACTCTTAATTTTATTTTTTATATTCATTCTTGGTATGTGGGCATCGCTGGCAAGGCTGGCATTTATTGCACATCCCTAGTTACTTGCTAAGCCACTTCCATCAGCTTCATGGTGACTTTTACTGTTACCAGCTTTTTAATTTCCAGATTTTTAAAAACTGTATTGTCAAGCTGCCATGATGGAGATTTGAACTCACGACCTCTGGATTACTAGTCCAGTAACATAACCACTCCTCTACCATACAATTTTGCCTCCATTTCCTTTTAGGATAGCATAGGAATAATCTGCGCAATTAGCCAATTGCTGTCCATAAATGTTTAGGTAGAAATGACTGATGCGTTAGTCAGCACAACCAACTATTTTGATCCCCTAGCTCCAGGAGCATGACACAGGTCCCTAATGCCACTGCATTGCTACATTACCCAAAGTACAGAGGAGCCAATAGTAAGTGTGCAACATGTTGCCCAGCAAAACTTTGTGACAGGTGTATTGGACCATGTGGCTAGTAAATTGTACCATTGGGTAGCCTTCCCTGGATAGCTCCTGAAGATGTGTTATCTTTTTACATAGGTCTTGCAGGTACTGCACACAGCATTGAACCTTGCTACCACTTCCTGTCAGCCACGTTGCATTGTTGTCCTCTGGAGAGAGTGCCCTGGAGTACCAAACAGGCAAGTCTTCTCACACCCACGTCACACAGCAGTTCATTACCTTGCCAGCAATCATATTGGGTTGTGGGGGGGGGGGCAGGGGTGGTGGCAGTCGGGTGCCACATTGCTCCATCACGTGGTTAGAGATTCCAGTGCCAGCCTCCATTTATATTTTGACAGCCACTGTTTATCCCCATACAGCGTGTTACAAATGTTGGGTTTGCTCAAGTTATTCTCTTGGGTTCAGTGGCACTGGAATCTCCTGTAAGCAAATCTTACTCCCTTACAACCAGGAGCTTAGCTTTACTGCCCAATATCTAGTCATGACCTGGGGCCTTAACAACAAAGCCGCGTGTTAAATTAACTGAATACTGTTATCTTGCAGGTACCTCACTTTCATACTTCTCCTGTCTCATGAAAGGTGGACTGATTAACACTCAATTGACTGAATAATCAGAAGGTTGGTTTATTTGACAGATTACATGTGACTAAACAAAGAAATGAATCTTGAGTTTTAACTTGCTCCCAGGGTTTCCTGTAACATATAAAACAAGTGTTGCTACAAGAGCAGGGCAAAGGTTTGATACACTGACACAAGTGGTTCAACTCTTCATTCCTTAAAGTTTCACCACCATCTACTGTCCTGTTTTGCACACTTTGTACAAAACTAATAAATTGCAGGACAACGGAGTATTACAATTTAAACTCTTTTAATGAAGCATCAGGTCTGTAAGCTTTCTCAATCATCCAGCACCGTGTGGACAAGATGGAGTCAGGACCCCTGGGTCTTCTAAACAATAGCAGTCCTTACAGATGCCTGCAGGCCAATGACAACTCAGCATGTGACCACATGTGAATATAATAGGTATTCCTTACAGATGCCTGCAGGCCAATGATAAATCAATATGCAAATATTACATCCCCTTTCTTTTAAAAGAAAAATGTTATGCATTACTTTTGAACCTTTCTTCTACATAATGTTCTCAGTAGCATCAACATATAAGTAAACTCAACATTTAACTAGCACTGAAAACATCTCAACGTTTCAATAACAATGTATAGTTTTTTTTAGGGCAGCGATCCGCCTACACCCTTTTGATAGTTCACAAGTCAAGGATAACTCTAGGCTTGACCTCTCGTTGGAATGACGGTGTTGTTCCTTGGTGTTCAGGAGGTGCCTGCAATTGCGGCGGTACACCTGTCCTTCTGGGGTGCGGACATGATACGATCGCTCAGTGTCAGCTGGCTGGATGACGACTGCTGGCTTCCAGTAGTCATGCTCCTGGATTCTGACGGATTCTCCATTGTGCAGCGGTGGCAGTAGTCTAGCTGACCTGTCATAGTATCTTTTTTGGTGTTGCTGTCTTTGTACACGTTTTGCATGCACTTGCTTGCAGCTGACGACCTGCCAGGGCCTGTCTGGGATACGGTGAGGTATCATGGGCTCTTTGACATTTGATGGGCAGCGTTCTAGACAAATGGAACATTTTCCGACAACGTCCTCAATGTGTTTGCACATTCCGGGCCAAATATAATGTCACGTGCTCTTTGTTTGCATTTTTCCATGCTCATATGTCCAGCATGAATTTTTGTCAACATCTCTTCTCTGAGGCTGGTAGGAATGATGATTTTCTCCCCTTTGAAGACGATTCCGTTGATTTGTGACAGTTCATCTCTGTGGTTCCTGTGGTAAACCACTTTTATCGTTCACTATCGTTACACTATGGTTATCACTGTTTATATCGTTACACTATGGTTATCACTGTTTACACTGTTGTATCACTACACAAGGTCACCTCTTGTCACGCTGTTATACCTGGGCTGACCACAGCTGACTCCGCCCATGGCTCCGCCTGCTTGCCCAGGTATAAAGATGGTCGACTGGCTGGTATTCCTCCTTGTTGGACCCGATCACCCACGAGGGTGGGCTCTGTTATTTAGCCAATAAAAACCTATAGTTACTATCTTAACTCGTCGCTTTTCATTGGATGAATTGATAGGTATATCAATTTTATTGGCTAAATTTTGAAATGAGTGGATCGGAGCAGCCAAACGACCAGCCAAACGGCCAGCTACAACAGCCACAGCAGCCGGCCTGGCTGCGAGCCCTCCGACCGCCATACCTGGATCTAAACCCACAGGCAGCGAACTTAGCCCTCGACTTCGAACACTGGCTGAGCTGTTTCGAATCCTACCTGGGAGAATCCAGCGTGCCTCCGGGATCAAAACTAAGAGTTCTGACCGCCCAGGTGAGCCCTAAAGTATTCGCATTCATCCGGGACCTTGCTACATACGAGGACGCCCTCAACCTGCTGAAAGAGCAGTACCGGAGCCCGGTAAATTCTATGTATGCCAGACATCTCCTAAGATCCCGCTCGCAACAGCCAGGAGAGTCTGTAGATGAATTTTTACGGGCGCTACAAACACTCGGCAGGGACTGTGACTTTAAAGCTGTAACGGCTGCAGAAAATACTGAAGGGAATATCCGCGATGCCTTCGTGAAAGGCCTTCGGTCCGACTACTCACGGCAAAGACTGCTCGAATCAAAGGACCTCGACCTGAATACAACTGCAGCCCTCGCTCGCTCTCTGGAAGTGGCCCATCGGGACCTCGAGGCGTACTCCAGGTACTGTGCTGCGCGACCCTGGGACTCGGGCCCGACCTCGGCCGCAATACCCCTCGCACCGCCGCCTCCGGGACCTACCTCAGCGTCGGCGTCCCAGAACCGATCGGGACCGCCACCCCCGGTACCGGCTGCGACATCGGAGCCCCGCGATCGGGCCGCCGGCTGCTTCTTCTGTGGCCAGGCGAAACACCCGAGGACGCGCTGCCCTGCAAGAAACGCGACTTGCTCCGACTGCCACAAGAAAGGCCACTTCGCGAAGGCCTGCAGGGGGAGAGCCACAGACGCCAGCAGTGCCTCATGCGAGTTGTGGGGGCGGCCATCTTTCATCAAGGCCACAGATGCCAGTATCCCCTCGTGTGAGTCATGGGGCGGCCATCTTTGATCAAGGCCACCGACGCCAGCAGTGCCTCATGTGAGTTGTGGGGGCGGCCATCTTCTCCGCCATTTTATTCAGCGTCGTGGGCGCCGCCATTTTGTCCACCACACTCGACCGCCACCTTGTCTCCAGACCCGACCACCGCCTCACCCGCAGACTACAGCAGCTCGCTCAGCCATACACTAGCCTCCGTCACACTGGACCAAGCTCGCCCGCATCACCTGTCCAAGTCCATGATGGACATCAAAGTAAACGGCCACGCCACGACCTGCCTGTTCGACAGCGGAAGCACGGAGAGTTTCATCCATCCAGACACGGTGAGCCACTACTCCCTCACTGTCCGGCCAACGCGCAACCGGATCTCGATGGCGTCGAGGTCCCATTCTACAGACATCAGCGGCTACTGTGTTGTGACCCTGTCGGTTAGGGGCACGGAGTATAAAAATTTTAAACTCCTCGTCCTGCCCCAGCTCTGCGCTGCCGTCCTACTAGGGCTGGACTTCCAATCCCACCTTCAAAGTGTCACCTTGGCATACGGTGGACCCCTCCCCCCACTCACAGTCGACAACCAGCAGCCTTTAAACCGCCCACCGCGTACCACCTGCGGCCTATCCACCCTCAAGGTTCCGCCCCCCTCCCTGTTTGCTAACCTCACCCGCGACTGTAAACCCGTCGCCACCAAGAGCAGGCGGTACAGCGCCGGGGACAGAGCTTTTATTAGCTCTGAGGTGCAGCGTCTCCTGAAGGAGGGCATCATCGAGAGGAGCAACAGCCCCTGGCGTGCCCAGGTCGTAGTCGTTAAGACTGGCAATAAAAACCGCCTGGTCATCGACTACAGCCAAACCATAAACCGGTACATCCAGCTGGACGCATACCCCCTTCCCCGCATATCTGATATGGTCAATCAGATTGCACAGTACCGGGTATTCTCTACCATCGACCTTACGTCGGCCTATCACCAACTCCCTATCCGCCCTGAGGGCCGCCAGTATACCGCCTTCGAGGCGAATGGCCGCCTCTACCACTTCCTTAGGTTTCCCTTCGGCGTCAACAACGGGGTTTCGGTCTTCCAAAGGGAGATGGACCGGATGGTTGACCAGAACGGGCTGCAGACCACGTTCCCTTATCTAGATAACGTCACCATCTGCGGCCGCGACCAGCAGGACCATGATGTTAATCTGGAGAAATTCCTCCGTACGGCCCAACGGCTGAACCTCACTTACAATAAGGAGAAATGTGTGTTTAACACCTCGCGTCTTGCCATCCTCGGCTGCGTAGTAGAAAACGGAATCATCGGCCCCGACCCCGAAAGAATGCGCCCCCTCATGGAGCTTCCCCTCCCCCACTGTCCAAAGGCGCTGAAGAGAACCCTGGGGCTCTTCGCCTACTATGCCCAATGGGTGCCGAATTATGCGGACAAAGCCAGATCCCTCATGAAGCCCACCTCCTTCCCCCTGACGGCAGAAGCGTGCGCAGCCTTCTCCCTCATAAAAGGAGACATTGCTAAGGCCACAATGCACGCGGTGGATGAGTCTATCCCTTTCCAAGTGGAGAGCGATGCATCCGACTTCGCCCTAGCTGCAACCCTTAACCAGGCGGGGAGACCTGTGGCCTTCTTCTCAAGGACCCTCCAGGGCCCTGAGATCCGACACTCTTCGGTCGAGAAGGAGGCCCAGGCGATCGTGGAGGCAGTACGATGCTGGAGGCATTACCTGGCAGGCAAACGATTTACCCTCCTCACCGACCAGCGTTCGGTCGCTTTTATGTTTAATAACAAGCTGAGGGGCAAAATCAAGAATGACAAGATCTTGAGGTGGAGAATCGAGCTCTCCACCTATGATTATGATATCTTGTACCGGCCTGGTAAACTGAACGAACCCCCAGATGCTCTATCACGAAGTACATGCGCCAACGCGCAAATTTATAGACTGCAGACCCTCCACAACGACCTCTGCCACCCCGGGGTCACCAGACTTTACCACTTCATTAAGGCCCGCAACCTGCCCTACTCCATCGAGGAGGTCAGGACCATGACCAGGAACTGCCAAACCTGTGCCGAATGCAAACCGCATTTCTTTAGGCCGGACAGAGCAAGCCTGATCAAGGCCACCCACCCCTTCGAGCGCTTGAGCATCGATTTTAAGGGGCCCCTCCCGTCCTCTGACCGTAATGTGTACTTCCTCAACATCATTGATGAGTACTCCCGTTTCCCCTTTGCCTTCCCCTGCCCAGACATGACCAGTACCATGGTCATCAAATGCCTGAACGACCTCTTCGCCTTGTTCGGGTTCCCGAACTATATACATAGCGACCGGGGCTCATCCTTCATGAGCGAGGAACTTCGCCAGTTCCTACTAGCGAGAGGTATTGCTGCAAGCAGGACCACCAGCTACAACCCCCGAGGGAACGGCCAGGTGGAAAGAGAGAACACGACTGTCTGGAAGGCCGTTCTCTTAGCCTTAAAGTCTAAGGGCCTCCCAACCTCTCGCTGGCAGGAAGTCCTCCTGGCAGCGCTGCATTCCATCCGGTCACTGCTTTGCACGGCCATTAACGCCACCCCCCATGAACGAATGTTTGTTTTCCCCAGGAAGTCGACTACGGGAACCTCGCTACCAACATGGCCGACTTCTCCGGGGCCCGTCTTGCTGTGAAAGCACGTGAGGGCCCATAAAACGGACCCCCTGGTCGAGAGGGTGGACCTCCTGCACGCCAACCCCCAGTACGCCTATGTGGCATACCCAGACGGGCGGGAGGACACAGTCTCCTTACGAGACCTTGCACCCTCGGGCACCCCTGAGACACCACCGTTACCCCCCACCACCCCCCCAAATCCAGCCCAGGTAGACGGCATGCCGGAACCCCACGAGCCTTCGCCGACCACGCAGACACCAGCATTAACACCGGATACTGCACCACCGCCACCGCTGCTGCGCCGGTCAGAAAGACTTACGAGGCCTCCGGACAGACTGACATACCCGAACTGGTAGTACACTTCACCCCGCCGGACTCAAATTTAAACAAGGGGTGAATGTGGTAAACCACTTTTATCGTTCACTATCGTTACACTATGGTTATCACTGTTTATATCGTTACACTATGGTTATCACTGTTTACACTGTTGTATCACTACACAAGGTCACCTCTTGTCATGCTGTTATACCTGGGCTGACCACAGCTGACTCCGCCCATGGCTCCGCCTGCTTGCCCAGGTATAAAGGTGGTCGACTGGCTGGTATTCCTCCTTGTTGGACCCGATCACCCACGAGGGTGGGCTCTGTTATTTAGCCAATAAAAACCTATAGTTACTATCTTAACTCGTCGCTTTTCATTGGATGAATTGATAGGTATATCAACTTTTCAGATATGCTCTGAGGGCATTTCCTCCTTTCCTCAGGCCATCCTTCATGTATGACTTTGCTCAGCAGTGTGAGTTGTGCATCTTTCTCTATTCCTGCTCGGATCTCCTTCAGTTTTGAGTCACTCACAGGTAAGCTGTTGTACACCATGTGCACCTGCACATCCATGCCTTCACTGAGGCTGCTGTCCTGGTAGCTAAGAGGCTTTCTGGAGAGCGTGTCTGCGACAGGAATGTCTTTGCCTGGACGGTGAATGATTGTGAAGTCGTACTTCTGTAGCTGAAGGATCATTCTCTGTAGCCTTGGTGGGGCTGCGGCTAGTGGTTTCCTCACGATTGACTCGAGGGGCTTGTGGTCGGATTCCACAATGACTTGTCGGCCATAGACGTACTGGTGGAAATGCTTACATCCAAACAGAATTGCATATAGCTCTTTCTCGATTTGAGCATAGTTGATTTCACTGCCTGAGAGAGATCTGGAAGCGTAGCCGATGGGCTTTCTTTCTTGCAGTAATACTGCACCTAGTCCGTACTTTGACGCGTCCACTTGTAGTCTGAGCTCTTTGTTGGGGTCGAAGTAGGCAAGAACTGGTCCTGGTTCTCTGGTGATTAGGTCTTTCATTTTCTGAAATGCTGTGTCATGTTGTTCGTCCCAGAGGAACTCATTGGATTGTTTGAGCAACTGACGCATAGGTGCGTTGATTTTGGAGAGGCTCGGGGCAAACTTGGCTAAGTAGTTAACCATGCCTAGTACTGTCTCTAGCTCTGCGCGGTTCTTCGGCGGCTCCATCTTCTTAATGGCGGAGATTTTCTCTGCATCCAGCTTAATGCCATCAGTTGAGAGGCGATGCCTGAAATAACTGATCTCGGTGGATCCGATTATGCTTTTCTCGATGTTGAGCCGGATACCTTTCTCCCGTGATCTTTGTAGCATCGCATGGAGGTTCCTGTCATGTTCCTCTCTATTCCTGCCATAGATGAGGATGTCGTCTACGATTGCGACTACTCCGTCGAGGCCTTCATAGGTTTCGTCGATCTTCTGCTGGAATTCATCCTGAGCTGAGATAAGACCAAATGGTAAACGCAGAAATTGGTAGCGTCCAAATGGTGTGTTGAACGTTGTTAGCTTAGATGACTCTTCTGTGAGCTTGATAGTTCAGTATCCTGATCGTGCGTCCATTACACTGATGTAATGTGCTCCCACTAGCTTGGGTGTGATGTCATCTAGCGTTGGTAGAGGGTAATGAGGGCGTTTGATAGCCTTATTCAAATCTCTGGGGTCGAGGCAGACTCTGAGCTTGCTTGTACGTGGTTTCTCAACCACTACTAACGCGTTGACCCACTCTGACGGTTCTGTTTCCCGGACGATGATTTCTGTATTCTCCATGCTCTGCAGCTCCTCCTTCAGGCGACTACGTAGAGCAAGGGGAATCCTTCGCGGTGGGCAAACCACAGGGGTTACTGCTGGGTCAAGGTGAATAGTGCATTCACCTGGGAATAGTCCGATCCCTTTGAAACCGTCAGCAAACTCTTCCATGATTGTCTGTGTAGTGTATGTGCTTTAAGTCAGAACTACTTTTTACAGCTCCTGTATACTGTAGTACCGGCAGTAACCACACCGGTATATAAACTGTGCGCATGCATCTGTACTCCAGTCTAGAGATGACCCTCCTCCAGTAAAGACCTGTTATTTGTTTATGTACAGCATCCGTGTAATTCTTTATCCACTGAACCACGGATCTAACAGTGGCGACGAGTGTTGATGCAAATCTACCTGCAACATTAAACAAACAAAAAAAAAGTCGAGTCCAGGAACACGGGCGTCGACCGCAAGCAACCGTCCAGCAGTCAGGCAGAGATCCAACTTCGCTGGGGAGGCTGTGGAGAGCCGGGCTTGGTTCCCCAACCACAACGAGCAGTAAGAGACCGACGACAGGTCCAGAGCAGACCCTTCCCGAGCAGCGGCAGCTGGAGCCGACCGACGGCAGAGAGAGAGAGCCGGACAGCGTCGACGGGGTAAGAAAGAGGGTGAAGAGAGCAGGGCGCAGCCGGGGATTGATCACCGAGCGGCGTCGAGGAAATATACAGCAAACCGGAGAGAGAGAGGGTAAGAAACAGCCGGGTTCTAGACCGAGCGGCGTCGACAAATATCAAAAGAACGCGGAGAGCACAGCCAGGGATCACGGGCTGATCAGGGTCCACGGGGCGAAGCAAGGGGAGACGCCATTGAGCCACGGAGAAGCAGGGAGAGCGCGGGTGGCGCCATTGAGCCGCGGAGAAGCAGAGAGAGTGTGGGAGGTGCCATTGAGAAGAAGGAAGAGCGCGGGAGACGCCATTTTGCGAAGCCGCAGCGGAGAAGACGGGCGAGCGCGGGAAGGAAGGAAAGCGCGGGAGACGCCACTTTGTGCCAGCGGAGAAGAAGGGGAAGCGCGGGAGGCGCCATTGGGGATAGTTAACGCACAACCAAGGATGCCGAAGAGTGGCAGTATCTCTACGTTCGACAATGAAGTCGAAGATTGGGCGACATATGTGGAATGTATTGAGGTGTACTGCAGGGCGAATGAAGTGCCAGATGCTAATAAAGCACTGGTTCTGTTAAATTCCATGGGTGCAAAAACTTATGGGTTACTGCAAAATCTAATAACCCCAGAGAAGCCGGTAAACAAGGATTTTGGAAGCATAGTAGAAATCCTACAGGACCACTTAAGCCCCACACCGCTGCTGATAGCAGAACGATTTAAGTTCCATAAAAGGAACCAACACAAAGGTACTCAGCATTGCTTTCGTCTAACGGAACTGCGCAAGCTATCAAAATACTGCCAGTTTGGAGTGGGACCAGCAGACACGTTAAGGGACAAGTTTCTGTGTGGGCTACAAAGTGAAGGAACCCAGAAACGGCTGCTATCAGAAAAGGACCTTACGCAGCCGCAAGGGGCGCTGCAGAGATACAACGGAGACCGCAAGAATACAGCACCAATGAAATGACCTATGGAACAGGGAAGTGCTATCGCTGCGGCAGAACAACACATGACCAGAAAGATTGTTGGTTCAAGGACCAAGTGTGCAGACAGTGTGGGAAAGCAGGACACATAGCAAGAGTCTGCAGGTCTGGGAAGAAAACCAACAGTAAGAAATCTCCACAGGAGAAGTACAAAAAGGTACACCAGGTGATGGACAGTGGTTCAGACGAACAGAAAAGTGACACAGACTCCGGAAGCAAGGAGCTGGGTTGTCTGAAACTACATAATGTAACCGAAATAGAGGATCACCAGACTATCTGGGTTACACTCAAGATAGACGGAGTCCAAGTGGAAATGGAATTGGACACAGGGTCAGCTGTAACAGTCATAAATCAAAGAGACTACAAGCGGCTATTTTCACACATACCCTTGAAAGCTACAGAGATTGTCTTGAAGACGTATACGGGGCAAAAAAGTCTACCCCAAAGGAAAAATAAGGGTGAAAGTGACATATAAAGGTCAGGAAATACCTAAAATGGATATATATGTATTGCCAAATGGAGGACCACCACTGCTAGGACGTGAGTGGATCCGGAAGATACATTTAGATTGGCATTCCATACAGGCACTGAAGGTGGAGGCCAAAAAGGATGATGACGTCACACCTGGACGACTGTCAAAAATGCTAACTGACGCAAAAGAAGTGTTCCAGGAGGGACTAGGAACACTAAAAGGAATAACAGCAACAATTAAAATAGAGGATAATGCAAGCCCAAAGTTTCTGAAGGCCAGACCAGTGCCTTATGCGATTAGGCCAGCGGTTGAAGCAGAGCTGGAAGGGTTGGAACGTTCAGGAGTACTGTCCAAAGTGGACTGGAGCGAGTGGGCTACACCCATCGTCCCTGTAATGAAGAGGTCATTGAGTAATATGCCTGGGGAACCAAAGAAGATCCGCATCTGTGGGGATTTTAAGGTGACAGTGAACCCAGTCCTTCACATGGTGCAATATCCGCTTCCACGAATTGAGGATATTTTCGCCTCGCTATCTGGTGGTAAACGCTTCACCAAAATTGATCTAGCCCAGGCGTACTTGCAAATGGAGGTAGAAGAAGCTTCAAAACATTACCTTACGATCAACACCCATAAAGGTCTCTATCAATACAACCGGCTGGTGTTTGGAGTAGCCTCGGCTCCGGCTATCTGGCAAAGGGCGATGGATCAGGTCCTGCAAGGGATTCCAGGGACCCAGTGTTATTTGGACGACATCTTGGTCATGGGCGAAAATGACGGTGATCACCTCGCTAACTTGGAGAAGGTGCTCGCCAGATTAAAAGGAATATGGGCTACGAGCTAATCGCCACAAGTGCGAGTTTTTCCAGAAACAGATCTCGTATTGCGGCCACGTCATCGATGAAGAGGGGTTACATAAGTCCCCTGACAAGATTGAGGCAGTAGTCAAGGCTCCAGCACCGGAAAATGTGTCACAACTGAGGTTGTTCCTCGGGCTGGTAAACTATTACCACAAGTTCTTACCAAATATGTCTACGGTACTACACCCGCTGAACACGCTACTGCAAACAGGGGTACCATGGAAGTGGGATGACGAACGTAGATGAGCTTTCCGGAAGTGTAAAGAATGGATCACATCAAAAGAGGTGTTGGCCCATTTCAACCCAGCACAACCAATTCGTTTGGCATGTGATGCATCACCCTACAGCATTGGAGCGGTGCTGTCGCACAAATTCCCAGACGGGTTGGAGAGGCCAGTGGCCTTTGCGTCTCGGTCACTAACCTCAGCCGAGCGCAACTACGCCCAGATTGACAGGGAGGCCCTCAGCCTAGTATGGGGAGTAAAAAAATTCAACCATTATCTGCATGGGCAGAAGTTCACCTTGCTGACTGACCACCAACCACTTGTCTCCATCTTTAATCCTAAGAAGGGCGTGCCAGTAATGACTGCACAGCGGTTACAAAGATGGTCCCTGTTTCTAGGGGCGAATCAATATGAAACAGAATATAAAGGCACGAAACAGCATGGGAACGCTGATGGGCTATCACGCCTCCCACTGCCTACTGTGGAGGAAGCACCAGCAGTGGACCCTATCGAGATATTTTATTCGTTGATAATTGAACGATTGCCAGTAACAAACGCGGATATAGAGAAGGAGACCCGCAATGATCAGATGCTGTCACGGGTATATGAATTGACGGTGAGGGGATGGCCAACACATGGCGACTCACTGTTGCCAGCATTCTCATCCAGAAGAGAACAGCTGTCAGTATGCCAGGGGACAGTGATGTGTGGATCCAGAGTGGTGATTCCACCCAAGTTAAGGGAGAGAGTGCTAAAGGAGCTACATGAAGGTCATCTGGGGGAAGTGAAAATGAAAAGCCTTGCTAGGGCTTATGTGTGGTGGCCGGGAATCGATCAACAAATCGAAGACCTAACCAAGAGCTGCTTAGGATGCCAGAAGGTCCAAAATGCACCACCACCCGCCCCTCTACACCCATGGGAGTGGCCCTCCTCTCCATGGCAATGGGTGCACATTGATTTCGCTGGTCCATTCATGGACTCAATGTTCTTAATAGCAGTGGATGCTCATTCAAAGTGGCCTGAGGTGATAAAGATGTCTTCAACCCCTACAGAGAAAACGATTGCAGTCCTACGGACCATATTTGCCAGAAACGGTTTGCCAGAGCAGATCTGCTCTGATAATGGACCACAGTTTGTGTCCGACGAGTTCCAAAAATTCATGAAAAGGAATGGGGTAAGGCATTACACATCCGCCCCGTATCATCCAGTCACCAATGGATTGGCTGAGAGGTTTGTACAAACCTTTAAGAAGGCGATAAAGGCCATGTGCGATGAGGAAATTCCACTACAGCATAAGATGGACAATTTCTTATTAGCCTACCGAAACGCGACACATGCAGTTACCAACCAGACCCCGGCCATGATGTTCTTTAACCGAAGGTTGAGATCTCGTCTGGACTTGCTCAGACCAAATGTGCAAAGAAATGTTGAGGACAAACTATTCCAGCACATCAACGAGAAGCCGACAAGGAGCTTCAATGTAGGGCAACTTGTCTTGGCCCGTGACTATCGAACAGAGAAGTGGCAACCCGGAATGATATGTACAAGGCAGGGGCCATTAATGTACACAGTGGATGTCGGGGAGAACATTGTGAGACGCCACGTCGATCAGATCTTAGCGTCACAGGAAGGCGTCAACCCCATGTCTCGAGTACCTGGGGATGAACCCGACATACTGGTAGCATCTACTTAAGACCCAGTAGCAGTGGAACCCGATGAACTACCTGATGAAAAGGGGTCAGAATCGCCTCTGCACCAAGAACAAGAACCTCTGGAAAGGTGCTATCCCGAAAGGGTCAGGAAGCCGCCCCAAAGACTGAATCTATAAATGGACTTTTTGTTATTGAATGTACATGTAAAAATGTAATTGTTATTTGAATATTAAGGGGGTATTATTAATCTAAAAAGGGAGGAATTGTAGTGTATGTGCTTTAAGTCAGAACTACTTTTTACAGCTCCTGTATACTGTAGTACCGGCAGTAATCACACCAGTATATAAGCTGTGCGCATGCCTCTGTACTCCAGTCTGGAGATGACCCTCCTCCAGTAAAGACCTGTTGTTTGTTTATGTACAGCATCCGTGTAATTCTTTATCCACTGAACCACGGATCTAACAGTCTGCTTCTCAACTGGTGCTGTCAATGATAGCACTAGCTTGACGAGGTCCATGTCTAAACATGCCTTTAGACCTAGCACTGGAGGTGCTTGAGTGTCAACAATGTAAAAATCCAACATTATGTTGCTTTCTTTGTCCTTGCATTTAATCATGCATGTGCCTTTTACAATGAGCTGCTCACCCCCATAGCCGGTCAGTCTGCGTGAGGTGGGCTGTAGCTCACACTCATCCTTCAAGCTATGATATTCACTCAGAGGAATTATATTAACCTGAGATCCAGTGTCTAGTTTAAACTTAAGCTCTTTGCCCTGTTTTCCTATCTCAATATCGGCATAGGCTTGCTCAGTCTCTGAAATCAGTTTTTTCTCTGACACAGAATCAATAAACAGTTCCTCTGCATTTGGCTCTCTATCTGGCATTTGGTTGTCACTCACTGTGTGTACTGTTTTTCCGAAAACAGTCTTGCAAACTTTAGCAAAGTGGTTCCGTTTACCACATTTAGTACATTGGTTCCTTTGGCAGGGCAGTACTCCTTTTCTCCAAGCCAGTTGTTTCCACAATATCCACAGTTTTTGAAGCGTTTTATGTCTGTGTCACCCATTTTTAGAGCTCTCTCTGTTCTTTCTGTTCTGAAACACACTCTCTGGGCAGTGTTCTTTGGTGTGTGTCTATTAACTGTGTGCACTGTCTGTTCACTCGAGCTGTTCATGGCGCCGATTATGGTTTTCAACTGTGCTTGGGCTATCTCGTGCGATCTAGCTATGTCTATAGCTTTGTCCAGCGTTAGCCTGGACCCAACATTCAAAAGTTTCTCTCTCACTTTAGCTGAATGTATTCCAAACACGATGCGGTCTCTGACCATCTCATTTTTATCTGCATATACACACAGTCTTTTACCAGCAGTTTTAACTCAGTCACGAACTGTTCAAATGACTCACTAGCTCCTTGTACTTTCTCCTGAAACTTGTGCCTAGCGAATATCATATTTGTCTTGGGCATCACATATGATTCAAAACGGTCAAAATAACTTTTCAGTACCTTTGCTTCATCTGCGGTGAGAGACCATGTGTTAAAAATGTCTCTCCCTTTTTCTTCGATCCACAGGAGTAGGTAGCTGCATTTTTCTTCCTCTCCTTTTCTTTTCAATGGACCCGAGAACATTAATTCCACGTGTTGCTTGAACTTCCACCATTCTCTATGTAAGTTCAAGGAGTCCCAATTCATTCGAGGTAAGGGAGCTCCAACGATGCCCATTTCAAATCCCACTTCTGACACCATGTCTTGTTTTGCACACTTTGTACAAAACTAATAAATTGCAGGACAACGGAGTATTACAATTTAAACTCTTTTAATGAAGCATCAGGTCTGTAAGCTTTCTCAATCATCCAGCACCGTGTGGACAAGATGGAGTCAGGACCCCTGGGTCTTCTAAACAATAGCAGTCCTTACAGATGCCTGCAGGCCAATGACAACTCAGCATGTGATCACGTGATTATAATAGGTATTCCTTACAGATGCCTGCGGGCCAATGATAAATCAATATGCAAATGTTACATCTACAAGGCTCATGTCAGAAGTGTGATGGAATACTCATCACTCGCCTGGATGGGTACAACTACAAAACACTCAAAAAGCTTGACACCATCTAGAACAGAATAATTCACTGGGCTCAATATCCTCCCCCTCCACCACTGGCACTCTGTGGCTGCAGTATTTTAAAATTTTCATCCTGGTTTTTAAATCCCTCTGTGGCCTTGCCCCTTCCTATCTCAGTAACCACCTTCAGCCTTACAACCCTCCGAGATCTTTGCACTCCTCCAATTCTGGCCTCTTGCGCATAGCCGATTTCCTGCACCCCAACTTTGGCTGCCGTGCCTTCAGCTGACTAGGCCCTAAGCTCTGGAATTCCCTCCCTAAACATCTCCACCTCTCTCCTCCTTTAAGACGCTCCTTAAAACCTACCTCTTTGATCAAGCTTTTGGTCATCTATCCTAATATCTCCTTATGTTGCTCGGTGTCAAATTTTGTTTGATAACGCTCCTGTTATCGGTGCTACATAAATGTAAGGAGTTGTTGTTATATACGATCTGAACCTGAAAGGAGTCAGCAGCACTGGAGAAGGCAGAGGATAAAGAGCGCAGGAGGCCGAGGACAGCGGATCTGAAAGGAGTCGGCATGTACTAATCTGCCAAATTCCAAAAGAACAGCATAGGCAAGGAGTGACGTAACAGGACTGCAGGTAGGTAATTGGTGGGTGAGTGTTAGCATTTTATTCTCCCTAACTTAACTCGATAAACTAATTAATATAACTATAGATAATCGTGTGAATAAAGACTTTAACTAAGAGAGCAAGAGAACCTGGAGATAAAGGTAAACCCCACTTTTAAGACACCTGGGGGAGAAATTCCCCTCCTTTGCGGTTTCCGTGGGGGGCGCTAACGGCGCGAAAAGGCCTTTTCGCCCGGCCGTGCACTGACCATGCCTCCTGCCAAATTCCACAGGAGGTTAGCGGTGGTGCTATCGGGTTGCACCCTGATCTCATGCGCCCAGAGATCATGACATCATCGCCCCAGCAGAAAAATTCCCCTTCGCCCCCTGCAGCAGCACCGGGCGATGGCAGCGACTGCTGCAGGGGACGTGAGCAGGGCAGCCAGCCGCTAGAGGGGCGAAAGTTAAAGGTGAGGTTAAAGTTCCCTTTAATTCAAGGAAGAGCCCTTGCAATGCGTCAGTACCATGCGGCCCAGTGCGTGGTGCTGCTGAGCCGTGTGCCCTTGGTCATGAACTTCCCCCCCTCTTGCGCTCCAAGAAGGAAGCGAGCTTGATTTAGCGCTCTACTTCCCTCTTGAAGCAAAAAGTTGGAATTTTAGAAAGGCTGAAAGAGGTTAGTGCCTGGTGCTAACTTTTCCAGTTTTTCTGATTTAGCGCCCCAAACGAGGCTCGAGGGGAATTTCTAGCCCTTAGTCTTAAGTTTATTTCTGTAAGTTCGTTAATAGTCGAATAAATAGAGGCAATGCAGGGTACCTCAGTCCCACAGAATGCACATCCTGTGCCATGTGGGAACTCCAGGACGATTCCCGTGTCCTGGACAATCACATGTGCAGGAGGTGTTGTCAGCTGGAGGAGCTCAAGCTCTGGGTTTCAGAGCTGGAGCAGCAGCTGGCATCACTGCGGTACATCCGCGAGGCTGAGAGCTACGTGGATAGAACGTTTCAGGAGGTGGTCATCCCGCAGCATAAGAGTGTGCAGGCAGAGAGGAAATGGGTGACTGTCAGACAGACAAGGAGGACCAGGCAGATAATGCAGGAGACCCCTGAGTGCATCTCGTTCACTGGTGAGAGTGATGATTCCTCTGGGGAGAACAGCCAGAGCCAAGTCCATGGCACCACGGGTGGCTCAGCTGTACATGGGGGGGAGGAGGAAGATAAATTGTTAAAAAAAAGGGTATAAAGATAAACCCAGCAACTACAGGGAGAATACAAGAAGGTCTAAGACAGGTTTACAGTGCATGTATGTAAACGCACGAAGTGTGGTAAATAAGGTTGGCGAGCTGCAGACGCAAATAGCCACATGGGAATATGATGCCATGGCGATAACGAAGACCTGGCTCAAAAAAGGGCAGGATTGGGTTTTAAGTATTGCTGGATATAAGGTGTTCAGGAAAGATAGGGAAGGAAAGAAAGGAGGTGGGGTGGCAGTATTGGTTAAGGAGATTGTTACGGTGCTGGAGAGAGAGGATGTCCTGGAGGGGGTCAAGCATAGAAACATAGAAGATAGGAGCAGGAGTAGGCCATTCGGCCCTTCAAGCCTGCACCGCCATTCAATGAGATCATGGCTGATCATCCAATTTCAGTACCCTGTCCCTGCCTTCTCCCCATATCCCTTGATCCCTTTAGCCTCAAGAAATATATCCAACTCTTTCTTGAATATATTTAATGAACTGGCCTCCACCGACCTCTGTGGCAGAGAATTCCACAGGTTCACCACTCTCTGGGTGAAGAAATTCCTCCTCATTTCAGTCCTAAATGGCTTACCCCTTATCCTTAGACTATGACCCCTGGTTCTGGACTCCCCAGCCATCAGAAACATCCTTCCTGCATCTAGTCTGTCCAGACCTGACAGAATTTTATAGGTTTCGATGAGATCCCCTCTCAATCTTCTAAACTCCAGTGAGTACAAGCCCAATCGACACAATCTCTCCTCATACGTCATTCCTTCCATCTCAGGTATCAGCCTGGTGAATCTTTGCTGCACTCCAGCCATGGCAAGAACGTCCTTCCTCAGGTAAGGTGACCAAAACTGCACACAATACGCAAGGTGCGGTCTCACCAAGGCCCTGTACAACTGTAGCAAGACATCCTTGTTCCTGTACTCGAACCCTCTTGCTACGAAGGCCAACATACCATTTGCCTTCTTAACCGCCTGCTGCACCTGCATGCTTACCTTCAGCGACTGGTGCACAATAACACCCAGGTCTCTTTGCACTTCCCCTTCTCTCAATCTATTGCCATTCAAATAATAATCTGCCTTCCTGTTTTTGCCACCAAAGTGGATAACCTCACATTTATCCACATTATAGTGCATTTGCCATGTTTCTGCCCAATCACCCAAGGACAGAATCTATTTGGTTAGAGTTAAGAAATAGTAGAGGTGCCATTACACTACTAAGTCGATTCTATAGGCCACCAACTAGTTGGAAAGATATAGAGGAGCAAATTTACAGGGAAATTACAGAGCAGTTCAAGAATTATAGAGCAGTAATAATGGGGGACTTCAATTATCCTAATATAGACTGGGATAATAATAGTAGTATAAAAGGCAGAGATGGGGTAGAATTTCTGAAAAGTGTTCAGGCGAACTTTCTTGATCAGTATGTTTCTGGCCCAACAAGTAAGGAGTCATTGCTGGATCTGCTTCTGGGGAATGAGGTGGGTTAAGTGGAGCAAGTGTCAGTAGGGGAACATTTAGGGAGCAGTGATCATAGTAACATAAGGTTTAGATTAACTATGGAAAAGGACAGGGAGCAATCTAGAGTAAAAATACTTAATTGGAGGAAGGCAAACTTCAGTGGGTTGAAAATGGATCTGGCTCGGGTAAACTGAAATCAGGCTGATTATAGAAAATTAAGAGGGGAAGTGAAAAAGAAAATAAGAGAGGCAAAGAGAGAGTATGAGAATAGTTTGGCAGCTAACATAAAAGGGAATTCAAAAGTCTTCTATAGGCATATAAATAGTAAATGGGTAGTAAGAGGAGGGGTGGGGCCAATTCAGGACCAAAAGGGAGACCTATGCATAGAGGCAGAGGGTACGGCTGAGGTACTAAATGAATACTTTGCATCTGTCTTCACCAAGGAAGACAATGCTGCCAAAGTCATAGTGAAAGAGGAGATAGTGGAGGTACTGGATGAGATAAAAATTGATAAAGAGGAGGTACTAGAAAGGCTGTCTGCACTTAAAGCTAATAAGTCACCAGGATCGGATGGGATGCAACCTAGGATGCTGAGGGTGGTTAAGGAGGAAATAGCGGAGGTACTGGCCATAATCTTCCAATCCTCCTTGGACACGGGGCTGGTGTCAGAGGACTGGAGAATTGCAAATGTTACACCCTTGTTCAGTAAAGGGTGTAAGGATAAACCCAGCAACTAGTCAGTTTAACCTCAGTAGTGGGGAAGCTTTTAAAAATGATAATCAGGGACAACGTTAACAGTCACTTGGACAAGTATGGATTAATTAAGGAAAGCCAGCACGGATTTGTTAAAGGCAAATCGTGTTTAACCAAATTGATTGAGTTTTTTGATGAGGTAACAGAGAGGGTTGATGAGGGCAATGCGGTTGACGTGATGTATATGGACTTCCAAAAGGCATTTGACAAAGTGCCACATAATAGGCTTACCAGCAAAGCTAAAGCCCATGGAATAAAAAGGACAGTGGCAGCATGGATACGAAATTGGCTAAGTGACAGGAAACAGAATAGTGGTGAACGGAAGTATATTTTAGTATTCCCCAGGGGTCGGTACTAGGATCACTTCTGTTCTTGATATATACTAATGACTTGGACTTGGGAGTATAGGGCACAATTTCAAAATTTGCAGATGAGACAAAACTTGGAAGTATAGTGAACAGTGAGGAGGATAATGTTAGATTTCAAGAAGACATAGACAGGCTGGTGAAATTGGGCAGACACGTGGCAGATGAAATTTAACACAGAAAAGTGCGAAGTGATATATTTTGGTAGGAAGAACGAGGAGAGGCAATATAAACTAAAGGGTAAAATTCTAAAGGGGGTGCATGAACAGAGAGACCTGGGGGTATATGTGCACAAATCGTTGAAGGTGGCAGGGCATGTTGAGAAAGTGGTTAAAAAAGCATACGGGATCCTGGGCTTCATAAATAGAGGCATAGGGCTGGATTTTCATTGAGGAGGCGGGTAGGAGGCGGGACTACAACTTTCGGGGTTGTAGTCCCGCCTCCATCGAGTTCTAGCCAACCCACGCGATTTTGACTTGATTGACCTTGTTGAGCCCGCCCAGCAGGCTCAGCAGGCCAATTAAGGGCCACCCGGCAACAGGTGACATCACAGATTGATATTTCATCTGTCAAGACCTTTTGACAGATGAAATATCAGCATTCGACAGCTGTTTGAAACTGTCAAACACTGACAATCTGTACTCCAAGTTAATTCCTTCCTCTCAGGATGATTTAGAGATCTCTCCAGAACAGAAAGCTGAATGCTGCAATTTTTGACAGATCGCGGCCATTCTGCTTTCTGTGCCGATGAAATGAGGGACTCCCGAGACCTAAAGGAAGGAAGGCTGTAAAGGTAAGTTAAACTTCTTTAAACACTTTAAACACACCAAACACACTTACCTCTGCACTCATGCACCCATCACTCACCTGAACTCCTCCAAGCCCTTCAGCCCGACGGCCCGCCTTGCTAATTTGGCGTGGTTTGGAGCCGTTGGGAATCCCACACTTCAAGAACAAAAATAGGGATTAGGCTAAAAACTGCCCGTTAACTACCTGTTAACAGGCAGTTAATTGGCACTAATCCCCTTCTCGCCTCAGGGAGGCGGGTCCCAGTGCGGGTTGGGTACCCGCCTCCTTTGAAACTAGCATGGAGGCGGGTTGGGGGTGGGATGAGTTCATGCCCCCCAATTTCAGGATTTTAACCCCCCACACGCCTCCAATCCCGCCTCCACGGCCCAATGAAAATCCTGCCCATAGAGTACAAAAGCAAGGAAGTTATGATGAACTTTTATAAAACACTGGTTCGGCCTCAACTGGAGTATTGTGTCCAATTCCGGGCACCACACTTTAGGAAGAATGTGAAGGCCTTAGAGAGGGTGCAGAAAAGATTTACGAGAATGATTCCAGGAATGAGGGACTTCAGGTACATGGATAGACTAGAGAAGCTGAGGTTGTTCTCCTTAGATCAGAGAAGGTCTAAGTTTCTTAGTTTCTGCTCCTAGTTTCTATGTTTCTAAGGTTGAGAGGAGATTTGATAGAGATATTCAAAATCATGAGGGGTCTAGACAGAGTAGATAGAGAGAAACTGTTCCCATTGGCGGAAGGGTCAAGAACCAGAGGACACAGATTGGCAGAAGAACCAAAGGCAATATGAGGACATTTGTTTTTACGCAGCGAGTGGTTAGGAACTGGAATGCACTGCCTGAAAGGGTGGTGGAGGCAGACTCAATCATGACTTTCAAAAGGAAATTGGACAAGTACCTGAAAGAAAAAGATGTGCAGGGCTACGGCGAAAGGGTGGGGAAGTGGGACTAGCTGAAGTGCTCTTGCAGAAAGCCGGCACGGGCTTGACGGGCCAAATGGCCTCCTTCTGTGGTGTAACCATTCTATGATCTACACGTTATAGCAAGTTTACTTCAACAGCACTTCTCTCCCCTGTGACCTCTACCACTGAGACAGACAAGAGCAGCAATGTCTCGGGAACACCATCACCTCCAATTTCTTCTCCATGTCACACACCATTCTGACATATATCACCTTTCCTTCATCATGGCTGGGTGAATAGCCTAGTATTCCCTACCTAACACTATTGTGGGAGTGCCATTATCACGAGGACTGCAGCAATTCAAAGAGAAGGCCTACCACCACCTGCTTAAGGCAATTAAGATAAAATGCAACTCACAGAAATCACAGAAACCCCACAATGCAGATAGAGGCCATTTCGGCCCATCGAGCCTGCACCGACACATATCCCACCCGATCCCCGTAACCCCTACACCAACACATATCCCACCCTATCCCCGTAACCCCACGTATTTAATCCCCCCTAACACCAAGGGTCAATTTATCATAGCCAATGCCAATCAACATAACCCGCACATCTTTGGACTGTGGGAGGAAGCCGGAGCACCCGGAGGAAACCCACGCAAACACGGGGAGAATGTGCAAACTCCACACAGACAGTCGCCCGAGGCCGGATTCGAACCCGGGTCCCTGGCGCTGTGAGGCAACAGTGCTAACCACTATGCCACCGTGCTGCCCTGTGCCAGTGTAACCCACATCCGGAGAACAAATTTAAAAAAACAAAGAATACCCTGTTAATGAGCCAGAACACATTCCTTTACCAAATAACCTTTTCACTGTGACAGGTTGGCCCTATTCTTCTATCCTTTTTCCCTCTGGGGCTATCTTCCTCTTACCAGCACCAACAGACAGATACTCTGGATGATGACCCCCGCACTCCAAAACCCCCAAACCCTCACCCCCCCAAAAAACCCTCACCCCCCCCAAAAACCCTCACCCCCCCCAAAAACCCTCACCCCCCCCAAAAACCCTCACCCCCCCCCCAAAAAACCCTCACCCCCCCCAAAGAAACCCTCACCCCCCCCAAAGAACCCTCACCCCCCCCAAAGAACCCTCACCCCCCAAAAAAAAACCCTCACCCCCCAAAAAAAACCCTCACCCCCCGCAAAAACCCCACACTCCAAAACCCCACACTCCAAAACCCCACACTCCAAAACCCCACACTCCAAAACCTCCAAACCTCGCACTCCAAACCTTCACACTACAAACCTTCTCTAGTCATACCTCCTAATGCTCACAATCCAAGCCCTTGCACTCCGAAACTTTGCCTATCAAACCCTCGCACCCCATACCATCATGCTCCAAAACCTCCAATACTTCACACTCCAAGCCCTCACACAAGCCCTCGCTCTCCAAGCCCTCGCTCTCCAAGCCCTCGCTCTCCAAAACCCCGCACTCCAAACCTTCTCTATTCATACCTCCTAATGCTCACAATCCATGACCTTGCACTCCGAAACTTTGCCTATCAAGCCCTCGCACTCCAAGCCCGCGCACTCCAAGCCCGCGCACTCAAAAACCTCGCAGTCCAAACCCTCGTACCCCAAATTTTCCCACTCCAGAACCTCACCCTCCAAAACCTCAGAATCCAAACCCACCAACCCTCACACTCCAAACCCTCATACTCCAAATGTACCCACTTTAGAACCTCACTCCAAAGCTTCACACGCCAAACCCTCACACTCCAATCCCACCACACTCCAAACCCTCGCACTCCAAACCCTCGCACTCCCAAACCCTCGCACTCCCAAACCCTCCAAACCCCTGCAGTCCAAACCCTCACACTCCAAACACTCGGGGAGAAATTCAGTATCGCCACGTTTGGGGCATTATACTCAAGCAGGCGCGAAATTTAGCGCCCGGCACAAATTAATCGCCACCTACTGCTAAATTGACCTGCTTCGCCCCATGAGGTGCTTGGAGCGCTAAAACAAGCGCTGCACGACTGTCCTAAGGTGCTAAGCCAGAGAAGTGAGGCGCTACCACCGAGGGTGGGCGCAGCGCAGGTGCGGCCAGTTAGCGATTGCACGCAGACATGCTGGCTCTTAAAAGGAGGTTCGATCTTGGATTGCAGCCACACCCTGTGCATCGGAGCCCCGATTCTCGGCCTGGACAGACCTGCTGTCACATTCCAATGCCTAGGACCATGGAGAGGGCCAGGGAGCGAGCGCAGCGGTTCAGTGAGGGGGCCCTGCAGGTTCTGTTTGGCGCAGTGGAGCGCAGGCGATCTATCCCGTTTCCGGACAGTGGCAGGAGGCCGCTGCCCAACGACTATCGCAAAGCTTGGAGGAAGGTGGCTCACAGAGTGACCTCCAGTAGCATGGTGCATAGGACCCCTGTGCAATGCAGGAAGAAGTTCAACGACCTCACTCGGGTCGTCAGGGTGAGTACCCTTTTCAGTATCCTCTTCATCCCTGCATGTGCACCTCACTTTATGGCCAAAGGGTCTTGAAAGCCCCAAAGCTCAGCCCTCATCCAACACCTATGGGCCTTTCATGAAACTCACAGGCACATTCAGCACTTTACACACTGTAAGGGCTATTCGACCATGGGAGGCAGTGCAGCCACGATCAGGGCTTCACACTGTAAGGGCTATGCCACCATGGGAGGCAGTGCAGCCACGATCAGGGCTTCACACTGTAAGGGCTATGCCACCATGGGAGGCAGTGCAGCCACGATCAGGGCTTCACACTGTAAGGGCTATGCCACCATGGGAGGCAGTGCAGCCAAGATCAGGGCTTCACACTGTACTCAGAGCCCGTCCTTTCTCTTGCAGGGCAAGCTGGCCCATAACAGGAGGCAGCAGCAACGGACCGGGGGAGGCTGGCCTCACCTTCAAGACCTCAGTGATCTGGAGCAGCGAGTCCAGCGGATTATGGCAGGCCGGATGATTGGCCCCGTCGCCACTGGAGATGCCGACCCCGTTCTGGACAGCAATGGTAAGGTCATCACCTTTTTGACCTCTCTCCTTCCACTTGTGCCTCACACCAGCATCCTTTGCCACTATCGAACCAATACAGTGCATTGTAGCACTCATGCCTCCCTCGCTGTCGCCCTGTCCTCATGTTAAAGCAACTCTTGTACCTCTCTGCTTTCAGATGCTGATTCGCCAGGTGAGGAGGCGGGCCCTCAAGCTGCCACGGTGAGTGATTCTGAAGGCGAGGAGGAAGAGGAAGCCGGACCATCAGTGCCACCCTCAGCCGAGGCAGCCCATGGCCATAATGGGGACACATCTTCTCTGGAGGGGAGCAGGGGGGAAGGGTCTGAGGAGGGTGAAGCTCCGGAGCCCAGCGGGCTGGCCTTCGATGATGCGGGGAGCAGGAGGAGGCCTCGTGGCGGGCGCCAGGGAACTGCTGGCCACAGGCCGGAGCCGGGAGACATGGAAGGTAGGATGAATCCGCATGGAGCGGGGCAGCTGGAGACGGTAGGACACCGGGTTGACCTTCATCAACACCGTGAAGGGACCGATGAAACGGGGCGCCAGCTTACGGGACTCCACTCGCAGTGGGAGATCCTGCGTAGAAAGCCAGACCCTCTGACCAGGACGGAATGAAGGAGCCGGTCTGCGCCGCTTGTTGGCCTGGATCAGTCGTTGCCGAGAAGCTCGTTGTAAGGCCAGCCACGCTCTCCTCCAGGTCCATCGACAGCACTGGACAAACTTCTCCGCGGAGGGAACCCCCACTTAGAGCTCCTGCTCCTGGAACAATGGAGGCTGAAAACCGAACTGGCACTCGCATGGCGACATTCCTGTGGGGGAGCAGCGCAAGGTGTTGTGCGCGTACTCAGCCCAGATGATGTGACAACTCCAGGTCGCAGGGTTAGCGGACACGAGACAACTCAGGGTCGTCTCCAGGTCTTGGTTGATCCATTCTGTTTGACCGTTAGACTGAGGGTGGAAACCCGAGGAAAGGCTGACAGTAGCTCCAATGAGCTTGTAGAAAGCTCTCCAAAACCGGGAGGTGAATTGTGGACCACGGTCAGAGACAATGTCAAGAGGCAAACCGAACAACCTGAAAACATGCTGGATCATGAGCTCGGCTGTCTCTTGGGCTGAGGGAAGTTTGGGCAAGGGCAGAAAGCGACAGGCTTTGGAGAAGCGATCTACGATGACCAGAATGACAGTGTTGCCTTGAGACGGTGGAAGGCCTGTGATGAAATCCACAGAGTGGTGTGACCAGGGGCGGGTGGGAATGGGGAGAGGATGCAGCAAACCCTGGGGGCGAGATCGAGGGTTCTTGTTTCGTGCACAAACTGCCACGAACGCCTTTACGTCCTTCTCCATGGTGGGCCACCAGAACCTTCTGCGAAGGAACTCCAGCGTCCTGGATGTGCCTGGATGATCGGTGAGTCGTGACGAATGCCCCCACTGCAGGACTTGTGAGCGTGCCGTGTTGGGAACAAAAAGGCGACCTGGTGGGCCGTTGCCAGGTCTGCCTCCCTCTGTTGTGCCTTTCTGACCAGCATCTCGATCCCCCAGCGAATCGGTGCTACAATTCGAGAAGTAGGAAGAATAGGTTCTGGTTGTCTCTCCCGCTTGGGTGGATCAAATTGCCTGGAGAGAGCATCAGGCTTGAGATTCTTGGATCCTGGACTATATGACAGGACAAAGTCAAAACGATTGAAAAACAGTGCCCAGCGAGCTCGATGAGAGTTAAGCCGTTTGGCCTCCTGGATATAGGCCAGATTCTTATGGTCTGTCCAGGCAATGAACGGGTGTTTAGACCCCTCCAGCCAATGTCTCCACTCCTCCAGTGCCAACTTAACTGCTAGTAGTTCCCTGTTTCCAATATCGTAGTTTCGTTCTGCAGGAGTGAGTTGGCGAGAAAAGAAGGCGCAAGGATGCAGTTTGTTGTCGTGAGACCGCTGGGACAAAACGGCACCCACTCCTATATCCGAGGCATCCACCTCGACAATGAAGGGGAGTGAGGGATCCGGAATCACGAGGACAGGAGCAGACGTGAAGCGCCGCTTGAGATCCTTGAAAGCCTGCGCAGCCTCAGCGGACCAACTGAACCGGGTGGAAGCGGTTTTGGTGAGGGCGTTGAGAGGGGCAGCAATGGTGCCGAAGTTCCTGATGAATCTCCGATAGAAATTAGCAAACCCCAAGAAACGTTGCACCTGTTTGAGAGAGGTGGGCGGTGGCCAATCTCAAACAGCTTGGGTCTTGCCAGGGTCCATTTGGATGTTGCCGCTGGAGATGATGAAGCCCAGAAATGAAACCGTGGAAACGTGAAACTCACACTTCTCAGCCTTGACAAACAAGAGGTTGTTAAGCAGACGTTGCAGGACTTGCCTTACATGCTGGACATGATCGTGAAGAGTTTTGGAGAAAATGAGAATGTCATCCAGGTAGACAAAGACAAAGCGATTCAGCATGTCTCGGAGGACGTAGTTGATGAGCGCCTGGAACACAGCAAGGGCGTTGGTCAATCCAAAGGGCATGACCAGGTTCTCATAGTGCCCAGTAGGTGTGTTGAATGCCTTCTTCCACTCGTCCCCTTTGCGGACGCGGATGAGGTTGTAGGCGTTGCGGAGATCCAATTTTGTGAAGACTGTGGCTCCCTGTAGTAGCTCGAAGGCCGTCGACATGAGCGGAAGAGGATAACGGTTTTTTATAGTAATCCTGTTAAGGCCACGGTAGTCGATGCAGGGGCGGAGACCTCCATCTTTCTTACTCACGAAGAAAAAACCGGCACCAGCAGGAGAGGTGGACGGACGGATGAAGCCAGCGGCGAGGGCGTCACGGATGTAATCCTCCATGGCGGCGGTCTCTGGAGCAGAAAGGGAGAAGATCCTACCCCTAGGTGGGCATGTCCCAGGCAGGAGGTCAATGGCACAGTCATATGGCCTATGAGGGGGAAGTGATGTGGCTCGAACCTTACTGAAGACCTCTTTTAAATCCTCATACTCGGGAGCCACTCGGGACAATTCAGAGTGCGATGGGGACTCCTGGGGCTGGGAAGGAGACTTGGAGCGAAGACAGGTGGTAGGGCAGACGGAGCCCAATTCCGTAAGCTGGCCGGCGGCCCAATCCAAGCGAGGATTATGGCAGGCCAACCAAGGGTAACCCAGAACTAAAGGAAACACGGGAGAGTGGATAAGGGAGAATTGGATGGTCTCGAAATGTTGTCCTTCCACGCCCAAACACAGGGGGGCAGTATGATGGTGAATAGTTCCAGAGCGCAGGGGTCTTCCATCCAGGGCGACAACAGTGAGGGGGTGATCAGGATGGGTCAGGGGAATCTTGAGCTGTTTAGCCAAACCCAGATCCATGAAGTTACCATCGGACCCAGAATCCACCAGGGCCTTAAGATCATGTTGTTGATTGCCCCAGAAAAGGGAGGATGCCAGCAGGACCCTAGAAACAGTGGGGCCGGGAGGGATGGCTACGCTCATCTCAGGTCCCTCCGTCCTGGACGAGCCCTGGCTTTTCCCACTAACTTTGGGCAAGAAGAGCGAAAGTGGCCCGGTTCCCCACAATAGAGGCAAGATCCCCCTCTCATTCGGCGATCACGTTCAGGCTGCGAGAGACGAGTTACTCCCAACTGCATGGGCTCTTCTGGATCAGTCAAAGATGGACTCGGGATGGCTTGGAGGTTCTCGGATGGCTTCGAAGCAGGGAAGGCTCTTGTCTCCGGAAGTGGGGTGAAGAAGGAGTGGCGTTCTCTTCGCCCCTCACGGAGACAATTATCCACTCGAATGGAGATATCAGAGAGACTCCAAATCACTCACCGGGTCTCTGGAAGCCAGTTTGTCCTTGATTTCATCCGTGAGACCGTGGCGAAAGGTGGCGATGAGCGCCTCCGAATTCCATTGGCTCTCTGCAGCGAGAGTGCGAAACTCAATAGCGTAGTCCGCAACGCTACGAGCCCCCTGGCGAAGCCGAAGTAGTTTGTTAGATGCCACTCTCCCACTGACAGAATGATCAAAGACCCTTCTCATCTCCTCAGAGAAAAGTTGGTAGTTTGAACATGCCGGAGTTTGCTGTTCCCAGACGGCCGTAGCCCAGGTAAGTGCTTTGCCGGTGAGTAGCGAAATGATGTAGGCTACTCGGGAACGGTCACTGGGAAATAATGAAACTTGTAGTTGGAAAGCCAGGGAACACTGGGTTAGAAAGCTTCAACATCCTCCTGGGTTACCATCGTAGCGCTCGGGTGCAGGTAATCGGGGTTCTTTCAGAGGGGGAGGCAAAACCGGAGGAGCGGGTAATGGTGCTGGAGTAGCTTGGGTCACCTGACTCTGGCTCTGATGGAAAGCAATGACGAGGGCCTCCAGCTGTTTCAGGCTTCAGGAGAATGACGTGGCAAGGCACCGCAGTTCGTCCAAGATCAGTTGTAGCTGTTCAATCATTTGTCGCAGCCATTGGTCCTTCTCTGCTGGGTCCATTGTTTGGCTCAGTCTTGCTGTGAGGAATGGAACTTGGTGAACCCAACTGCAAGAAGGCAAACTGAGGCAGAGGTTAGGTTGCAAAAACAAAGATAGACTTTACTTGAAATAAACAAAATAACAACAGCACAGATCCAGCCTAGCAGGCCAGCAAGACGATCACAAGGCAGTGAAAATCAAGACTGAGCAAAGAACATAAACTAAGCACCATTTAAATAGTAGGCATATAACTATGCACAGGTGAGTACAATTAGGAATAAAGAAGGACACAATTAAGAGTTCATGGTGCCCTCTGGTGGCGAGGCGAGGCAGAATCTGGGTCATTCCTGACACACACTCCATACCCACACACCCCAAATCCTCACACTCCAAACCCTCACACTGCAAACACTCACACTCCAAACCCTCACACTCCAAACCTTCACACTCCAAACCCTCACACTCCAAACCCACACACTCCACACCCTCGCAATCCAAACCAACACACTCCAAACACTCACACTCTAAACCCTCACATTCCAAACCTGCACACTCCAAACACTCACACTCCAAACCCGCACACTCCAAAACCACACACTCCAAATCCACAGACTCCAAATCCACACACTCCAAACCTTCACACTCCAAACCCTCACACTCCAAACCCACACACTCCAAACCAACACACTCCAAACACTCACACTCTAAACCCTCACATTCCAAACCTGCACACTCCAAACACTCACACTCCAAACCCGCACACTCCAAAACCACACACTCCAAATCCACAGACTCCAAATCCACACACTCCAAACCTTCCCACTCCAAACCCGCACATTCCAAATCCACACACTCCAAATCGACACATCCAAACCCTCGCACTCCAAACCCTGGCACTCCAAACCCACACACTCCAAACCCTGGCACTCCAAACCCACACACTCCAAACCCTCGCACTCCAAACTCTCACACTCCAAACCCACACGCTCCAAACCCTCACACTCCAAACCCTCACACTCCAAACCCTCACACTCCAAACCCTCACACTCCAAACCCTCACACTCCAAACCCGCACATTCCAAACGCACACACTCCAAATCCACACATCCAAAACATCGCACTCCAAACCCTGGCACTCCAAACCCACACACTCCATACCCTCACACTCCAAACCCTCACACTCCAAACCCATACACTCCAAACACTCACACTCCAAACTCACACACTCCAAAATCTCACACACCATAGAGTCATAGAGTCATAGAGTAATACAGCACGGATAGAGGCCCTTCGGCCCATCGTGTCCGCGCTGGCCATCAAGCCCTGTCTAATCTAATCCCATATTCCAGCATTTGGCCCGTAGCCTTGTATGCTATGGCATTTCAAGTGCTCATCCAAATGCTTCTTAAATGTTGTGAGGGTTTCTGCCTCCACAACCCTTTCAGGCAGTGAGTTCCAGACTCCAACCACCCTCTGGGTGAAAAAGTTCTTTCTCAAATCCCCTCTAAACCTCCTGCCCTTTACCTTGAATCTATGCCCCCTAGTTATTGACCCCTCTACTAAGGGAAAAAGCTCCTCAGCATCCATCCTATCTATGCCCCTCATAATTTTGTACACCTCAATCATGTCCCCCCTCAGCCTCCTCTGCTCCAAGGAAAACAAACCCAATCTGCCCAGTCTCTCTTCATAGCTGAAGCGCTCCAGCCCTGGTAACATCCTGGTGAACCTCCTCTGCACCCTCTCTAACGCGATCACATCCTTCCTGTAGTGTGGCGACCAGAACTGCACACAGTATTCCAGCTGTGGCCTAACCAGTGTTTTATACAGCTCCATCATAACCTCCTTGCTCTTATATTCAATGCCTCGGCTAATGAAGGCAAGTATCCCATAGGCCTTTTTTACCACCTTATCCACCTGTTCCGCCGCCTTCAGGGATCTGTGTACTTGCACACCCAGATCCCTCTGACCCTCCGTCTTGCCTAGGGTCTTTCCATTCATTGTGTATTCCCTTGCCTTGTTAGTCCCCCCAAAGTGCATCACCTCGCACTTTTCCGGGTTAAATTCCATTTGCCACTGTTCCGCCCATCTGACCAACCCATCTATATCGTCCTGCAGACTGAGGCTACCCTCCTCGCTATTTACCACCCTACCAATTTTTGTATCATCCGTGAACTTACTGATCATACCCTTTACATTCATATCCAAGTCATTAATGTAGACCACAAACAGCAAGGGACCCAGCACCGATCCCTGTGGTACCCCACTGGCCACAGGCTTCCAGTCACAAAAACAACCTTCGACCATCACCATCTGCCTTCTGCCACTAAGCCAGTTTTGTATCCAATGTGCCAAGGCACCCTGGATTCCATGGGCTCTTACCTTCTTGACCAGTCTCCTGTGCGGGACTTTATCGAAGGCCTTACTGAAATCCATGCATACCACATCCACTGCGTTACCCTCATCCACACACCTAGTCACCCCCTCAAAAAATTCAATCAAATTAGTCAGACATGATCTTCCCTTGACAAAGCCATGTTGACTATCCCTGATTAATCCTTGCCTCTCCAAGTGGAGACAAATTTTGTCCCTCAGGATTTTTTCCAATAATTTTCCTACCACTGATGTTAGGCTCACTGGCCTGTAGTTCCCCGGTTTTTCCCTACTACCCTTCTTGAATAATGGTACTACATTAGCGGCTGTCCAGTCCTCTGGCACATCCCCTGTGGCCAGAGAGGTCCTGAATATATGTGTTAGAGCCCCCGCAATCTCCTCCTTTGCCTCACACAGCAGCCTGGGATACATTTCATCCGGGCCTGGGGATTTATCCATTTTTAGGCCAGCTAAAACCGCCAATACCTCCTCCCTCTCGATGTTAATATGTTCGAGCATATCACAGTCCCCCCGCCCTATTTCTATGTCTACATCATCCTTCTCCATAGTGAAAACAGATGCAAAAAATTCACCAAATCCAAACCCTCCAAACACACGCACTCCAAACCCTCGCACTCCAAACCCTAGCACTCCAAACCAACACACGCCAAATCCTCACACTCCAAGCTCTCACACTCCAAACCCTTGCACTCCAAACCCTCACACTCCAAATCCTCCCAGTCCAAACCCGCACATTCCAAATCCACACACTCCAAATCAACACATCCAAACCCTGGCACTCCAAACCCTGGCACTCCAAACCCACACACTCCAAACACTCGCACTCCAAACCCTCACACTCCAAAACCACACACTCCAAACCCTCACAGTCCAAACCCTCACACTCCAAACCCTCACACTCCAAACCCGCACATTCCAAACCCACACACTCCAAATCCACACATCCAAACCCTCACACGCCAAACCCTGGCACTCCAAACACACACACTCCAAACCCTCACACTCCAAACCCTCACACTCCAAACCCACACTCTCCAAACCCATACACTCCAAACACTCACACTCCAAACTCACACACTCCAAAATCTCACACACCAAATCCACACACTCCAAACACTCGCACTCCCAACCCACACACTCCAAGCCCTCGCAATCCAAACCCTCGCACTCCAAACCCTGGCACTCCAAACCCACACACGCCAAATCCTCACACTCCAAGCTCTCACACTCCAAACCCTTGCACTCCAAACCCTCACAGTCCAAACCCTCACACTCCAAACCCTCACACTCCAAACCTGCAGATTCCAAATCAACACACTCCAAACCCACACACGCCAAAGCCTCACACTCCAAGCTCTCACACTCCAAACCCACGCACTCCAAACCCTCACACTCCAAACCCTGGCACTCCAAACCCACACACGCCAAACCCTCACACTCCAAGCTCTCAAACTCCAAAATCGCACTCCAAACCCACACACTCCAAACCCTCACCCTCCAAACACTCACACTCCAAACTCACTCACTCCAAAACCCCACAAACCAAACCCTCGCACTCCAAACCCTCACACACCAAACCCTCACATTCCAAACCCTGACACTCAAAACGCACACAATCCAAACCCACACAGTACAAGCCCTCACACTCCAAGCCCTCGCACTCCAAACCCTCACACTCCAAACCCACATAATCCAAATCCTTGCACTCCAAACCCTCACACTCCAAACCCTCACATTACAAACCCACACATTCCAAACCATCACACTCAAAACCCACACACTCCAAACCCACACACTCCAAGCCCAAACACTCCAAACCCGCACACTCCAAACCCACACACCAAACCCTCACACTCCAAACACTCACACTCCAAACCCTCACACACCAAACCCTCACGCTACAAACCCTCGCACTCCAAACCAACACATTCCAAACTATCACACTCCAAAACCTCACACTCCAAACCCACACACTCCAAATACACACACCAAAGCCACACACTGCAAACCCTCGCACTCCAAATCAACACACTCCAAACACTCACACTCTAAACCCTCACACTCCAAACCTGCACACTCCAAACACTCACACTCCAAACCCGCACACTCCAAAACCACACACTCCAAATCCACAGACTCCAAACCCATACACTCCAAACCCTCACAGTCCAAACCCTCACACTCCAAATCCTCACACTCCAAACCCGCACATTCCAAATCCACACATTCCAAATCGACACATCCAAACCCTCGCACTCCAAACCCTGGCACTCCAAACCCACACACTCCAAACCCTCACACTCCAAACCCTCACACTCCAAACCCTTGCACTCCAAACCCACACACTCCAAACCCTCACAGTCCGAACCCTCACACTCCAAACCCTCACACTCCAAACCCGCACATTCCAAATCCACACACTCCAAATCCACACATCCAAACACTCGTACTCCAAACCCTGGCACTCCAAACCCACACACTCCAAACCCTTGCACTCCAAACCCTCACACTCCAAATCCACACTCTCCAAACCCATACACGCCAAACACTCACACTCCAAACTCACACACTCCAAAATCTCACACACCAAATCCACACACTCCAAACACTCGCACTCCCAACCCGCACACTCCAAGCCCTCGCAATCCAAACCCACACACTCCAAACCCACGCACTCCAAACACTCGCACTCCAAACCCTGGCACTCCAAACCCACACACGCAAAATGCTCACACTCCAAGCTCTCACATTCCAAACCCTTGCACTCCTAACCCTCACACTCCAAACCTGCACATTCCAAATCCACACACTCCAAACCCACACACGCCAAACCCTCACACTCCAAGCTCTCACACTCCAAACCAATGCACTCCAAACCCTCGCACTCCAAACCCTGGCACTCCAAACCCTCACACTCCAAACCCTCACACTCCAAACCTGCACATTCCAAATCCACACCCTTCAAATACTCACACTCCAAATTCACTCACTCCAAAACCCCACAAACCAAACCCTCGCACTCCAATCCCTCACACAGCAAACCCTCACGTTCCAAACCCTGACACTCAAAACCCACACAATCCAAACCCACACAGTCCAAGCCCTCACACTCCAAGCCCTCGCACTCCAAACCCTCACACTCCAAACCCACACAATCCAAATCCTTGCACTCCAAACGCTCACACTCCAAACCCACACACTCCAAACCCACAGGCTCCAAGCCCAAACAGTCCAAACCCGCAGAGTCGAAACACACACACCAAACCCTCGCACTCCAAACACTCACACTCCAAACCCTCACACACCAAACCCTCACATTACAAACACTCGCACTCCAAACTAACACATTCCAAACCCTCACACTCCAAACCCACACACTCCAAACCCACACACTCCAAATCCACACTCCAAATCCGCACACCCCAAAATCACACACTCCAAAACCACACACTCCAAATACATACACCAAAGCCACACACTCCATACCCTCGCGCTCCAAATCAACACACTCCAAACACTCACACTCCAAACCCATACACACCAAACCCTCGCACGCCAAACCCTCGCACTCCAAACCCACACACTCCAAACCCTCACAGTCCAAACCCTCACACTCCAAACCCTCACACTCCTAACCCGCACATTCCAAATCCACACACTCCAAATCCACACATCCAAATCCTCGTACTCCAAACCCTGGCACTCCAAATCCACACACTCCAAACCCTCGCACTCCAAACCCTCACACTCCAAATCCACACTCTGCAAACCCATACACTCCAAACACTCACACTTCAAACCCACACACTCCAAATCCGCACACCCCAAAATCACACATTCCAAAACCACACACTCCAAATACACACACCAAAGCCACACACTCCATACCCTCGCACTCCAAATCAACACACTCCAAACAGTCACACTCTAAACCCTCACACTCCAAACCTGCACACTCCAAACACTCACACTCCAAACCCGCAAACTCCAAAATCATACACTCCAAATCCACAGACTCCAAACCCATACACTCCAAACCCTCACAGTCCAAACCCTCACACTCCAAATCCTCACACTCCAAACCCGCACATTCCAAATCCACACACTCCAAATCGACACATCCAAACCCTGGCACTCCAAACCCTGGCACTCCAAACCCATACACACCAAACCCTCGCACTCCAAACCCTCGCACTCCAAACCCACACGCTCCAAACCCTCACAGTCCAAACCCTCACACTCCAAACCCTCACACTCCAAACCTGCACATTCCAAATCCACACACTCCAAATCCACACATCCAAACCCTCGTACTCCAAACACTGGCACTCCAAATCCACACACTCCAAACCCTCGCACTCCAAACCCACACACTTCAAATCCACACTCCAAATCCGCACACTCCAAATACACACACCAAAGCCACACACTCCATACCCTCGCACTCCAAATCAACACACTCCAAACACTCACACTCCAAACCCGCACACTCCAAAATCATACACTCCAAATCCACAGACTCCAAACCCACACACTCCAAACACTCACAGTCCAAACACTCACACACCAAATCCTCACAGTCCAAACCCGCACATTCCAAATCCACACACTTCAAATCGACACATCCAAACCCTCGCACTCCAAACCCTGGCACTCCAAATCCACACACTCCAAACCCTCGCACTCCAAACCCTCACACTCCAAATCCACACTCTCCAAACCCATACACTCCAAACACTCACACTCCAAACTCACACACTCCAAAATCTCACACACCAGATCCACACACTCCAAACACTCGCACTCCCAAACCACACACTCCAAGCCCTCGCAATCCAAACCCACACACTCCCAACCAACGCACTCCAAGCCCTCGCACTCCAAACCCTGGCACTCCAAACCCACACACGCCAAATCCTCACACTCCAAGCTCTCACACTCCAAACCCTTGCACTCCAAACACTCACAGTCCAAACCCTCACATTCCAAACCCTCACACTCCAAACCTGCACATTCCAAATCCACACACTCCAAACCCAAACACGCCAAACCCTCGCGCTCCAAACCCACACAATCCAAACACTCACCCTCCAAACACTCACACTCCAAACTCACTCACTCCAAAACCCCACAAATGAAACCCTCGCACTCCAAACCCTCACACACCAAACCCTCACATTCCAAACCCTGACACTCAAAACCCACATAATCGAAACCCATACAGTCCAAGCCCTCACACTCCAAGCCTTCGCACGCCAAACCCTCACACTCCAAACCAACACAATCCAAATCCTTGCACTCCAAACCCTCACACGAAAAAACCCTCACACTCCAAGCGCTCACACTCCAAACCCTCACACTCCAAACCCACCCACTCCAAACCCTCACCCTTCAAACACTCACACTCCAAACTCATTCACTCCAAAACCCCACAAACCAAACGCTCACACTCCAAACCCTCACACACCAAACCCTCACATTCCAAACCCTGACACTCAAAACCCACACAATCCAAACCCACACACTTCAAGCCCTCACACTCCAAGCCCTCGCACTCCAAAACCTCACACTCCAAACCCACAAAATCCAAATCCTTACACTCCAAACTCTCACACTCCAAACCCTCACATTCCAAACCCACACATTCCAAACCATCGCACTCAAAACCCACACACTCCAAACCCACACACTCCAAGCCCAAACACTCCAAACCCGCACACTCCAAATCCACACACCAAACCCTCGCACTCCAAACACTCACACTCCAAACCCTCACACACCAAACCCTCACACTACAAACCCTCACACAACAAACCAACACATTCCAAACCCTCACACTACAAACCCTCACACTCCAAACCCACACACTCCAAATCCACACTCCTAATCCGCACACCCCAAAATCACACACTCCAAAACCACACACTCCAAATACACACACCAAAGCCACACACTCCAAACCCTCGCACTCCAAACCAAAACACTCCAAACACTCACACTCTAAACCATCACACTCCAAACCCTCACATGCCAAACACTCACACTCCAAACCTGCACACTCTAAAACTACACACTCCAAATCCACACACTCCAAACCCACACACTCCAAACCCTCACACTTCCAAACCCACACACCCCAAACCCAGACACTCCAAACCCTCGCACTCCAAACCCTCACACTCCAAACCCACACACTCCAAACTCTCACATTCCAAACCCTCATAAGCCAAATACTCACACTCCAAACCCGCACACTCCAAACCCACGCACCAAACACTCGCACTCCAAAAACTCACACTACAAACCCTCACACACCAAACCCTCAGACTACAAACCCTCGCACTCCAAACCAACACATTCCAAACCCTCACTCTCCAAACCAACACACTCCAATCACTCACACTCTAAACCCTCACACTCCAAACCTGCACACTCCAAACACGCACACTCCAAACCCGCACACTCCAAAACTACACACTCCAAACCCACATTCTCCAAACCCACACACTCTTAACCCTCGCACTCCCAAACCTCACACTCCAAACCCACACACTCCAAATCCTCACACTCCAAACCCTCACAATGCAAAAACTCACACTCCAAACCATCGCACTCCAAACCTTCACAATCCAAACCCTCACACTCCAAACTCACACACTCCAAACCCTCGCAATCCAAACCAACACACTCCAATCACTCACACTCTAAACCCTCACACTCCAAACCTGCACACTCCAAACACGCAACGCCAAACCCGCACACTCCAAAACTACACACTCCAAATCCACAGACTCCAAACCCACACACTCCAAACCCTCACAGTCCAAATCCTCACAATCTAAATCCTCACACTCCAAATCCGCACATTCCAAATCCACACACTCCAAATCGACACATCCAAACCCTGGCAGTCCAAACCCTGGCACTCCAAACCCACACACGCCAAACCCTCGCAGTCCAAACCCTCGCACTCCAAACCCACACACTCCAAATCCTCACAGTCCAAACCCTCACACTCCAAACCCTCACACCCCAAACCCGCACATTCCAAATCCACACACTCCAAATCCACACATCCAAACCCTCGTACTCCAAACCCTGGCACTCCAAACCCACACACTCCAAACACTCGCACTCCAAACCCTCACACTCCAAACCCACACTCTCCAAACCCATACACTCCAAACACTCACACTCCAAACTCACACACTCCAAAATATCACACACCAAATCCACACACTCCAAACACTCGCACTCCCAACCCACACACTCCAAGCCCTCGCAATCCAAACCCACACACTCCAAACCCACGCACTCCAAACCCTCGCACTCCAAACCCTCGCACTCCAAACCCACACATGCCAAATCCTCACACTCCAAGCTCTCACACTCCAAACCCTTGCACTCCAAACCCTTACAGTCCAAACCCTCACACTCCAAACCCTCACACTCCAAACACGCACATTCCAAATCCACACACTCCAAACCCACACACGCCAAACCCTCACACTCAATGCTCTCACACTCCAAACCCACGCACTCCAAACCCTCGCACTCCAATCACTGGCACTCGAAACCCACACACGCCAAACCCTCACAATCCAAGCTCTAACACTCCAAACCCTCGCACTCCAAACCCACACACTCCATACCCTCACCCTTCAAACACTCACACTCCAAACTCACTCACTCCAAAACCCCACAAACCAAACCCTCACACTCCAAACCCTCACACACCAAACCCTCACATTCCAACCCCTGACACTCAAAACCCACACAATCCAAACCCACACAGTCCAAGCCCTCACACTCCAAGCCCTCGCACTCCAAACCCTCACACTGCAAATCCTCACAGTCCACACCCTCCCAATCCAAACTCTCACACTCCAAAACCGCACACTCCAAACCCTCGCACTCTACACCCTCACACTCCAAACCCTCACACTTCATACCCTCACACTCCAGGCCCTCAAACTCCAAACCCTCACACTGCAAACCTTCAAACTCCAAAACCTCACACTCCAAAACTTCACACTCCAAACCCTCACATTCCACACATTCACAATCCAAAGCCTCACACTCCAAACCCTCACACTCCAACACACTCCAAACCCACAAACTTCAAAACCTCACACTCCATACCCTCACACTCCAACACACTCCAAACCCACATACTTGAAAACCTCACACTCCAAACCCTCACAATCCAACACACTCCAAACCCACAAACTTCAAAACCTCGCATTCCAAACCCGCAAACTTCAAAACCTCAAACTCCAAACCCTCACACTCCAAACCCTCACACTCCAAACCCTCAACTCCAAACGCACACACTCCAAACCCTCACAATCCAAACCTTCGCACTCCAAACGCTCACACTCCAAAATCGCACACTCCACACCCTCACACTCCAAGCCATCTAACCACAAACCCTCGCACTTCAAACCCTCACAGTCCAAACCCTCACACTACAAACCCTCACATTCCACACCCTCACAATCCAAATACTCACACTCCAAACCCGCACACTCCAAACCCACACACCAAACCCTAGCACTCCAAATTCTAACACTCCAAACCCTCACACACTAAACCCTCACACGACAAATCCTTGCACTCCAAACCAACACATTCCAAACCCTCACACTCCAAACCCTCGCACTCCAAACACACACTCTCCAAATCCATACACTCCAAACACTAACACTCCAAACTCACACACTCCAAAATCTCACACACCAAACCCACACACTCCAAACACTCGCATTCCCAACCCACACACTCCAAGCCCTCGCACTCCAAACCCTCACACTCCAAACCCTTGCAATCCAATCCCTGGCACTCCAAACCCACACATGCCAAACCCTCACACTCCAAACCCTTGCACTCCAAACACTCACACTCCAAACCCACACACACCAAACCCTCACACTACAAACCCTCGCACTCCAAACCAACACATTCCAAACCCTCAAACTCCAAACCCTCACACTCCAAACCCACAATCTCCAAATCCACATCCTCCAAACACTCACACTCCAAATCCACACACTCCAAGTCCACAAACTCCAAGCCCTCACACTCAAAACCCACACAATCCAAATCCACACTCCAAATCCCCACACCCCAAAATCACACACTCCAAAACCACACACTCCAAATACACACACTCCAAAGCCACACACTCCAAACCATTGCACTCCAAACCAACACACTCCAAACACTCACACTCTAATCCATTACACTCGAAACCCGCACACTCCAAACCCACACACCAAACCCTCGCACTCCAAACACTCACACTCCAAACCCTCACACACCAAACCCTCTCACTACAAACACTCGCACTCCAAACCAACACATTCCAAACCCTCACACTCCAAACCCTCACACTCCAAACCCACACAGTTCAAATCCACACTCCAAATCCGCACACTCCAAATACACACACCAAAGCCACACACTCCATACCCTCGCACTCCAAATCAACACACTCCAAACACACACACTCCAAACCCGCACACTCCAAAATCATACACTCCAAATCCACAGACTCCAAACCCACACACTCCAAACCCTCACAGTCCAAACACTCACACACCAAATCCTCACAGTCCAAACCCGCACATTCCAAATCCACACACTCCAAATCGACACATCCAAACCCTGGCACTCCAAATCCACACACTCCAAACCCTCGCACTCCAAACCCTCACACTCCAAATCCACACTCTCCAAACCCATACACTCCAAACACTCACACTCCAAACTCACACACTCCAAAATCTCACACACCAGATCCACACACTCCAAACACTCGCACTCCGAACACACACACTCCAAGCCCTCGCAATCCAAACCCACACACTCCAAACCAACGCACTCCAAACCCTCGCACTCCAAACTCTGGCACTCCAAACCCACACACGCCAAATCCTCACACTCCAAGCTCTCACACTCCATACACTTGCACTCCAAACACTCACAGTCCAAACCCTCACACTCCAAACCCTCACTCTCCAAACCTGCACATTCCAAATCCACACACTCCAAACCCACACACGCCAAACCCTCACGCTCCAAACCCACACAGTCCAAACACTCACCCTCCAAACACTCACCCTCCAAACTCACTCACTCCAAAACCCCACAAATGAAACCCTCGCACTCCAAACCCTCACACACCAAACCCTCACATTCCAAACCCTGACACTCAAAACCCACTTAATCGAAACCCACACAGTCCAAGCCCTCACACTCCAAGCCTTCGCACACCAAACCCTCACACTCCAAACCCACACAATCCAAATCCTTGCACTCCAAACAATCACACTCCAAACCCACACACGCCAAACCCTCACACTCCAAGCTCTCACACTCCAAACCCTCACACTCCAAACCCACACACTCCAAACCCTCACCCTTCAAACACTCACACTCCAAACGCATTCACTCCAAAACCCCACAAACCAAACGCTCACACTCCAAACCCTCACACACCAAACCCTCACATTCCAAACCCTGACACTCAAAACCCACACAATCCAAACCCACACACTCCAAGCCCTCACACTCCAAGCCCTCGCACTCCAAAACCTCACACTCCAAACCCACAAAATCCAAATCCTTACACTCCAAACTCTCACACTCCAAACCCTCACATTCCAAACCCACACATTCCAAACCATCGCACTCAAAACCCACACACTCCAAACCCACATACTCCAAGCCCAAACACTCCAAACCCGCACACTCCAAACCCACACACCAAACCCTCGCACTCCAAACACTCACACTCCAAACCCTCACACACCAAACCCTCACACTACAAACCCTCACACTACAAACCAACACATTCCAAACCCTCACACTCCAAACCCTCACACTCCAAACCCACACACTCCAAATCCACACTCCTAATCCGCACACCCCAAAATCACACACTCCAAAACCACACACTCCAAATACACACACCAAAGCCACACACTCCAAACCCTCGCACTCCAAACCAAAACACTCCAAACACTCACACTCTAAAAACCATCACACTCCAAACCCTCACACTCCAAACACTCACACTCCAAACCTGCACACTCTAAAACTACACACCCCAAACCCAGACACTCCAAACCCTCGCACTCCAAATCCACATCCTCCAAATCCAAACACTCCAAGTCCACAAACTCCAAAACCTCACACTCCAAACCCACACACTCCAAATCCACACTCCAAATCCGCACACCCCAAAATCACACACTCCAAAACCACACACTCCAAATACACACTCCAAAGCCACACACTCGAAACCCTCGCACTCCAAACCAACACACTCCAAACCCTCACACTCCAAACCCACATTCTCCAAACCCACACACTCTTAACCCTCGCACTCCCAAATCTCACACTCCAAACCCACACACTCCAAATCCTCACACTCCAAACCCTCACAATGCAAAAACTCACACTCCAAACCATCGCACTCCAAACCTTCACAATCCAAACCCTCACACTCCAAACTCACACACTCCAAACCCTCGCAATCCAAACCAACACACTCCAATCACTCACACTCTAAACCCTCACACTCCAAACCTGCACACTCCAAACACGCAACTCCAAACCCGCACACTCCAAAACTACACACTCCAAATCCACAGACTCCAAACCCACACACTCCAAACCCTCACAGTCCAAATCCTCACAATCTAAATCCTCACACTCCAAATCCGCACATTCCAAATCCACACACTCCAAATCGACACATCCAAACCCTGGCAGTCCAAACCCTGGCACTCCAAACCCACACACGCCAAACCCTCGCAGTCCAAACCCTCGCACTCCAAACCCACACACTCCAAATCCTCACAGTCCAAACCCTCACACTTCAAACCCTCACACCCCAAACCCGCACATTCCAAATCCACACACTCCAAATCCACACATCCAAACCCTCGTACTCCAAACCCTGGCACTCCAAACCCACACACTCCAAACCCTCGCACTCCAAACCCTCACACTCCAAACCCACACTCTCCAAACACATACACTCCAAACACTCACACTCCAAACTCACACACTCCAAAATATCACACACCAAATCCACACACTCCAAACACTCGCACTCCCAACCCACACACTCCAAGCCCTCGCAATCCAAACCCACACACTCCAAACCCACGCACTCCAAACCCTCGCACTCCAGACCCTCGCACTCCAAACCCACACACGCCAAACCCTCACACTCCAAGCTCTCACACTCCAAACCTTTGCACTCCAAACCCACACACTCCAAACCCTCACCCTCCAAACGCTCACACTCCAAACTCACTCACTCCAAAACCCCACAAACCAAACCCTCGCACTCCAAACCCTCACACTGCAAACCCACAACCTGCAAACCCACACACTCCAAACACTCACACTCCAAACCCGCACACTCCAAAACTACACACTCCAAATCCACAGACTCCAAACCATACACTCCAAACCCTCACAGTCCAAATCCTCACAATCCAAATCCGCACACTCCAAACCCGCACATTCCAAATCCACACACTCCAAATCGACACATCCAAACCCTCGCACTCCAAACCCTGGCACTCGAAACCCACACACTCCAAACCCTCACAGTCTAAACCCTCACACTCCAAACCCACACACTCCAAATCGTCCCAGTCCAAACCCTCACACTCCAAACCCTCACACTCCAAACCCGCACATTCCAAATCCCCACACTCCAAATTCACACATCCAAACCCTCGTACCCCAAACCCTGGTACTCCAAACCCACACACTCCAAACCCTCGCACTCCAAACCCTCACACTCCAAACCCACACTCTCCAAACCCATACACTCCAAACACTCACACTCCAAATCCACACACTCCAAACACTCGCACTCCCAACCCACACACTCCAAGCCCTCACAATCCAAACCCACACACTCCAAACCCACGCACTCCAAACCCTCACACTCCAAACCCTGGCACTCCAAACCAACACACTCCAAACACTCACACTCTAAACCCTCACACTCCAAACCCTTGCACTCCAAACCAACACACTCCAAACACTCACACTCAAAACCCTCACACTCCAAACCTGCACACTCCAAACGCTCACACTCCAAAAACACACAATCCAAATCCACAGACTCCAAACCCACACACTCCAAACCCTCACAGTCCAAATCCTCACACTCCAAACCCTCACACTCCAAACCCACACATTCCAAATCCACACACTCAAAATCCACACATCCAAAACCTTGTACTCCAAACCCTGGCACTCCAAACCCACACACTCCAAACCCTCGCACTCCAAACCCACACACTCCAAACCCACACACTCCAAACCCACACACTCCAAACACTGGCACTCCAAACCCACACACGCCAAACCCTCACACTCCAAGCTCTCACACTCCAAACCCTCGCACTCCAAACCCTCACCCTCCAAACCCTCACAGTCCAAACCCTCACACTCCAAACCCTCACACTCCAAACCTTCACACTCCAAACCCTCACAGTCCAAAATCGCACACTCCACACCCTCACACTCCAAGCCATCTAACCACAAACCTTCGCACTCCAAACCCTCACACTCCAAACCCTCACACTCCAACCCTCACATTCCATACCCTCACAATCCAAATACTCACACTCCAAACCCGCACACTCCAAACCCACACACCAAACCCTCGCACTCTAAACACTCAAACTCCAAACCCTCACACACCAAACCCTCACACTAAAAACCCTCGCAATCCAAACCAGCACATTCCAAACCCTCACACTCCAAACCCTCGCACTCCAAACACACACTCTCCAAACCCACACACTCCAAACATTCGCACTCCCAACCCACACACTCCAAGCCCTCGCACTCCAAACCCTCACACTCCAAAACCTTGCAATCCAAACCCACACACTCCAAACCCACACAGTCCAAACCCTCGCACTCCAAAACCTAGCACTCCAAACCCACACACGCCAAACCCTCACACTGGAAACCCTCGCACTCCAAACACTCACACTCAAAACCCTCACACACCAAACCCTCACACTACAAACCCTCGCACTCCAAACCAACACATTCCAAACCCTCACACTCCAAATGCTCACACTGCAAACCCACGCCCTCCAAATCCACATCCTCCAAACACACACACTCCAAATCCACACACTCCAAATCCACACACTCCAAGTCCACAAACTCCAAACCCTCACATTCCAAACCCACACACTCCAAATCCGCACACTCCAAAATCACACACTTCAAAACCACACACTCCAAATACACACACTCCAAAGGCACACACTCCAAACCCTCGCACTCCAAACCAACACACTCCAAACACTCACACTCTAAACCATCACACTCCAAACTCGCACACTCCAAAACTACACACTCCAAACCCACACACTCCAAACCCTCACACTCCAAACCCACACTCTCCAAACCCACACTCTCCAAACCCTCGCACTCCAAAACCTCACACTCCAAACCCACACACTCCAAATCCTCACACTCCAAACCCTCACACTGCAAACACTCACATTCCAAACCCTCGCACTCCAAACCTTCACACTGCAAACCCTCACACTCCAAACTGACACACTCCAAACCCTCACAATCCAAACCAACAAACTCCAAACAATCACACTTCAAACCCGCACACTCCAAACCCACACACTCCAAATCCACAGACTCCAAACCCACACACTCCAAACCCTCACAGTCCAAACCCTCACACTCCAAACCCTCACACTCCAAGCCCTCGCAATCCAAACCCACACACTCCAAACCAACGCACTCCAAACCCTCGCACTCCAAACTCTGGCACTCCAAACCCACACACGCCAAATCCTCACACTCCAAGCTCTCACACTCCATACACTTGCACTCCAAACACTCACAGTCCAAACCCTCACACTCCAAACCCTCACTCTCCAAACCTGCACATTCCAAATCCACACACTCCAAACCCACACACGCCAAACCCTCACGCTCCAAACCCACACAGTCCAAACACTCACCCTCCAAACACTCACCCTCCAAACTCACTCACTCCAAAACCCCACAAATGAAACCCTCGCACTCCAAACCCTCACACACCAAACCCTCACATTCCAAACCCTGACACTCAAAACCCACTTAATCGAAACCCACACAGTCCAAGCCCTCACACTCCAAGCCTTCGCACACCAAACCCTCACACTCCAAACCCACACAATCCAAATCCTTGCACTCCAAACAATCACACTCCAAACCCACACACGCCAAACCCTCACACTCCAAGCTCTCACACTCCAAACCCTCACACTCCAAACCCACACACTCCAAACCCTCACCCTTCAAACACTCACACTCCAAACGCATTCACTCCAAAACCCCACAAACCAAACGCTCACACTCCAAACCCTCACACACCAAACCCTCACATTCCAAACCCTGACACTCAAAACCCACACAATCCAAACCCACACACTCCAAGCCCTCACACTCCAAGCCCTCGCACTCCAAAACCTCACACTCCAAACCCACAAAATCCAAATCCTTACACTCCAAACTCTCACACTCCAAACCCTCACATTCCAAACCCACACATTCCAAACCATCGCACTCAAAACCCACACACTCCAAACCCACATACTCCAAGCCCAAACACTCCAAACCCGCACACTCCAAACCCACACACCAAACCCTCGCACTCCAAACACTCACACTCCAAACCCTCACACACCAAACCCTCACACTACAAACCCTCACACTACAAACCAACACATTCCAAACCCTCACACTCCAAACCCTCACACTCCAAACCCACACACTCCAAATCCACACTCCTAATCCGCACACCCCAAAATCACACACTCCAAAACCACACACTCCAAATACACACACCAAAGCCACACACTCCAAACCCTCGCACTCCAAACCAAAACACTCCAAACACTCACACTCTAAAAACCATCACACTCCAAACCCTCACACTCCAAACACTCACACTCCAAACCTGCACACTCTAAAACTACACACCCCAAACCCAGACACTCCAAACCCTCGCACTCCAAATCCACATCCTCCAAATCCAAACACTCCAAGTCCACAAACTCCAAAACCTCACACTCCAAACCCACACACTCCAAATCCACACTCCAAATCCGCACACCCCAAAATCACACACTCCAAAACCACACACTCCAAATACACACTCCAAAGCCACACACTCGAAACCCTCGCACTCCAAACCAACACACTCCAAACCCTCACACTCCAAACCCACATTCTCCAAACCCACACACTCTTAACCCTCGCACTCCCAAATCTCACACTCCAAACCCACACACTCCAAATCCTCACACTCCAAACCCTCACAATGCAAAAACTCACACTCCAAACCATCGCACTCCAAACCTTCACAATCCAAACCCTCACACTCCAAACTCACACACTCCAAACCCTCGCAATCCAAACCAACACACTCCAATCACTCACACTCTAAACCCTCACACTCCAAACCTGCACACTCCAAACACGCAACTCCAAACCCGCACACTCCAAAACTACACACTCCAAATCCACAGACTCCAAACCCACACACTCCAAACCCTCACAGTCCAAATCCTCACAATCTAAATCCTCACACTCCAAATCCGCACATTCCAAATCCACACACTCCAAATCGACACATCCAAACCCTGGCAGTCCAAACCCTGGCACTCCAAACCCACACACGCCAAACCCTCGCAGTCCAAACCCTCGCACTCCAAACCCACACACTCCAAATCCTCACAGTCCAAACCCTCACACTTCAAACCCTCACACCCCAAACCCGCACATTCCAAATCCACACACTCCAAATCCACACATCCAAACCCTCGTACTCCAAACCCTGGCACTCCAAACCCACACACTCCAAACCCTCGCACTCCAAACCCTCACACTCCAAACCCACACTCTCCAAACACATACACTCCAAACACTCACACTCCAAACTCACACACTCCAAAATATCACACACCAAATCCACACACTCCAAACACTCGCACTCCCAACCCACACACTCCAAGCCCTCGCAATCCAAACCCACACACTCCAAACCCACGCACTCCAAACCCTCGCACTCCAGACCCTCGCACTCCAAACCCACACACGCCAAACCCTCACACTCCAAGCTCTCACACTCCAAACCTTTGCACTCCAAACCCACACACTCCAAACCCTCACCCTCCAAACGCTCACACTCCAAACTCACTCACTCCAAAACCCCACAAACCAAACCCTCGCACTCCAAACCCTCACACTGCAAACCCACAACCTGCAAACCCACACACTCCAAACACTCACACTCCAAACCCGCACACTCCAAAACTACACACTCCAAATCCACAGACTCCAAACCATACACTCCAAACCCTCACAGTCCAAATCCTCACAATCCAAATCCGCACACTCCAAACCCGCACATTCCAAATCCACACACTCCAAATCGACACATCCAAACCCTCGCACTCCAAACCCTGGCACTCGAAACCCACACACTCCAAACCCTCACAGTCTAAACCCTCACACTCCAAACCCACACACTCCAAATCGTCCCAGTCCAAACCCTCACACTCCAAACCCTCACACTCCAAACCCGCACATTCCAAATCCCCACACTCCAAATTCACACATCCAAACCCTCGTACCCCAAACCCTGGTACTCCAAACCCACACACTCCAAACCCTCGCACTCCAAACCCTCACACTCCAAACCCACACTCTCCAAACCCATACACTCCAAACACTCACACTCCAAATCCACACACTCCAAACACTCGCACTCCCAACCCACACACTCCAAGCCCTCACAATCCAAACCCACACACTCCAAACCCACGCACTCCAAACCCTCACACTCCAAACCCTGGCACTCCAAACCAACACACTCCAAACACTCACACTCTAAACCCTCACACTCCAAACCCTTGCACTCCAAACCAACACACTCCAAACACTCACACTCAAAACCCTCACACTCCAAACCTGCACACTCCAAACGCTCACACTCCAAAAACACACAATCCAAATCCACAGACTCCAAACCCACACACTCCAAACCCTCACAGTCCAAATCCTCACACTCCAAACCCTCACACTCCAAACCCACACATTCCAAATCCACACACTCAAAATCCACACATCCAAAACCTTGTACTCCAAACCCTGGCACTCCAAACCCACACACTCCAAACCCTCGCACTCCAAACCCACACACTCCAAACCCACACACTCCAAACCCACACACTCCAAACACTGGCACTCCAAACCCACACACGCCAAACCCTCACACTCCAAGCTCTCACACTCCAAACCCTCGCACTCCAAACCCTCACCCTCCAAACCCTCACAGTCCAAACCCTCACACTCCAAACCCTCACACTCCAAACCTTCACACTCCAAACCCTCACAGTCCAAAATCGCACACTCCACACCCTCACACTCCAAGCCATCTAACCACAAACCTTCGCACTCCAAACCCTCACACTCCAAACCCTCACACTCCAACCCTCACATTCCATACCCTCACAATCCAAATACTCACACTCCAAACCCGCACACTCCAAACCCACACACCAAACCCTCGCACTCTAAACACTCAAACTCCAAACCCTCACACTAAAAACCCTCGCAATCCAAACCAGCACATTCCAAACCCTCACACTCCAAACCCTCGCACTCCAAACACACACTCTCCAAACCCACACACTCCAAACATTCGCACTCCCAACCCACACACTCCAAGCCCTCGCACTCCAAACCCTCACACTCCAAAACCTTGCAATCCAAACCCACACACTCCAAACCCACACAGTCCAAACCCTCGCACTCCAAAACCTAGCACTCCAAACCCACACACGCCAAACCCTCACACTGGAAACCCTCGCACTCCAAACACTCACACTCAAAACCCTCACACACCAAACCCTCACACTACAAACCCTCGCACTCCAAACCAACACATTCCAAACCCTCACACTCCAAATGCTCACACTGCAAACCCACGCCCTCCAAATCCACATCCTCCAAACACACACACTCCAAATCCACACACTCCAAATCCACACACTCCAAGTCCACAAACTCCAAACCCTCACATTCCAAACCCACACACTCCAAATCCGCACACTCCAAAATCACACACTTCAAAACCACACACTCCAAATACACACACTCCAAAGGCACACACTCCAAACCCTCGCACTCCAAACCAACACACTCCAAACACTCACACTCTAAACCATCACACTCCAAACTCGCACACTCCAAAACTACACACTCCAAACCCACACACTCCAAACCCTCACACTCCAAACCCACACTCTCCAAACCCACACTCTCCAAACCCTCGCACTCCAAAACCTCACACTCCAAACCCACACACTCCAAATCCTCACACTCCAAACCCTCACACTGCAAACACTCACATTCCAAACCCTCGCACTCCAAACCTTCACACTGCAAACCCTCACACTCCAAACTGACACACTCCAAACCCTCACAATCCAAACCAACAAACTCCAAACAATCACACTTCAAACCCGCACACTCCAAACCCACACACTCCAAATCCACAGACTCCAAACCCACACACTCCAAACCCTCACAGTCCAAACCCTCACACTCCAAACCCTCACACTCCAAACCCGCACATTCCAAATCCACACACTCAAAATCGACACATCCAAACCCTCGCACTCCAAACCCTGTCACTCCAAACCCACACACACCAAACCCTCGCACTCCAAACCCTCGCACTCCAAACCCACACTCTCCAACCCATACACTCCAAACACTCACAATCCAAACTCACACACTCCAAAATCTCACACACCAAACCCACACACTCCAAACACTCGCACTCCCAACCCACACACTCCTAGCCCTCGCAATCCAAACCCACATACTCCAAACCCACGCACTCCAAACTCTCGCACTTCAATCCCTGGCACTCCAAACCCACACACGCCAAACCCTGGCACTCCAAGCTCTCACACTCCAAACCCTCGCACTCCAAACACACACTCCAAACCCTCACCCTCCAAACCCTCACCCTCCAAACCCTCAGTGTCCAAACCCTCACACTCCAAACCCTCACATTCCAAACCCGCACATTCCAAAACCACACACTCCAAACCCACACACGCCACACCCTCACACTCCAAGCTCTCACACTCCAAACCCTCGCACTCCAAACCCACACACTCCAAACCCTCACGCTCCAAACACTCACACTCCAAACTCACTGACTCCAAAACTACACAAACCAAACCCTCGCACTCCAAACCCTCACACACCAAACCCTCACATTCCAAACCCTGACACTCAAAACCCACACAATCCAAACCCACACAGTCCAAGCCCTCACACTCCAAGCCCTCGCACTCCAAACCCTCACACTCCAAACCCATACAATCCAAATCCTCACACTGGAAACCCTCACATTCCAAACCCTCACACTCCAAACCCACACATTCCAAACCATCGCACTCAAAACCCACACACTCCAAACCCACACACTCCAAGCCCAAACACTCCAAACCCTCACACTCCAAACCCTCAGTCTACACCCTCCCAATCCAAACTCTCACACTCTAAACCCGCACACTCCAAACCCTCGCACTCCACACCCTCACACTCCAAACCCTCACACTTCACACACTCACAATCCAGGCCCTCAAACTCCAAACACTCACACTGCAAACCTTCAAACTCCAAACCCTCACAATCCAAAACTTGACACTCCAAACCCTCACATTCCACACATTCACACTCCAAACCCACACACTCCAAACCCACACACTCCAAACCCACACACTCCAAACCCACACCCTCCAAACCCTCATACTCCAAACTCACACACTCCAAACCCTCGCAATCCAAACCAACACACTCCAAACACTCACTCTCTAAACCCTCACACTCCAAACACTCACACTCCAAACACTCACACTCCAAACCCGCACACTCCAAAACCACACAATCCAAATCCACAGACTCCAAACCCACACACTCAAAACCCTCACAGTCCAAATCCTCACACTCAAAACCCTCACACTCCAGTCCCGCACATTCCAAATCCACACACTCAAAATCCACACATCCCAACCCTTGTACTCCAAACCTTGGCACTCCAAACCCACACACTCCAAACCCTCGCACTCCAAGCCGTCACAATCGAAAACCACACACTCCAAACCCACGCACTCCAAACCCTTGCACTCCAAACCCTGGCACTCCAAACCCACACACGCCAAACCCTCACACTCCAAGCTCTCACACTCCAAACCCTCGCACTCCAAACACTCACCCTCCAAACCCTCACAGTCCAAACCCTCACACTCCAAACCCTCACACTCCAAACATTCACACTCCAAACCCAGAGTCCAAAATCGCACACTCCACACCCTCACACTCCAAGCCATCTAACCACAAACCCTCGCACTCCAAACCCTCACACTCCAAACCCTCACACTCCAAACCCTCACATTCCATACCCTCACAATCCAAATACTCACACTCCAAACCCGCACACTCCAAACCCACACACCAAACCCTCGCACACCAAACACTCAAACTCCAATCCCTCACACACCAAACCCTCACACTACAAACCCTCGCAATCCAAACCAACACATTCCAAACTCTCACACTCCAAACCCTCGCACTCCAAACACACACTCTCCAAACCCACACACTCCAAACATTCGCACTCCCAACCCACACACTCCAAGCCCTCGCACTCCAAACCCTCACACTCCAAAATCTTGCAATCCAAGCCCACACACTCCAAACCCACACACTCCAAACCCTCGCACTCCAAAACCTAGCACTCCAAATCCACACATGCCAAACCCTCACACTGGAAACCCTCGCACTCCAAACACTCACATTCAAAACCCTCACACACCAAACCCTCACACTACAAACCCTCGCACTCCAAACCAACACATTCCAAACCCTCACACTCCAAACGCTCACACTGCAAACCCACACCCTCCAAATCCACATCCTCCAAACACACACACTCCAAATCCACACACTCCAAATCCACACACTCCAAGTCCACAAACTCCAAACCCTCACATTCCAAACCCACACACTCCAAATCCACACTCCAAATCCGCACACCCCAAAATCACACACTTCAAAACCACACACTCCAAATACACACACTCCAAAGCCACAAACTCCAAACCCTCGCACTCCAAACCAACACATTCCAAACACTCACACTCTAAACCATCACACTCCAAACTCGCACACTCCAAAACTACACACTCCAAATCCACACACTCCAAACCCACACACTCCAAACCTGCACACTCCAAACACTCACACTCCAAACCCGCACACTCCAAAACCACACAATGCAAATCCACAGACTCCAAACCCACACACTCCAAACCCTCACAGTCCAAATCCTCACACTCTAAACCCTCACACTCCAAACCCGCACATTCCAAATCCACACACTCAAAATCCACACATCCAAAACCTTGTACTCCAAACCCTGGCACTCCAAACCCACACACTCCAAACCCTCGCACTCCAAGCCGTCACAATCCAAACCCACACACTCCAAACCCACGCACTCCAAACCCTTGCACTCCAAACCCTGGCACTCCAAACCCACACACGCCAAACCCTCACACTCCAAGCTCTCACACTCCAAACCCTCGCACTCCAAACCCTCACCCTCCAAACCCTCACAGTCCAAACCCTCACACTCCAAACCCTCACAATCCAAACCTTCACACTCCAAACCCTCACATGCCAAAATCGCACACTCCACACCCTCACACTCCAAGCCATCTAACCACAAACCCTCGCACTCCAAACCCTCACACTCCAAACCCTCACACACCAAACCCTCACACTACAAACCCTCGCAATCCAAACCCTCACACTCCAAACCCTCACACTCCAAACCCTCACACACCAAACCCTCACACTACAAACCCTCGCAATCCAAACCCTCACACTCCAAACCCTCACACTCCAAACACACACTCTCCAAACCCACACACTCCAAACGTTCGCACTCCCAACCCACACACTCCAAGCCCTCGCACTCCAAACCCACGCACTCCAAAACCTTGCAATCCAAACCCACACACTCCAAACCCACACACTCCAAACCCTCACACTCCAAAACCTAGCACTCCAAACCCACACACGCCAAACCCTCACACTGGAAACCCTCGCACTCCAAACACTCACACTCAAAACCCTCACACACCAAACCCTCACACTACAAAGCCTCGCACTCCAAACCAACACATTCCAAACCCTCACACTCCAAACGCTCACACTGCAAACCCACACCCTCCAAATCAACATCCTCCAAACACACACACTCCAAATCCACACACTCCAAATCCACACACTCCAAGTCCACAAACTCCAAACCCTCACATTCCAAACCCACATACTCCAAATCCACACTCCAAATCCGCACACCCCAAAATCACACACTTCAAAACCACACACTCCAAATACACACACTCCAAAGCCACACACTCCAAACCCTCGCACTCCAAACCAACACACTTCAAACACTCACACTCTAAAACATCACACTCCAAACTCGCACACTCCAAAACCACACACTCCAAATCCACACACTCCAAACCCACACACTCCAAACCCTCACACTCCAAACCCACACTCTCCAAACCCACACAGTCCAAACCCTCGCACTCCAAAACCTGACACTCCAAACCCACACACTCCAAATCCTCACACTCCAAACCCTCACACTGCAAGCACTCACATTCCAAACCCTCGCACTCCAAACCTTCACACTGCAAACCCTCACACTCCAAACTGACACACTCCAAACCCTCGCAATCCAAACCAACACACTCCAAACAATCACACTCCAAACCCGCACACTCCAAACCCACACACTCCAAATCCACAGACTCCAAACCCACACACTCCAAACCCTCACAGTCCAAACCCTCACACTCCAAACATTCACACTCCAAACCCAGAGTCCAAAATCGCACACTCCACACCCTCACACTCCAAGCCATCTAACCACAAACCCTCGCACTCCAAACCCTCACACTCCAAACCCTCACACTCCAAACCCTCACATTCCATACCCTCACAATCCAAATACTCACACTCCAAACCCGCACACTCCAAACCCACACACCAAACCCTCGCACACCAAACACTCAAACTCCAATCCCTCACACACCAAACCCTCACACTACAAACCCTCGCAATCCAAACCAACACATTCCAAACTCTCACACTCCAAACCCTCGCACTCCAAACACACACTCTCCAAACCCACACACTCCAAACATTCGCACTCCCAACCCACACACTCCAAGCCCTCGCACTCCAAACCCTCACACTCCAAAATCTTGCAATCCAAACCCACACACTCCAAACCCACACACTCCAAACCCTCGCACTCCAAAACCTAGCACTCCAAATCCACACACGCCAAACCCTCACACTGGAAACCCTCGCACTCCAAACACTCACATTCAAAACCCTCACACACCAAACCCTCACACTACAAACCCTCGCACTCCAAACCAACACATTCCAAACCCTCACACTCCAAACGCTCACACTGCAAACCCACACCCTCCAAATCCACATCCTCCAAACACACACACTCCAAATCCACACACTCCAAATCCACACACTCCAAGTCCACAAACTCCAAACCCTCACATTCCAAACCCACACACTCCAAATCCACACTCCAAATCCGCACACCCCAAAATCACACACTTCAAAACCACACACTCCAAATACACACACTCCAAAGCCACAAACTCCAAACCCTCGCACTCCAAACCAACACATTCCAAACACTCACACTCTAAACCATCACACTCCAAACTCGCACACTCCAAAACTACACACTCCAAATCCACACACTCCAAACCCACACACTCCAAACCTGCACACTCCAAACACTCACACTCCAAACCCGCACACTCCAAAACCACACAATGCAAATCCACAGACTCCAAACCCACACACTCCAAACCCTCACAGTCCAAATCCTCACACTCTAAACCCTCACACTCCAAACCCGCACATTCCAAATCCACACACTCAAAATCCACACATCCAAAACCTTGTACTCCAAACCCTGGCACTCCAAACCCACACACTCCAAACCCTCGCACTCCAAGCCGTCACAATCCAAACCCACACACTCCAAACCCACGCACTCCAAACCCTTGCACTCCAAACCCTGGCACTCCAAACCCACACACGCCAAACCCTCACACTCCAAGCTCTCACACTCCAAACCCTCGCACTCCAAACCCTCACCCTCCAAACCCTCACAGTCCAAACCCTCACACTCCAAACCCTCACACTCCAAACCTTCACACTCCAAACCCTCACATGCCAAAATCGCACACTCCACACCCTCACACTCCAAGCCATCTAACCACAAACCCTCGCACTCCAAACCCTCACACTCCAAACCCTCACACACCAAACCCTCACACTACAAACCCTCGCAATCCAAACCCTCACACTCCAAACCCTCACACTCCAAACACACACTCTCCAAACCCACACACTCCAAACGTTCGCACTCCCAACCCACACACTCCAAGCCCTCGCACTCCAAACCCACGCACTCCAAAACCTTGCAATCCAAACCCACACACTCCAAACCCACACACTCCAAACCCTCGCACTCCAAAACCTAGCACTCCAAACCCACACACGCCAAACCCTCACACTGGAAACCCTCGCACTCCAAACACTCACACTCAAAACCCTCACACACCAAACCCTCACACTACAAAGCCTCGCACTCCAAACCAACACATTCCAAACCCTCACACTCCAAACGCTCACACTGCAAACCCACACCCTCCAAATCAACATCCTCCAAACACACACACTCCAAATCCACACACTCCAAATCCACACACTCCAAGTCCACAAACTCCAAACCCTCACATTCCAAACCCACATACTCCAAATCCACACTCCAAATCCGCACACCCCAAAATCACACACTTCAAAACCACACACTCCAAATACACACACTCCAAAGCCACACACTCCAAACCCTCGCACTCCAAACCAACACACTTCAAACACTCACACTCTAAAACATCACACTCCAAACTCGCACACTCCAAAACCACACACTCCAAATCCACACACTCCAAACCCACACACTCCAAACCCTCACACTCCAAACCCACACTCTCCAAACCCACACAGTCCAAACCCTCGCACTCCAAAACCTGACACTCCAAACCCACACACTCCAAATCCTCACACTCCAAACCCTCACACTGCAAGCACTCACATTCCAAACCCTCGCACTCCAAACCTTCGCACTGCAAACCCTCACACTCCAAACTGACACACTCCAAACCCTCGCAATCCAAACCAACACACTCCAAACAATCACACTCCAAACCCGCACACTCCAAACCCACACACTCCAAATCCACAGACTCCAAACCCACACACTCCAAACCCTCACAGTCCAAACCCTCACACTCCAAACATTCACACTCCAAACCCAGAGTCCAAAATCGCACACTCCACACCCTCACACTCCAAGCCATCTAACCACAAACCCTCGCACTCCAAACCCTCACACTCCAAACCCTCACACTCCAAACCCTCACATTCCATACCCTCACAATCCAAATACTCACACTCCAAACCCGCACACTCCAAACCCACACACCAAACCCTCGCACACCAAACACTCAAACTCCAATCCCTCACACACCAAACCCTCACACTACAAACCCTCGCAATCCAAACCAACACATTCCAAACTCTCACACTCCAAACCCTCGCACTCCAAACACACACTCTCCAAACCCACACACTCCAAACATTCGCACTCCCAACCCACACACTCCAAGCCCTCGCACTCCAAACCCTCACACTCCAAAATCTTGCAATCCAAACCCACACACTCCAAACCCACACACTCCAAACCCTCGCACTCCAAAACCTAGCACTCCAAATCCACACACGCCAAACCCTCACACTGGAAACCCTCGCACTCCAAACACTCACATTCAAAACCCTCACACACCAAACCCTCACACTACAAACCCTCGCACTCCAAACCAACACATTCCAAACCCTCACACTCCAAACGCTCACACTGCAAACCCACACCCTCCAAATCCACATCCTCCAAACACACACACTCCAAATCCACACACTCCAAATCCACACACTCCAAGTCCACAAACTCCAAACCCTCACATTCCAAACCCACACACTCCAAATCCACACTCCAAATCCGCACACCCCAAAATCACACACTTCAAAACCACACACTCCAAATACACACACTCCAAAGCCACAAACTCCAAACCCTCGCACTCCAAACCAACACATTCCAAACACTCACACTCTAAACCATCACACTCCAAACTCGCACACTCCAAAACTACACACTCCAAATCCACACACTCCAAACCCACACACTCCAAACCTGCACACTCCAAACACTCACACTCCAAACCCGCACACTCCAAAACCACACAATGCAAATCCACAGACTCCAAACCCACACACTCCAAACCCTCACAGTCCAAATCCTCACACTCTAAACCCTCACACTCCAAACCCGCACATTCCAAATCCACACACTCAAAATCCACACATCCAAAACCTTGTACTCCAAACCCTGGCACTCCAAACCCACACACTCCAAACCCTCGCACTCCAAGCCGTCACAATCCAAACCCACACACTCCAAACCCACGCACTCCAAACCCTTGCACTCCAAACCCTGGCACTCCAAACCCACACACGCCAAACCATCACACTCCAAGCTCTCACACTCCAAACCCTCGCACTCCAAACCCTCACCCTCCAAACCCTCACAGTCCAAACCCTCACACTCCAAACCCTCACACTCCAAACCTTCACACTCCAAACCCTCACATGCCAAAATCGCACACTCCACACCCTCACACTCCAAGCCATCTAACCACAAACCCTCGCACTCCAAACCCTCACACTCCAAACCCTCACACACCAAACCCTCACACTACAAACCCTCGCAATCCAAACCCTCACACTCCAAACCCTCACACTCCAAACACACACTCTCCAAACCCACACACTCCAAACGTTCGCACTCCCAACCCACACACTCCAAGCCCTCGCACTCCAAACCCACGCACTCCAAAACCTTGCAATCCAAACCCACACACTCCAAACCCACACACTCCAAACCCTCGCACTCCAAAACCTAGCACTCCAAACCCACACACGCCAAACCCTCACACTGGAAACCCTCGCACTCCAAACACTCACACTCAAAACCCTCACACACCAAACCCTCACACTACAAAGCCTCGCACTCCAAACCAACACATTCCAAACCCTCACACTCCAAACGCTCACACTGCAAACCCACACCCTCCAAATCAACATCCTCCAAACACACACACTCCAAATCCACAGACTCCAAATGCACACACTCCAAGTCCACAAACTCCAAACCCTCACATTCCAAACCCACACACTCCAAATCCACACTCCAAATCCGCACACCCCAAAATCACACACTTCAAAACCACACACTCCAAATACACACACTCCAAAGCCACACACTCCAAACCCTCGCACTCCAAACCAACACACTTCAAACACTCACACTCTAAAACATCACACTCCAAACTCGCACACTCCAAAACCGCACACTCCAAATCCACACACTCCAAACCCACACACTCCAAACCCTCACACTCCAAACCCACACTCTCCAAACCCACACAGTCCAAACCCTCGCACTCCAAAACCTCACACTCCAAACCCACGCACTCCAAATCCTCACACTCCAAACCCTCACACTGCAAGCACTCACATTCCAAACCCTCGCACTCCAAACCTTCACACTGCAAACCCTCACACTCCAAACTGACACACTCCAAACCCTCGCAATCCAAACCAACACACTCCAAACAATCACACTCCAAACCCGCACACTCCAAACCCACACACTCCAAATCCACAGACTCCAAACCCACACACTCCAAACCCTCACAGTCCAAACCCTCACACTCCAAACCCTCACACTCCAAACCCGCACATTCCAAATCCACACACTCCAAATCGACACATCAAACCCTCGCACTCCAAACCCAGTCACTCCAAACCCACACACACCAAACCCTCGCACTCCAAACCCTCGCACTCCAAACCCACACTCTCCAACCCATACACTCCAAACACTCACAATCCAAACTCACACACTCCAAAATCTCACACACCAAACCCACACACTCCAAACACTCGCACTCCCAACCCACACACTCCAAGCCCTCGCACTCCAAACCCTCACACTGCAAACCTTCAATCTCCAAACACTCACACTCCAAAACCTCACACTCCAAACCTTCACATTCTACACATTCACAATCCAAAGCCTCACACTACAAACCATCACACTCCAACACACTCCAAACCCACAAACTTCAAAACCTCATACTCCAAACCCACAAACTTCAAAACCTCACACTCCAAACACTCATACTCCAAACACTCACACTCCAAACCCTCACACTCCAAACCCACACACTCCAAACCCTCACACTCCAAAACTGCACATTGCACACCCTCACACTCCAAGCCATCTAACCACAAACCCTCGCACTCAAAACCCTCACACTCCAAACCCTCACATTCCACACCCTCACAATCCAAATACTCACACTCCAAAACTCACACTTCAAAAGCTCGCACTCCAAAACTCACACTACAAAAGCTTGCACTCCAACAGCTTGCACTTCAAACCTTGCAAATCTTCACAATCTAAACACTCACACGCCAAACTCACACAACAAACCCTCACATTCCAAACCCTCACACTCCAAACCCACACCCTCCAAATCCACATCCTCCAAACCCTCACACTCCAAACCCACACCCTCCAAATCCACATCCTCCAAACCCTCACACTCCAAATCCACACACTCCAAATCCACACACTCCAACCCCACAAACTCCAAACCCTAACACACCAAACCCTCACACTCCAAACCCTCACACTCCAAACACACACTCTCCAAACTTACACACTCCAAAATCTCACACACCAAAACCACACACTCCAAAGACTCGCACTCCCAACCCACACACTCCTAGCCCTCGCAATCCAAACCCACATACTCCAAACCCACGCACTCCAAACTCTCGCACTTCAAACACTGGCACTCCAAACCCACACACGCCAAACCCTCACACTCCAAACCCTCACACTCCAAACACTCACACTCCAAAACCGCACACTCCACACCCTCACACTCCAAGCCATCTAAGCACAAACCCTTGCAACCCAAACACTCACACTCCAAACCCTCACACTCCAAACTCTCACATTCCACACCCTCACAATCGAAACACTCCCACTCCAAACCCTCACACGCCAAACCCTCATACTACAAACCCTCGCACTCCAAACCAACACATTCCAAACCCTCACACTCCAAACCCTCACACTCCAAACCCTCACACTACAAACCCTTGCACGCCAAACCAACACATTCCAAACCCTCACACTCCAAACCCTCACACTCCAAGCCCACACCCTACAAAGCCACATCCTCCAAACACTCACACTTCAAATCCACACACTCCAAATCCACACACTCCAAGTCCACAAACTCCAAACCCTCATATTCCAAACCCACACACGCCAAATCCAGATTCCAAATCCGCACACCCCAAAATCACACACTCCAAAACCACACACTCAAAATACACACTCCAAAGCCACACACTCCAAACCCTCGCACTCCAAACCAACACATTCCAAACACTCAGACTCTAAACCATCACACTCCAAACCCGCAAACTCCAAAACGACACACTCCAAATCCACACACTCCAAACCAACACACTCCAAACCCTCACACTCCAAACCCACACACTCCAAACCCACACACTCCAAACCCTCACACTCCAAAACCTCACACTCCAAACCCACACACTCCAAATCCTCACACCCCAAACCCTCACACTGCAAACACTCACACTCCAAACACTCACACTCCAAACTCTCACACTCCAAACCTTCACACTCCAAACACTCACACTCCAAACTCAAACAAGCCAAACCCTCGCAATCCAAACCAACACACTCCAAACACTCACACTCTAAACCCTCACACTCCATACCTGCACACTCCAAGCCCAAACACTCCAAACCCTCACACTCCAAACCCTCACAGCCCACACCCTCCCAATCCAAACTCTCAAACTCTAAACCCGCACATCCAAACCCTCGCACTCCACACCCTCACACTCCAAAGCCTCACACTTCACACCCTCACACTCCAGACCCTCAAACTCCAAACCCTCACACTGCAAACCTTCAAACTCCAAACCCTCACACTCCAAAACTTCACACTCCAAACCCTCACATTCCACACATTCACAATCCAAAGCCTCACATTCGAAACCCTCACACTCCAACACACTTCAAACCCACAAACTTCAACACCTCATACTCCAAACCCACAAACTTTAACACCTCACACTCCAAACCCTCACACTCCAAACCCTCACACTCCAATCCCTCACACTCCAAACCCACACACTCCAAACCCTCACACTCCAAAGCCTCACACTCCAAAGCCTCACACTCCAAAACCGCACACTCCACACCCTCACACTCCAAGCCATCTAACCACAAACCCTCACACTCCACACCCTCACACTCCAAAGCCTCACACTCCAAAACCGCACACTCCACACCCTCACACTCCAAGCCATCTAACCACAAACCCTCACACTCCAAACCCGCACACTCCAAACCCACACACCAAACACTCGCACTCCAAACACTCCCACTCCAAACCCTCACACACCAAACCCTCACACTACAAACCCTCGCACTCCAAACCAACACATTCCAAACCCTCACATTCCAAACCCTCACACTCCAAACCCTCACACTCCAAACACTCACACTCCAAATCCACACACTCCAAATCCACACACTCCAAGCACTCACACTCAAAACCCACACACTCCAAATCCACACTCCAAATCCGCAAACCCCAAAATCACACACTCCAAAACCACACACTCCAATTACACACTCCAAAGGCACACAATCCAAACCCTCGCACTCCAAACCAACACACTCCAAACAATCACACTCTAAACCTTCACACTCCAAACCCGCACACTCCAAATCCACACACTCCAAACCCACACACTCCAAACCCTTAAACTCCAAACCCACACACTCCAAACCCAAACACTCCAAATCCTCACACTCCAAACCCTCACACGGAAAACACTCACACTCCAAACCCGCGCACTCCAAACTTTCACCGTCCACACCCTCATACTCCAAACTCACACACTCCAAACCCTCGTAATCCAAACCAACACACTCCAAACACTCACACTCTAAACCCTCACACTCCAAACCTGCACACTCCAAACACTCACACTCCAAACCCGCACACTCCAAAACCACACAATCCAAATCCACAGACTCCAAACCCACACACTCCAAACCCTCACAGTCCAAATCCTCACACTCCAAACCCTCACACTCCAAACCCGCACATTCCAAATCCACACACTCAAAATCCACACATCCAAAACCTTGTACTCCAAACCCTGGCACTCCAAACCCACACACTCCAAACCCTCGCACTCCAAGCCGTCACAATCCAAACCCACACACTCCAAACCCACGCACTCCAAACGTTGCACTCCAAACCCTGGCACTCCAAACCCACACACGCCAAACCCTCACACTCCAAGCTCTCACACTCCAAACCCTCGCACTCCAAACCCTCACCCTCCAAACCCTCACAGTCCAAACCCTCACACTCCAAACCCTCAAACTCCAAACCTTCACACTCCAAACCCTCACAGTCCAAAATCGCACACTCCACACCCTCACACTCCAAGCCATCTAACCACAAACCTTCGCACTCCAAACCCTCACACTCCAAACGCTCACACTCCAACCCTCACATTCCATACCCTCACAATCCAAATACTCACACTCCAAACCCGCACACTCCAAACCCACACACACCAAACCCTCGCACTCCAATCCCTCGCACTCCAAACCCACACTCTCCAACCCATACACTCCAAACACTCACAATCCAAACTCACACACTCCAAAATCTCACACACCAAACCCACACACTCCAAACACTCGCACTCCCAACCCACACACTCCAAGCCCTCGCACTCCAAACCCTCACACTGCAAACCTTCAATCTCCAAACACTCACACTCCAAAACCTCACACTCCAAACCTTCACATTCTACACATTCACAATCCAAAGCCTCACACTACAAACCATCACACTCCAACACACTCCAAACCCACAAACTTCAAAACCTCATACTCCAAACCCACAAACTTCAAAACCTCACACTCCAAACACTCATACTCCAAACACTCACACTCCAAACCCTCACACTCCAAACCCACACACTCCAAACCCTCACACTCCAAAACTGCACATTGCACACCCTCACACTCCAAGCCATCTAACCACAAACCCTCGCACTCAAAACCCTCACACTCCAAACCCTCACATTCCACACCCTCACAATCCAAATACTCACACTCCAAAACTCACACTTCAAAAGCTCGCACTCCAAAACTCACACTACAAAAGCTTGCACTCCAACAGCTTGCACTTCAAACCTTGCAAATCTTCACAATCTAAACACTCACACGCCAAACTCACACAACAAACCCTCACATTCCAAACCCTCACACTCCAAACCCACACCCTCCAAATCCACATCCTCCAAACCCTCACACTCCAAACCCACACCCTCCAAATCCACATCCTCCAAACCCTCACACTCCAAATCCACACACTCCAAATCCACACACTCCAACCCCACAAACTCCAAACCCTAACACACCAAACCCTCACACTCCAAACCCTCACACTCCAAACACACACTCTCCAAACTTACACACTCCAAAATCTCACACACCAAAACCACACACTCCAAAGACTCGCACTCCCAACCCACACACTCCTAGCCCTCGCAATCCAAACCCACATACTCCAAACCCACGCACTCCAAACTCTCGCACTTCAAACACTGGCACTCCAAACCCACACACGCCAAACCCTCACACTCCAAACCCTCACACTCCAAACACTCACACTCCAAAACCGCACACTCCACACCCTCACACTCCAAGCCATCTAAGCACAAACCCTTGCAACCCAAACACTCACACTCCAAACCCTCACACTCCAAACTCTCACATTCCACACCCTCACAATCGAAACACTCCCACTCCAAACCCTCACACGCCAAACCCTCATACTACAAACCCTCGCACTCCAAACCAACACATTCCAAACCCTCACACTCCAAACCCTCACACTCCAAACCCTCACACTACAAACCCTTGCACGCCAAACCAACACATTCCAAACCCTCACACTCCAAACCCTCACACTCCAAGCCCACACCCTACAAAGCCACATCCTCCAAACACTCACACTTCAAATCCACACACTCCAAATCCACACACTCCAAGTCCACAAACTCCAAACCCTCATATTCCAAACCCACACACGCCAAATCCAGATTCCAAATCCGCACACCCCAAAATCACACACTCCAAAACCACACACTCAAAATACACACTCCAAAGCCACACACTCCAAACCCTCGCACTCCAAACCAACACATTCCAAACACTCAGACTCTAAACCATCACACTCCAAACCCGCAAACTCCAAAACGACACACTCCAAATCCACACACTCCAAACCAACACACTCCAAACCCTCACACTCCAAACCCACACACTCCAAACCCACACACTCCAAACCCTCACACTCCAAAACCTCACACTCCAAACACTCACACTCCAAACCCGCACACTCCAAAACCACACAATCCAAATCCACAGACTCCAAACCCACACACTCCAAACCCTCACAGTCCAAATCCTCACACTCCAAACCCTCACACTCCAAACCCGCACATTCCAAATCCACACACTCAAAATCCACACATCCAAAACCTTGTACTCCAAACCCTGGCACTCCAAACCCACACACTCCAAACCCTCGCACTCCAAGCCGTCACAATCCAAACCCACACACTCCAAACCCACGCACTCCAAACGTTGCACTCCAAACCCTGGCACTCCAAACCCACACACGCCAAACCCTCACACTCCAAGCTCTCACACTCCAAACCCTCGCACTCCAAACCCTCACCCTCCAAACCCTCACAGTCCAAACCCTCACACTCCAAACCCTCAAACTCCAAACCTTCACACTCCAAACCCTCACAGTCCAAAATCGCACACTCCACACCCTCACACTCCAAGCCATCTAACCACAAACCTTCGCACTCCAAACCCTCACACTCCAAACGCTCACACTCCAACCCTCACATTCCATACCCTCACAATCCAAATACTCACACTCCAAACCCGCACACTCCAAACCCACACACACCAAACCCTCGCACTCCAATCCCTCGCACTCCAAACCCACACTCTCCAACCCATACACTCCAAACACTCACAATCCAAACTCACACACTCCAAAATCTCACACACCAAACCCACACACTCCAAACACTCGCACTCCCAACCCACACACTCCAAGCCCTCGCACTCCAAACCCTCACACTGCAAACCTTCAATCTCCAAACACTCACACTCCAAAACCTCACACTCCAAACCTTCACATTCTACACATTCACAATCCAAAGCCTCACACTACAAACCATCACACTCCAACACACTCCAAACCCACAAACTTCAAAACCTCATACTCCAAACCCACAAACTTCAAAACCTCACACTCCAAACACTCATACTCCAAACACTCACACTCCAAACCCTCACACTCCAAACCCACACACTCCAAACCCTCACACTCCAAAACTGCACATTGCACACCCTCACACTCCAAGCCATCTAACCACAAACCCTCGCACTCAAAACCCTCACACTCCAAACCCTCACATTCCACACCCTCACAATCCAAATACTCACACTCCAAAACTCACACTTCAAAAGCTCGCACTCCAAAACTCACACTACAAAAGCTTGCACTCCAACAGCTTGCACTTCAAACCTTGCAAATCTTCACAATCTAAACACTCACACGCCAAACTCACACAACAAACCCTCACATTCCAAACCCTCACACTCCAAACCCACACCCTCCAAATCCACATCCTCCAAACCCTCACACTCCAAACCCACACCCTCCAAATCCACATCCTCCAAACCCTCACACTCCAAATCCACACACTCCAAATCCACACACTCCAACCCCACAAACTCCAAACCCTAACACACCAAACCCTCACACTCCAAACCCTCACACTCCAAACACACACTCTCCAAACTTACACACTCCAAAATCTCACACACCAAAACCACACACTCCAAAGACTCGCACTCCCAACCCACACACTCCTAGCCCTCGCAATCCAAACCCACATACTCCAAACCCACGCACTCCAAACTCTCGCACTTCAAACACTGGCACTCCAAACCCACACACGCCAAACCCTCACACTCCAAACCCTCACACTCCAAACACTCACACTCCAAAACCGCACACTCCACACCCTCACACTCCAAGCCATCTAAGCACAAACCCTTGCAACCCAAACACTCACACTCCAAACCCTCACACTCCAAACTCTCACATTCCACACCCTCACAATCGAAACACTCCCACTCCAAACCCTCACACGCCAAACCCTCATACTACAAACCCTCGCACTCCAAACCAACACATTCCAAACCCTCACACTCCAAACCCTCACACTCCAAACCCTCACACTACAAACCCTTGCACGCCAAACCAACACATTCCAAACCCTCACACTCCAAACCCTCACACTCCAAGCCCACACCCTACAAAGCCACATCCTCCAAACACTCACACTTCAAATCCACACACTCCAAATCCACACACTCCAAGTCCACAAACTCCAAACCCTCATATTCCAAACCCACACACGCCAAATCCAGATTCCAAATCCGCACACCCCAAAATCACACACTCCAAAACCACACACTCAAAATACACACTCCAAAGCCACACACTCCAAACCCTCGCACTCCAAACCAACACATTCCAAACACTCAGACTCTAAACCATCACACTCCAAACCCGCAAACTCCAAAACGACACACTCCAAATCCACACACTCCAAACCAACACACTCCAAACCCTCACACTCCAAACCCACACACTCCAAACCCACACACTCCAAACCCTCACACTCCAAAACCTCACACTCCAAACCCACACACTCCAAATCCTCACACCCCAAACCCTCACACTGCAAACACTCACAATCCAAACACTCACACTCCAAACTCTCACACTCCAAACCTTCACACTCCAAACACTCACACTCCAAACTCAAACAAGCCAAACCCTCGCAATCCAAACCAACACACTCCAAACACTCACACTCTAAACCCTCACACTCCATACCTGCACACTCCAAGCCCAAACACTCCAAACCCTCACACTCCAAACCCTCACAGCCCACACCCTCCCAATCCAAACTCTCAAACTCTAAACCCGCACATCCAAACCCTCGCACTCCACACCCTCACACTCCAAAGCCTCACACTTCACACCCTCACACTCCAGACCCTCAAACTCCAAACCCTCACACTGCAAACCTTCAAACTCCAAACCCTCACACTCCAAAACTTCACACTCCAAACCCTCACATTCCACACATTCACAATCCAAAGCCTCACATTCGAAACCCTCACACTCCAACACACTTCAAACCCACAAACTTCAACACCTCATACTCCAAACCCACAAACTTTAACACCTCACACTCCAAACCCTCACACTCCAAACCCTCACACTCCAATCCCTCACACTCCAAACCCACACACTCCAAACCCTCACACTCCAAAGCCTCACACTCCAAAGCCTCACACTCCAAAACCGCACACTCCACACCCTCACACTCCAAGCCATCTAACCACAAACCCTCACACTCCACACCCTCACACTCCAAAGCCTCACACTCCAAAACCGCACACTCCACACCCTCACACTCCAAGCCATCTAACCACAAACCCTCACACTCCAAACCCGCACACTCCAAACCCACACACCAAACACTCGCACTCCAAACACTCCCACTCCAAACCCTCACACACCAAACCCTCACACTACAAACCCTCGCACTCCAAACCAACACATTCCAAACCCTCACATTCCAAACCCTCACACTCCAAACCCTCACACTCCAAACACTCACACTCCAAATCCACACACTCCAAATCCACACACTCCAAGCACTCACACTCAAAACCCACACACTCCAAATCCACACTCCAAATCCGCAAACCCCAAAATCACACACTCCAAAACCACACACTCCAATTACACACTCCAAAGGCACACAATCCAAACCCTCGCACTCCAAACCAACACACTCCAAACAATCACACTCTAAACCTTCACACTCCAAACCCGCACACTCCAAATCCACACACTCCAAACCCACACACTCCAAACCCTTAAACTCCAAACCCACACACTCCAAACCCAAACACTCCAAATCCTCACACTCCAAACCCTCACACGGAAAACACTCACACTCCAAACCCGCGCACTCCAAACTTTCACCGTCCACACCCTCATACTCCAAACTCACACACTCCAAACCCTCGCAATCCAAACCAACACACTCCAAACACTCACACTCTAAACCCTCACACTCCAAACCTGCACACTCCAAACACTCACACTCCAAACCCGCACACTCCAAAACCACACAATCCAAATCCACAGACTCCAAACCCACACACTCCAAACCCTCACAGTCCAAATCCTCACACTCCAAACCCTCACACTCCAAACCCGCACATTCCAAATCCACACACTCAAAATCCACACATCCAAAACCTTGTACTCCAAACCCTGGCACTCCAAACCCACACACTCCAAACCCTCGCACTCCAAGCCGTCACAATCCAAACCCACACACTCCAAACCCACGCACTCCAAACGTTGCACTCCAAACCCTGGCACTCCAAACCCACACACGCCAAACCCTCACACTCCAAGCTCTCACACTCCAAACCCTCGCACTCCAAACCCTCACCCTCCAAACCCTCACAGTCCAAACCCTCACACTCCAAACCCTCAAACTCCAAACCTTCACACTCCAAACCCTCACAGTCCAAAATCGCACACTCCACACCCTCACACTCCAAGCCATCTAACCACAAACCTTCGCACTCCAAACCCTCACACTCCAAACGCTCACACTCCAACCCTCACATTCCATACCCTCACAATCCAAATACTCACACTCCAAACCCGCACACTCCAAACCCACACACCAAACCCTCGCACTCCAAACACTCAAACTCCAAACCCTCACACACCAAACCCTCACACTACAAACCCTCGCAATCCAAACCAACACATTCCAAACCCTCACACTCCAAACCCTCGCACTCCAAACACACACTCTCCAAACCCACACACTCCAAACATTCGCACTCCCAACCCACACACTCCAAGCCCTCGCACTCCAAACCCTCACAATCCAAAACCTTGCAATCCAAACCCACACACTCCAAACCCACACAGTCCAAACCCTCGCACTCCAAAACCTAGCACTCCAAATCCACACACGCCAAACCCTCACACTGGAAACCCTCACACTCCAAACACTCACACTCAAAACCCTCACACACCAAACCCTCACACTACAAACCCTCGCACTCCAAACCAACACATTCCAAACCCTCACACTCCAAACGCTCACACTGCAAACCCACGCCCTCCAAATCCACATCCTCCAACACACACACTCCAAATCCACACACTCCAAATCCACACACACCAAGTCCACAAACTCCAAACCCTCACATTCCAAACCCACACACTCCAAATCCGCACACTCCAAAATCACACACTTCAAAACCACACACTCCAAATACACACACTCCAAAGCCACACACTCCAAACCCTCGCACTCCAAACCAACACACTCCAAACACTCACACTCTAAACCATCACACTCCAAACTCGCACACTCCAAAACTACACACTCCAAATCCACACACTCCAAACCCACACACTCCAAACCCTCACACTCCAAACCCACACTCTCCAAACCCACACTCTCCAAACCCTCGCACTCCAAAACCTCACACTCCAAACCCACACACTCCAAATCCTCACACTCCAAACCCTCACACTGCAAACACTCACATTCCAAACCCTCGCACTCCAAACCTTCACACTGCAAACCCTCACACTCCAAACTGACACACTCCAAACCCTCGCAATCCAAACCAACAAACTCCAAACAATCACACTCCAAACCCGCACACTCCAAACCCACACACTCCAAATCCACACACTCCAAACCCACACACTCCAAACCCTCACAGTCCAAACCCTCACACTCCAAACCCTCACACTCCAAACCCGCACATTCCAAATCCACACACTCCAAATCGACACATCCAAACCCTCGCACTCCAAACCCTGTCACTCCAAACCCACAAACACCAAACCCTCACACTCCAAACCCTCGCACTCCAAACCCACACTCTCCAACCCATACACTCCAAACACTCACAATCCAAACTCACACACTCCAAAATCTCACACACCAAACCCACACACTCCAAACACTCGCACTCCCAACCCACACACTCCTAGCCCTCGCAATCCAAACCCACATACTCCAAACCCACGCACTCCAAACTCTCGCACTTCAAACCCTGGCACTCCAAACCCACACACGCCAAACCCTGGCACTCCAAGCTCTCACACTCCAAACCCTCGCACTCCAAACCCACACACTCCAAACCCTCACCCTCCAAACCCTCACCCTCCAAACCCTCAGTGTCCAAACCCTCACATTCCAAACCCGCACATTCCAAAACCACACACTCCAAACCCACACACGCCACACCCTCACACTCCAAGCTCTCACACTCCAAACCCTCGCACTCCAAACCCTCGCACTCCAAACCCTCACACACCAAACCCTCACATTCCAAACCCTGACACTCAAAACCCACACAATCCAAACCCACACAGTCCAAGCCCTCACACTCCAAGCCCTCGCACTCCAAACCCTCACACTCCAAACCCATACAATCCAAATCCTCACACTGGAAACCCTCACATTCCAAACCCTCACACTCCAAACCCACACATTCCAAACCATCGCACTCAAAACCCACACACTCCAAACCCACACACTCCAAGCCCAAACACTTCAAACCCTCACACTCCAAACCCTCAGTCTACACCCTCCCAATCCAAACTCTCACACTCTAAACCCGCACACTCCAAACCCTCGCACTCCACACCCTCACACTCCAAGCCCTCACACTTCACACACTCACAATCCAGGCCCTCAAACTCCAAACACTCACACTGCAAACCTTCAAACTCCAAACCCTCACAATCCAAAACTTGACACTCCAAACCCTCACATTCCACACATTCACAATCCAAAGCCTCACACTCCAAACCCTCACACTCCAACACACTCCAAACCCACAAACTTCAAAACCTCACACTCCAAACCCACAAACTTCAAAACCTCACACTCCAAACCCTCACACTCCAAACCCTCACACTCCAAACCCTCACACTCCAAACCCACACACGCCAAACCCTCACACTCCAAACCCTCACACTCCAAACACTCACACTCCAAAACCGCACACTCCACACCCTCACACTCCAAGCCATCTAAGCACAAACCCTGCAACCCAAACACTCACAGTCCAAACCCTCACACTCCAAACTCTCACATTCCACACCCTCACAATCGAAACACTCCCACTCCAAACCCTCACACGCCAAACCCTCACACTACAAACCCTCGCACTCCAAACCAACACATTCCAAACCCTCACACTCCAAACCCTCACACTCCAAACCCTCACACTACAAACCCTCGCACGCCAAACCAACACATTCCAAACCCTCACACTCCAAACCCTCACACTCCAAGCCCACACCCTACAAATCCACATCCTCCAAACACTCACACTTCAAATCCACACACTCCAAATCCACACACTCCAAGTCCACAAACTCCAAACCCTCATACTCCAAACCCACACATGCCAAATCCAGATTCCAAACCCGCACACCCCAAAATCACACACTCCAAAACCACACACTCCAAATACACACTCCAAAGCCACACACTCCAAACCCTCGCACTCCAAACCCGCACACTCCAAACACTCACACTCCAAACCCGCAAACTCCAAAACGACACACTCCAAATCCACACACTCCAAACCAACACACTCCAAACGCTCACACTCCAAACCCACACACTCCAAACCCACACACTCCAAAACCTCACACTCCAAACCCACACACTCCAAACCCACACACTCCAAATCCTCACACCCCAAACCCTCACACTGCAAACACTCACACTCCAAACCCTCGCACTCCAAACCTTCACACTCCAAACACTCACACTCCAAACTCACACAAGCCAAACCCTCGCAATCCAAACCAACACACTCCAAACCCTCGCACTCCACACCCTCACACTCCAAACCCTCACACTTCACACCCTCACACTCCAGACCCTCAAACTCCAAACCCTCACACTGCAAACCTTCAAACTCCAAAACTTCACACTCCAAACCCTCACATTCCACACATTCACAATCCAAAGCCTCACATTCGAAACCCTCACACTCCCACACACTCCAAACCCACACACTCCAAATCCTCACACCCCAAACCCTCACACTGCAAACACTCACACTCCAAACCCTCGCACTCCAAACCTTCACACTCCAAACACTCACACTCCAAACTCACACAAGCCAAACCCTCGCAATCCAAACCAACACACTCCAAACCCTCGCACTCCACACCCTCACACTCCAAACCCTCACACTTCACACCCTCACACTCCAGACCCTCAAACTCCAAACCCTCACACTGCAAACCTTCAAACTCCAAAACTTCACACTCCAAACCCTCACATTCCACACATTCACAATCCAAAGCCTCACATTCGAAACCCTCACACTCCAACACACTCCAAACCCACAAACTTCAACACCTCACACTCCAAACCCACAAACTTTAAAACCTCACACTCCAAACCCTCACACTCCAAACCCTCACACTCCAAACCTCACACTCCAAACCCACACACTCCAAAGCCTCACACTCCAAACCCTCACACTCCAAACCCTCACATTCCAAAACCGCACAATCCACACCCTCACACTCCAAGCCATCTAACCACAAACCCTCACAATCCAAACCCTCACACACCAAACACTCACACTCCAAACTCTCACATTCCACACCCTCACAATCCAAACACTCCCACTCCAAACCCTCACACACCAAACCCTCACACTACAAACCCTCGCACTCCAAACCAACACATTCCAAACCCTCACACTCCAAACCCTCACACTCCAAACCCTCGCACTCCAAATCCACACACTCCAAATCCACACACTCCAAGTCCACAAACTCCAAACACTCACACTCCAAACCCACACACTCCAAATACACACTCCAAATCCGCAAACCCCAAAATCACACACTCCAAAACCACACACTCCAATTACACACTCCAAAGGCACACAATCCAAACCCTCGCACTCCAAACCAACACACTCCAAACAATCACACTCTAAACCATCACACTCCAAACCCGCACACTCCAGATCCACACACTCCAAACCCACACACTCCAAACCCAAACACTCCAAATCCTCACACTCCAAACCCTCACACTGAAAACACTCACACTCCAAACCCGCGCACTCCAAACTTTCACCCTCCAAACCTTCATACTCCAAACTCACACACTCCAAACCCTCGCAATCCAAACCAACACACTCCAAACACTCACACTCTAAACCCTCACACTCCAAACCTGCACACTCCAAACACTCACACTCCAAACCCGCACACTCCAAAACCACACAATCCAAATCCACAGACTCCAAACCCACACACTCCAAACCCTCACAGTCCAAATCCTCACACTCCAAACCCTCACACTCCAAAACCCGCACATTCCAAATCCACACACTCAAAATCCACACATCCAAACCCTTGTACTCCAAACCCTGGCACTCCAAACCCACACACTCCAAACCCTCGCACTCCAAGCCGTCACAATCCAAACCCACACACTCCAAACCCACGCACTCCAAACGTTGCACTCCAAACCCTGGCACTCCAAACCCACACACGCCAAACCCTCACACTCCAAGCTCTCACACTCCAAACCCTCGCACTCCAAACCCTCACCCTCCAAACCCTCACAGTCCAAACCCTCACACTCCAAACCCTCACACTCCAAACCTTCACACTCCAAACCCTCACAGTCCAAAATCGCACACTCCACACCCTCACACTCCAAGCCATCTAACCACAAACCTTCGCACTCCAAACCCTCACACTCCAAACGCTCACACTCCAACCCTCACATTCCATACCCTCACAATCCAAATACTCACACTCCAAACCCGCACACTCCAAACCCACACACCAAACCCTCGCACTCCAAACACTCAAACTCCAAACCCTCACACACCAAACCCTCACACTACAAACCCTCGCAATCCAAACCAACACATTCCAAACCCTCACACTCCAAACCCTCGCACTCCAAACACACACTCTCCAAACCCACACACTCCAAACATTCGCACTCCCAACCCACACACTCCAAGCCCTCGCACTCCAAACCCTCACAATCCAAAACCTTGCAATCCAAACCCACACCCTCCAAACCCACACAGTCCAAACCCTCGCACTCCAAAACCTAGCACTCCAAATCCACACACGCCAAACCCTCACACTGGAAACCCTCGCACTCCAAACACTCACACTCAAAACCCTCACACACCAAACCCTCACACTACAAACCCTCGCACTCCAAACCAACACATTCCAAACCCTCACACTCCAAACGCTCACACTGCAAACCCACGCCCTCCAAATCCACATCCTCCAACACACACACTCCAAATCCACACACTCCAAATCCACACACACCAAGTCCACAAACTCCAAACCCTCACATTCCAAACCCACACACTCCAAATCCGCACACTCCAAAATCACACACTTCAAAACCACACACTCCAAATACACACACTCCAAAGCCACACACTCCAAACCCTCGCACTCCAAACCAACACACTCCAAACACTCACACTCTAAACCATCACACTCCAAACTCGCACACTCCAAAACTACACACTCCAAATCCACACACTCCAAACCCACACACTCCAAACCCTCACACTCCAAACCCACACTCTCCAAACCCACACTCTCCAAACCCTCGCACTCCAAAACCTCACACTCCAAACCCACACACTCCAAATCCTCACACTCCAAACCCTCACACTGCAAACACTCACATTCCAAACCCTCGCACTCCAAACCTTCACACTGCAAACCCTCACACTCCAAACTGACACACTCCAAACCCTCGCAATCCAAACCAACAAACTCCAAACAATCACACTCCAAACCCGCACACTCCAAACCCACACACTCCAAATCCACACACTCCAAACCCACACACTCCAAACCCTCACAGTCCAAACCCTCACACTCCAAACCCTCACACTCCAAACCCGCACATTCCAAATCAACACACTCCAAATCGACACATCCAAACCCTCGCACTCCAAACCCTGTCACTCCAAACCCACAAACACCAAACCCTCGCACTCCAAACCCTCGCACTCCAAACCCACACTCTCCAACCCATACACTCCAAACACTCACAATCCAAACTCACACACTCCAAAATCTCACACACCAAACCCACACACTCCAAACACTCGCACTCCCAACCCACACACTCCTAGCCCTCGCAATCCAAACCCACATACTCCAAACCCACGCACTCCAAACTCTCGCACTTCAAACCCTGGCACTCCAAACCCACACACGCCAAACCCTGGCACTCCAAGCTCTCACACTCCAAACCCTCACACTCCAAACCCACACACTCCAAACCCTCACCCTCCAAACCCTCACCCTCCAAACCCTCAGTGTCCAAACCCTCACATTCCAAACCCGCACATTCCAAACCCACACACTCCAAACCCTCACGCTCCAAACACTCACACTCCAAACTCACTGACTCCAAAACCACACAAACCAAACCCTCGCACTCCAAACCCTCACACACCAAACCCTCACATTCCAAACCCTGACACTCAAAACCCACACAATCCAAACCCACACAGTCCAAGCCCTCACACTCCAAGCCCTCGTACTCCAAACCCTCACACTCCAAACCCATACAATCCAAATCCTCACACTGGAAACCCTCACATTCCAAACCCTCACACTCCAAACCCACACATTCCAAACCATCGCACTCAAAACCCACACTCTCCAAACCCACACACTCCAAGCCCAAACACTTCAAACCCTCACACTCCAAACCCTCAGTCTACACCCTCCCAATCCAAACTCTCACACTCTAAACCCGCACACTCCAAACCCTCGCACTCCACACCCTCACACTCCAAGCCCTCACACTTCACACACTCACAATCCAGGCCCTCAAACTCCAAACACTCACACTGCAAACCTTCAAACTCCAAACCCTCACAATCCAAAACTTGACACTCCAAACCCTCACATTCCACACATTCACAATCCAAAGCCTCACACTCCAAACCCTCACACTCCAACACACTCCAAACCCACAAACTTCAAAACCTCACACTCCAAACCCACAAACTTCAAAACCTCACACTCCAAACCCTCACACTCCAAACCCTCACACTCCAAACCCTCACACTCCAAACCCTCACACTCCAAACCCACACACGCCAAACCCTCACACTCCAAACCCTCACACTCCAAACACTCACACTCCAAAACCGCACACTCCACACCCTCACACTCCAAGCCATCTAAGCACAAACCCTGCAACCCAAACACTCACAGTCCAAACCCTCACACTCCAAACTCTCACATTCCACACCCTCACAATCGAAACACTCCCACTCCAAACCCTCACACGCCAAACCCTCACACTACAAACCCTCGCACTCCAAACCAACACATTCCAAACCCTCACACTCCAAACCCTCACACTCCAAACCCTCACACTACAAACCCTCGCACGCCAAACCAACACATTCCAAACCCTCACACTCCAAACCCTCACACTCCAAGCCCACACCCTACAAATCCACATCCTCCAAACAGTCACACTCCAAATCCACACACTCCAAGTCCACAAACTCCAAACCCTCATACTCCAAACCCACACATGCCAAATCCAGATTCCAAACCCGCACACCCCAAAATCACACACTCCAAAACCACACACTCCAAATACACACTCCAAAGCCACACACTCCAAACCCTCGCACTCCAAACCCGCACACTCCAAACACTCACACTCCAAACCCGCAAACTCCAAAACGACACACTCCAAATCCACACACTCCAAACCAACACACTCCAAACGCTCACACTCCAAACCCACACACTCCAAACCCACACACTCCAAACACTCACACTCCAAAACCTCACACTCCAAACCCACACACTCCAAACCCACACACTCCAAATCCTCACACCCCAAACCCTCACACTGCAAACACTCACACTCCAAACCCTCGCACTCCAAACCTTCACACTCCAAACACTCACACTCCAAACTCACACAAGCCAAACCCTCGCAATCCAAACCAACACACTCCAAACCCTCGCACTCCACACCCTCACACTCCAAACCCTCACACTTCACACCCTCACACTCCAGACCCTCAAACTCCAAACCCTCACACTGCAAACCTTCAAACTCCAAAACTTCACACTCCAAACCCTCACATTCCACACATTCACAATCCAAAGCCTCACATTCGAAACCCTCACACTCCAACACACTCCAAACCCACAAACTTCAACACCTCACACTCCAAACCCACAAACTTTAAAACCTCACACTCCAAACCCTCACACTCCAAACCTCACACTCCAAACCCACACACTCCAAAGCCTCACACTCCAAACCCTCACACTCCAAACCCTCACATTCCAAAACCGCACAATCCACACCCTCACACTCCAAGCCATCTAACCACAAACCCTCACAATCCAAACCCTCACACACCAAACACTCACACTCCAAACTCTCACATTCCACACCCTCACAATCCAAACACTCCCACTCCAAACCCTCACACACCAAACCCTCACACTACAAACCCTCACACTCCAAACCAACACATTCCAAACCCTCACACTCCAAACCCTCACACTCCAAACCCTCGCACTCCAAATCCACACACTCCAAATCCACACACTCCAAGTCCACAAACTCCAAACACTCACACTCCAAACCCACACACTCCAAATACACACTCCAAATCCGCAAACCCCAAAATCACACACTCCAAAACCACACACTCCAATTACACACTCCAAAGGCACACAATCCAAACCCTCGCACTCCAAACCAACACACTCCAAACAATCACACTCTAAACCATCACACTCCAAACCCGCACACTCCAGATCCACACACTCCAAACCCACACACTCCAAACCCTTAAACTCCAAACCCACACACTCCAAACCCAAACACTCCAAATCCTCACACTCCAAACCCTCACACTGAAAACACTCACACTCCAAACCCGCGCACTCCAAACTTTCACCCTCCAAACCTTCATACTCCAAACTCACACACTCCAAACCCTCGCAATCCAAACCAACACACTCCAAACACTCACACTCTAAACCCTCACACTCCAAACCTGCACACTCCAAACACTCACACTCCAAACCCGCACACTCCAAAACCACACAATCCAAATCCACAGACTCCAAACCCACACACTCCAAACCCTCACAGTCCAAATCCTCACACTCCAAACCCTCACACTCCAAAACCCGCACATTCCAAATCCACACACTCAAAATCCACACATCCAAACCCTTGTACTCCAAACCCTGGCACTCCAAACCCACACACTCCAAACCCTCGCACTCCAAGCCGTCACAATCCAAACCCACACACTCCAAACCCACGCACTCCAAACGTTGCACTCCAAACCCTGGCACTCCAAACCCACACACGCCAAACCCTCACACTCCAAGCTCTCACACTCCAAACCCTCGCACTCCAAACCCTCACCCTCCAAACCCTCACAGTCCAAACCCTCACACTCCAAACCCTCAAACTCCAAACCTTCACACTCCAAACCCTCACAGTCCAAAATCGCACACTCCACACCCTCACACTCCAAGCCATCTAACCTCAAACCTTCGCACTCCAAACCCTCACACTCCAAACGCTCACACTCCAACCCTCACATTCCATACCCTCACAATCCAAATACTCACACTCCAAACCCGCACACTCCAAACCCACACACCAAACCCTCGCACTCCAAACACTCAAACTCCAAACCCTCACACACCAAACCCTCACACTACAAACCCTCGCAATCCAAACCAACACATTCCAAACCCTCACACTCCAAACCCTCGCACTCCAAACACACACTCTCCAAACCCACACACTCCAAACATTCGCACTCCCAACCCACACACTCCAAGCCCTCGCACTCCAAACCCTCACAATCCAAAACCTTGCAATCCAAACCCACACACTCCAAACCCACACAGTCCAAACCCTCGCACTCCAAAACCTAGCACTCCAAATCCACACACGCCAAACCCTCACACTGGAAACCCTCGCACTCCAAACACTCACACTCAAAACCCTCACACACCAAACCCTCACACTACAAACCCTCGCACTCCAAACCAACACATTCCAAACCCTCACACTCCAAACGCTCACACTGCAAACCCACGCCCTCCAAATCCACATCCTCCAACACACACACTCCAAATCCACACACTCCAAATCCACACACACCAAGTCCACAAACTCCAAACCCTCACATTCCAAACCCACACACTCCAAATCCGCACACTCCAAAATCACACACTTCAAAACCACACACTCCAAATACACACACTCCAAAGCCACACACTCCAAACCCTCGCACTCCAAACCAACACACTCCAAACACTCACACTCTAAACCATCACACTCCAAACTCGCACACTCCAAAACTACACACTCCAAATCCACACACTCCAACCCCACACACTCCAAACCCTCACACTCCAAACCCACACTCTCCAAACCCACACTCTCCAAACCCTCGCACTCCAAAACCTCACACTCCAAACCCACACACTCCAAATCCTCACACTCCAAACCCTCACACTGCAAACACTCACATTCCAAACCCTCGCACTCCAAACCTTCACACTGCAAACCCTCACACTCCAAACTGACACACTCCAAACCCTCGCAATCCAAACCAACAAACTCCAAACAATCACACTCCAAACCCGCACACTCCAAACCCACACACTCCAAATCCACACACTCCAAACCCACACACTCCAAACCCTCACAGTCCAAACCCTCACACTCCAAACCCTCACACTCCAAACCCGCACATTCCAAATCCACACACTCCAAATCGACACATCCAAACCCTCGCACTCCAAACCCTGTCACTCCAAACCCACAAACACCAAACCCTCGCACTCCAAACCCTCGCACTCCAAACCCACACTCTCCAACCCATACACTCCAAACACTCACAATCCAAACTCACACACTCCAAAATCTCAACACCAAACCCACACACTCCAAACACTCACACTCCCAACCCAAACACTCCTAGCCCTCGCAATCCAAACCCACATACTCCAAACCCACGCACTCCAAACTCTCGCACTTCAAACCCTGGCACTCCAAACCCACACACGCCAAACCCTGGCACTCCAAGCTCTCACACTCCAAACCCTCGCACTCCAAACCCACACACTCCAAACCCTCACCCTCCAAACCCTCACCCTCCAAACCCTCAGTGTCCAAACCCTCACATTCCAAACCCGCACATTCCAAAACCACACACTCCAAACCCACACACGCCACACCCTCACACTCCAAGCTCTCACACTCCAAACCCTCGCACTCCAAACCCACACACTCCAAACCCTCACGCTCCAAACACTCACACTCCAAAATCACTGACTCCAAAACCACACAAACCAAACCCTCGCACTCCAAACCCTCACACACCAAACCCTCACATTCCAAACCCTGACACTCAAAACCCACACAATCCAAACCCACACAGTCCAAGCCCTCACACTCCAAGCCCTCGCACTCCAAACCCTCACACTCCAAACCCATACAATCCAAATCCTCACACTGGAAACCCTCACATTCCAAACCCTCACACTCCAAACCCACACATTCCAAACCATCGCACTCAAAACCCACACACTCCAAACCCACACACTCCAAGCCCAAACACTTCAAACCCTCACACTCCAAACCCTCAGTCTACACCCTCCCAATCCAAACTCTCACACTCTAAACCCGCACACTCCAAACCCTCGCACTCCACACCCTCACACTCCAAGCCCTCACACTTCACACACTCACAATCCAGGCCCTCAAACTCCAAACACTCACACTGCAAACCTTCAAACTCCAAACCCTCACAATCCAAAACTTGACACTCCAAATCCTCACATTCCACACATTCACAATCCAAAGCCTCACACTCCAAACCCTCACACTCCAACACACTCCAAACCCACAAACTTCAAAACCTCACACTCCAAACCCACAAACTTCAAAACCTCACACTCCAAACCCTCACACTCCAAACCCTCACACTCCAAACCCTCACACTCCAAACCCTCACACTCCAAACCCACACACGCCAAACCCTCACACTCCAAACCCTCACACTCCAAACACTCACACTCCAAAACCGCACACTCCACACCCTCACACTCCAAGCCATCTAAGCACAAACCCTGCAACCCAAACACTCACAGTCCAAACCCTCACACTCCAAACTCTCACATTCCACACCCTCACAATCGAAACACTCCCACTCCAAACCCTCACACGCCAAACCCTCACACTACAAACCCTCGCACTCCAAACCAACACATTCCAAACCCTCACACTCCAAACCCTCACACTCCAAACCCTCACACTACAAACCCTCGCACGCCAAACCAACACATTCCAAACCCTCACACTCCAAACCCTCACACTCCAAGCCCACACCCTACAAATCCACATCCTCCAAACACTCACACTTCAAATCCACACACTCCAAATCCACACACTCCAAGTCCACAAACTCCAAACCCTCATACTCCAAACCCACACATGCCAAATCCAGATTCCAAACCCGCACACCCCAAAATCACACACTCCAAAACCACACACTCCAAATACACACTCCAAAGCCACACACTCCAAACCCTCGCACTCCAAACCTGCACACTCCAAACACTCACACTCCAAACCCGCAAACTCCAAAACGACACACTCCAAATCCACACACTCCAAACCAACACACTCCAAACACTCACACTCCAAACCCACACACTCCAAACCCACACACTCCAAACACTCACACTCCAAAACCTCACACTCCAAACCCACACACTCCAAACCCACACACTCCAAATCCTCACACCCCAAACCCTCACACTGCAAACACTCACACTCCAAACCCTCGCACTCCAAACCTTCACACTCCAAACACTCACACTCCAAACTCACACAAGCCAAACCCTCGCAATCCAAACCAACACACTCCAAACCCTCGCACTCCACACCCTCACACTCCAAACCCTCACACTTCACACCCTCACACTCCAGACCCTCAAACTCCAAACCCTCACACACCAAACCCTCACACTACAAACCCTCGCACTCCAAACCAACACATTCCAAACCCTCACACTCCAAACCCTCACACTCCAAACCCTCGCACTCCAAATCCACACACTCCAAATCCACACACTCCAAGTCCACAAACTCCAAACACTCACACTCCAAACCCACACACTCCAAATACACACTCCAAATCCACAAACCTCAAAATCACACACTCCAAAACCACACACTCCAATTACACACTCCAAAGGCACACAATCCAAACCCTCGCACTCCAAACCAACACACTCCAAACAATCACACTCTAAACCATCACACTCCAAACCCGCACACTCCAGATCCACACACTCCAAACCCACACACTCCAAACCCTTAAACTCCAAACCCACACACTCCAAACCCAAACACTCCAAATCCTCACACTCCAAACCCTCACACTGAAAACACTCACACTCCAAACCCGCGCACTCCAAACTTTCACCCTCCAAACCTTCATACTCCAAACTCACACACTCCAAACCCTCGCAATCCAAACCAACACACTCCAAACACTCACACTCTAAACCCTCACACTCCAAACCTGCACACTCCAAACACTCACACTCCAAACCCGCACACTCCAAAACCACACAATCCAAATCCACAGACTCCAAACCCACACACTCCAAACCCTCACAGTCCAAATCCTCACACTCCAAACCCTCACACTCCAAAACCCGCACATTCCAAATCCACACACTCAAAATCCACACATCCAAACCCTTGTACTCCAAACCCTGGCACTCCAAACCCACACACTCCAAACCCTCGCACTCCAAGCCGTCACAATCCAAACCCACACACTCCAAACCCACGCACTCCAAACCCTTGCACTCCAAACCCTGGCACTCCAAACCCACACACGCCAAACCCTCACAATCCAAGCTCTCACACTCCAAACCCTTGCACTCCAAACCCTCACCCTCCAAACTCTCACAGTCCAAAATCGCACACTCCACACCCTCACACTCCAAGCCATCTAACCACAAACCCTCGCACTCCAAACCCTCACACTCCAAACCCTCACATTCCATATACTCACACTCCAAACCTGCACACTCCAAACCCACACACCAAACAATCGCACTCCAAACAGTCAAACTCCAAACCCTCACACACCAAACCCTCACACTACAAACCCTCGCAATCCAAACCAACACATTCCAAACCCTCACACTCCAAACCCTCACACTCCAAACACACACTCTCCAAACCCACACACTCCAAACATTCGCACTCCCAACCCACACACTCCAAGCCCTCGCACTCCAAACCCTCACACTCCAAAACCTTGCAATCCAAACACACACACTCCAAACACACACACTCCAAACTCTCGCACTCCAAAACCTAGCACTCCAAACCCACACACGCCAAACCCTCACACTGGAAACCCTCGCACTCCAAACACTCACACTCAAAACCCTCACACACCAAACCCTCACACTACAAACCCTCGCACTCCAAACCAACACATTCCAAACCCTCACACTCCAAACGCTCACACTGCAAACCCACACCCTCCAAATCCACATCCTCCAAACACACACACTCCAAATCCACACACTCCAAATCCACACACTCCAAGTCCACAAACTCCAAACCCTCACATTCCAAACCCACACACTCCAAATCCACACTCCAAATCCGCACACTCCAAAATCACACACTTCAAAACCACACACTCCAAATACACACACTCCAAAGCCACACACTCCAAACCCTCGCACTCCAAACCAACACACTCCAAACACACACAGTCCAAACCCTCGCACTCCAAAACCTCACACTCCAAACCCACACACTCCAAATCCTCACACTGCAAACCCTCACACTGCAAACACTCACATTCCAAACCCTCGCACTCCAAACCTTCACACTGCAAACCCTCACACTCCAAACTGACACACTCCAAACCCTCGCAATCCAAACCAACACACTCCAAACAATCACACTCCAAACCCGCACACTCCAAACCCACACACTCCAAATCCACAGACTCCAAACCCACACACTCCAAACCCTCACAGTCCAAACCCTCACACTCCAAACCCTCACACTCCAAACCCGCACATTCCAAATCGACACACTCCAAATCGACACATCCAAACCCTCGCACTCCAAACCCTGTCACTCCAAACCCACACACACCAAACCCTCGCACTCCAATCCCTCGCACTCCAAACCCACACTCTCCAACCCATACACTCCAAACACTCACAATCCAAACTCACACACTCCAAAATCTCACACACCAAACCCACACACTCCAAACACTCGCACTCCCAACCCACACACTCCAAGCCCTCGCACTCCAAACCCTCACACTGCAAACCTTCAATCTCCAAACACTCACACTCCAAAACCTCACACTCCAAACCTTCACATTCTACACATTCACAATCCAAAGCCTCACACTACAAACCATCACACTCCAACACACTCCAAACCCACAAACTTCAAAACCTCACACTCCAAACCCTCACACTCCAAACCCTCACACTCCAAACCCTCACACTCCAAACCCACACACTCCAAACCTTCACACTCCAAAACTGCACATTCCACACCCTCACACTCCAAGCCATCTAACCACAAACCCTCGCACTCCAAACCCTCACACTCCAAACCCTCACATTCCACACCCTCACAATCCAAATACTCACACTCCAAAACTCACACTTCAAAAGCTCGCACTCCAAAACTCACACTACAAAAGCTTGCACTCCAACAGCTTGCACTTCAAACCTTGCAAATCTTCACAATCTAAACCCTCACACGCCAAGCTCACACAACAAACCCTCACATTCCAAACCCTCACACTCCAAACCCACACCCTCCAAATCCACATCCTCCAAACCCTCACACTCCAAATCCACACACTCCAAATCCACACACTCCAACCCCACAAACTCCAAACCCTAACACTCCAAACCCTCACACTCCAAACCCTTACACTCCAAACCCTCACACTCCAAACCCTTGCACTCCAAACCCTGACACTCCAAACCCTCAAACTCCAAACCCTCACTCTTCAGAACACCACAAACCAAAACCTCGAACTCCAAAACTCACACTTCAAACCCTCACAGTCCGAACACTCACACTCCAAACCCTCACACTCCAAACACTTACACTACAAACCCTCGCACTCCTAACACTCACACTCCAAAACCCCACACACCAAAACCTCACACACCAAACTCTCGCTCTTCAAACCCTCGCACTCCAAATGCTCGCACTTCAAACCTTCCAAACCCTCACAGTCCAAACCCTCACTCTAAGCCCACACCCTCCAAACCCTCAGAATCCAAACACTCACACTCCAAACCCACACACTCCAAACCCTCACCCATAATCCCTCGCAATCCAAACTCTCACACTCGAAACCCTCAAAATGCAAATCCACACACTCCAAACACTCACACTCCAAACCCTCGCAATCCAAACACTCAGACTCCAAAACCTCACACTCCAAACCCTCACACTCCAAACCCACACACTCAAAACACTTGCACTCCAAACCCTCAAACTCCCAACCCTCACACTCTAAATTCTCGAATTTCAAACGCTCACACTCCAAAACCTCAAACTTCAAAACCTCACACTCCAAATCCACACACTCCAAATCCTCACACACTCCAAGCCCTCCCACTCCACTCCCTCACGCTCCAAACCCACACACTCAAAACCTGCACAATCCAAACACTCACACTCCAAATCCTCACACTCCAAACACTCACACTCCAAACCCTCACACTCCAAACACTCACACTCCAAACCCACACTCTGCAAACACTCACACTCCAAACCCTCACACTCCAAACCCACACACTCCAAACCCACAAACTTCAAAAACTCACACTCCAAGTACTCACACTCCAAACCCTCACACTCCAAACTCTCACACTCCAAACACTCACACTCCAAAACCTCACACTCCAAACACTCACACTCCAAACCCTCACAATCCAAACCCTCACTCTGCAAACACTCACAATGCAAACCCTTACACTCCAAACCCACACACTCCAAACCCGCACACTCCAAACCCACAAACTTCAAAAACTCACACTCCAAATCCTCACACTCCAAACCCTCACACTCCAAACACTCACGATCCAAACCCTCACACTCAAAGCCCTCACACTCCAAACCCTCTCATGCCAAAATCCCCAAAGTCACATGCGGCCTAGAAATTGGGTATAGCCCCGGTTGAGGCGTTAGAACTGGCGATGCGCAAAGTTTATAGCCAGACGAGACTTATCTGCGCCTGGCGCGATATTGGGTTGCTTCGCCCCCAAAGGGGATTGAGGCGCTAAATCAGCCGTTGCACGGTGCTCTTAAGGCGCAAAAGGTCAGGCGCTACTCAATATCGACGCGGTCGGGCGCAGCGCAGGTGAACTCAATTACGGGAAAGCACGAGACCTACAGGCACCGGCCGGCTCTTAAAGGGGTGGGTCAGTCAGACTGAGCTTCAACACCCAACGCTCTGCAGGCCTCAGATTCGGCGCTCGCCCTTGTCTGGCGGTACAAGGTGATCATTATGGAGAAGGTTAGGCAGAGAGCAGAGCGCTTCAGCACTGAGGCTCTGGACCACTTGGTGGCTGCAGTTGAACACTGTTGGGAGGTCCTGTACCCGGATAATGGCAAGAGGCCAAATCAGAAGGCTTACCGACGATCTTGGAGGGAGGTTGCTGTGAGGGTGAACTCCAGCAGCATGGCGACCAGGACCCCTGTTCAGTGCAGGAAGAAATTCAACGACCTCACACGGATCGCTAGGGTGAGTGATGGTTTACCAAGCTTGTGCTTCCCTCCATCTGCAGCTGACTTCGGGCACCCTGCTGCAATGATGCGCCAATGGCCATCTGTCAGTATGCACCCATGGCCCTTTCTGGGCACACACATGGACAGATGTCTCAAGGCCTCATGTAAGGGCTCTTGCACCATGGGGGGCTTGCGAGAAGGTCTCAAGGCCTCATGTAAGGGCTCTTGCACAATGGGGGCATGCGAGGAGGTCTCAAGGCCTCATGTAAGGGCTCTTGCACAATGGGGGCATGCGAGGAGGTCTCAAGGCCTCATGTAACAGAACCTCCCCTTCGTTCCCCTGCAGTCCAAGATGGCGCAGATTCGGAAGGAGCAGCGTCGAACTGGTGGCGGACCTGCACAAGTGGTCACTCTAACGGATCTGGAGGAGAGAGTGCACCAGATACTTGGAGGACGTCTGTCTGGTCCAGTCACCACTGCATCTGCCGACCCTATTACCGACAGCGAGGGTAAGACTCTCACCTTTTCCACCTGTTGCCTTCCACTTGGTCCCCCCGCCAGCATGCATCCTCAGTGTGCAGCCATGTCAGAGCCTTGCCGCAATCTGGCATGCCTTTCAGCAAACCTGTCCTTCTGCTAAAGCCACTCTTCCACCTCCCACTTTCAGATGAACCAGCACCAACTCGGGCTCAACGCGCTGAAGCTGCCAGTGCCAGTGCCACCGGAGGCGAGAACCAGGAGGAATCCGGACCAGCTGCTGCAGAATCCGGGGAGCTGAGACATCTGCAGACTGGGGATAGTAGTCCCCTGGAGGGGAGGGGGGGTGGCTCTGAGGATGAACCAGTTGCCGGACCAAGTGGCATGCAGCAACGCAGGGGGGATAGGCAAGTTCGCCCACCGTCTCCCCGCAGGGCAAGGCAGGTCGTCATGACTGCTGCACAGAGTGCAGATGAGGTCCGTCGCCTGGCAGAGATGAGCAAACAGGCCCGGGTCAGACACACGGAGCTGATGGCTGCAGTGGAGAAGATGCCTGAGTCAATAGATTCATTGGCTAGGAGTATGCTGGACTTCGGGGCAACAATGGAGAGGACTCTGCAGGGCTTTGGCGCAACAATGGAGAGGTCTCTCCAGGTGTTTGGGGAAACAATGGACAGGTCTATCCATGGCTTCGGGGCCACAATGGACAGGACTATCCAGGGCTTCGGCCCAACAATGGAGAGGACTGTCCATGGCTTTGAGTCGGCAATGGAAAGGACTGTTCAGGGCTTCGGACAATCCCTGGAAAGGTCTGTGCAGGGCTTGTCCGAGGCAGTGGAGCAGTCGGCTCCTGCCTTGTCCAAAGCCATGGGAAGAACTGTCCAGGCGTTCTCCGAAGCACTGGCACCTGGCACACAGGTCCTCACTGTTGCCACGCAGTCACTTGCTGGGCTCCTCCACAGCCAGATTGACGCAACGCGATGTCTGACTGCAGCCACCCCCTCTGCATCAGATAGGATCACCCCGGGCCCTTCCACTCCCGTACAATGCCAGGAATCCGTGGAGCCTGCGATCGTGGCGGATGAGCCGAGCCGCTCCCCTCAGATAGCCAGTATGTCGTCCGACCATGGTGCAGGTGTCCTCTCTCGTCAGGAGACCATTGCACATGCCAGCGCTGGGACGCCTGAATTGCAGCTGCCACCACCTGCAGCCCACACTGCTTCCAGCCATGCTCAAAGCAAGCATCCTGCGTCCGCACCCTCCAAGCCCAGAGGTCGGCCAGGCCGTACCTCAGGGGCTTCTGCGCGTCCAGACAATCAGCAAGCGTCTCCCAGCCTTGAGCCCGCCACTGGGGTGCAATTACGTAGGAGCAGCAGGGAGGGAAGGGGCCGGTTGCAAAAGAGAAGTCGTTCTCCCTCAAGGGGCCAGTTGTAGAGGGAGGTGCTGAGACGTTTGTTTGTCCAAATTGAAGGACACCCTCAGCTGTTGTTATAGTTGCAGATTTTTGTTGAGTTTTGCGGCTTGGCCGAACAGGTCAAATTTATTTTGTAAGTTATGGTTTCTGCTCACTTTACTTTGTTTAGCTGTAATGAAAGACTTTTGTGTCAATAAACAGAAGTTTCAATGTTGCTTGGTGCATGTGACTACTTTCAGTGATGCTGGCATGCAGAGGCCCTCAAACATCCAAAGTGCGCATGAGGTAAGACTCTCATCATTGCGCCACAGGGGTGTCGAGACGAGTCCAGAGGAGCCTCTGACGTATGGACCTTCCACTTTCAGCAGCCCTTCCATCTTCCTCCCCCTCCTCCTCCTCCGCCTGCTCGTCCTCCTCCTCCTCCTCCTCCTCATACTCCTCCTCCTCCGCCTGCTTGTGCAGGGTCCGAGGGAAGGTAATGAATGTACGCGTTCGCCTATAAGGGCCTCTGTCACTTGCCGGATGCAACAGCGGACTGCAGCCTGAGCGTCAGTCGCATTGTCCCCAATGGCTGACTGAAAGGATCCGTTGGCATAAAAATGGAGGCAATCAGTCAATGTAGCCATCACGAACAGAGAGGTTCTCCAGCGTTCACGCGGCTGTAGATCCTGACCAAGCAGGTGGCACAGATCAGTAACAATGTCCCTCCAGATTCGGAGCCTTCGCTAACACTGCTCCTCCGAAATGTCAAGGCTTGTCACCTGTTGCCTAAAGACCCTCGCAGCATCCTGTCAGATTGGCCGACCTCGATTGCCCCTCCTCCTTCTGGCCAATCCCTGCCCTCTCTCCCGCCGTCTCTCTGCCCCTTTACAGTGTTGGGCGATGAGGCCGTTGCCCTCCGAACGAGCTCCCATTCCGATGCCAGTTGGTCAAAAGGCTTTTAGGTGTAGTGCTGCAAGTGCTTCGGACAGGGTTGAGGGTCCCAAGTACTGTGAAGCTCAAATCCCAGAACTCCGCTCCACATTAGCTCGCCAACACGCACTAGCAGCGATCGCAATGAGCAGGCCAAGTGGCAGAAGATTCTGCACTAGAGCTGTCCCCTTTAAATAACGCCGCCCTACTCCGAGAAGGGCCTGTTAGCCCTCCCTCGAACTGTCACTAATAGCGCTGGGCGCTAAGGCTCCGGGCGCCACCCAATATGCGCTCAGGCGCTCCTAAAAGGCATTGCACGCAGAAATGACGTCATGAGCTGCTTGCGCTCGCGGGCGCGCGCAAACACTTAGCGCAGGCGCTATATGTATAGTCAATTTCTGAGTTGGCGCTATCTTCATAGCGTCCGCCTCAACATAGGGCTTCGCCACAATTCTAGGTCTCTTTAGGCGCTCAGCGCCGGCGCTACCAACCCAATTTCTAGGCACATACTCCAAATCCTCCAAAGGCTCACACTCCAAACTGTCACACTCCACACCCTCACACTCCACATCCTCACAGTCCAAGCACTCAAACTCCAAACACTCACACTCCAAACCCACACTCTCCAAACCCATACACTCCAAAAACTCACAATCCAAACTCACACACTCCAAAATCTCACACACCAAACCCACACACTCCAAACACTCGCATTCCCAACCCACACACTCCAAGCCCTCGCACTCCAAACCCTGACACTCCAAACCCTTGCAATCCAAACCCACACACTCCAAACCCACGCACTCCAAACTCTCGCACTCCAAACCTACACACGCCAAACCCTCACACCCCAAACCCACACACTCAAAATCCTCACAATCCAAACCCTCACACTCCACACCCCCACACTCCACACCCTCACACTCCAAACCCTTACACTTCACACCCTCACATTCCGGGCCCTCAAACTCCAAACCCTCACACTGCAAACCTTCAATCTCCAAACCCTCACACTCCAAAATCTCACACTCCAAACCCTCACATTCTACACATTCACAATCCAAAGCCTCACACTCCAAACCATCACACTCCAACACACTCCAAACCCACAAACTTCAAAACCTCACACTCCAATCCCACAAACTTCAAAACCTCACACTCCAAACCCTCACACTCCAAACCCACACACTCCAAACCCTCAAACTCCAAACCTTCACACTCCAAACCCTCACACTCCAAAACGGCACACTCCACACCCTCACACTCCAAGCCATCTAACCACAAACCCTCGCACTCCAAACCCTCACACTCCAAACCCTCACACTCCAAACCCTTACATTCCACACCCTCACAATCCAAATACTCACACTCCAAAACTCACACTTCAAAAGCTCGCATTCCAAAACTCACGCTACAAAAGCTTGCAGTCCAACAGCTTGCACTTCAAACCTTGCAAATCTTCACAATCTAAACCCTCACACGCCAAACTCACATAACAAACCTTCACATTCCAAACCCTCACACTCCAAACCCACACCCTCCAAATCCACATCCTCCAAACCCTCACACTCCAAATCCACACACTCCAAATCCACACACTCCAACCCCACAAACTCCAAACACTAACACTCCAAACCCTCACACTCCAAACCCTTACACTCCAAACCCTCACACTCCAAACCCTTGCACTCCAAACCCTGACACTCCAAACCCTCAAACTCCAAACCCTCACACTTCAGAACACCACACACCAAAACCTCGAACTCCAAAACTCACACTTCAAACCCTCACAGTCCGAACACTCACACTCCAAACCCTCGCACTCCAAACACTTACACTACAAACCCTCACACTCCTAACACTCACACTCCAAAACCCCACACACCAAAACCTCACACACCAAACTCTCGCTCTTCAAACCCTCGCACTCCAAATGCTCGCACTTCAAACCTTCCAAACCCTCACAGTCCAAACCCTCACTCTAAGCCCACACCCTCCAAACCCTCACAATCCAAACACTCACACGCCAAACCCACACACTCCAAACCCTCACCCATAATCGCTCGCAATCCAAACTCTCACACTCGAAACCCTCAAAATGCAAATCCACACACTCCAAACACTCACACTCCAAACCCTCGCAATCCAAACACTCAGACTCCAAAACCTCACACTCCAAACCCTCACACTCCAAACCCACACACTCAAAACGCTTGCACTCCAAACCCTCAAACTCCCAACCCTCACACTCTAAATTCTCGAATTCCAAACGCTCACACTCCAAAACCTCAAACTTCAAAACCTCACACTCCAAATCCACACACTCCAAATCCTCACACACTCCAAGCCCTCCCACTCCACTCCCTCACACTCCAAACCCACACACTCAAAACCTGCACAATCCAAACACTCACACTCCAAATCCTCACACTCCAAACACTCACACTCCAAAACCTCACACTCCAAACACTCACACTCCAAACACTCACACTCCAAACCCACACTCTGCAAACACTCACACTCCAAACCCACACACTCCAAACCCGCACACTCCAAACCCACAAACTTCAAAAACTCACACTGCAAATACTCACACTCCAAACCCTCACACTCCAAACTCTCACACTCCAAACACTCACACTCCAAAACCTCACACTCCAAACACTCACACTCCAAACCCTCACAATCCAAACCCTCACTCTGCAAACACTCACAATGCAAACACTCACACTCCAAACCCACACACTCCAAACCCACACACTCCAAACCCACAAACTTCAAAAACTCACACTCCAAATCCTCACACTCCAAACCCTCACACTCCAAACACTCACGATCCAAACCATCACACTCAAAACCCTCACACTCCAAACCCTCTCATGCCAAAATCCCCAAAGTCACATACTCCAAATCCTCCAAAGGCTCACACTCCAAACTGTCACACTCCACACCCTCACCCTCCACATCCTCACAGTCCAAGCACTCAAACTCCAAACACTCGCACTCCAAACCCTCACACTCCAAAGCCTCACATTCCAAACAATCACTCCCCACCATCACACTCCACACCCTCACACTCCAAACCCTCACACTCCAAGCCCACAAACTTCAAAACCTCACACTCCAAACCCTCACACTCCAAGCCCACAAACTTCAAACCCACACACTCCAAACCCTCTCACTCCAAAAGCCCCAAAGCCATGTACTCCAAATCCTCCAAAGGCTCGCACTCCAATCCCTCACACTCCACACACTCACTCTACAAACCCCCACACTCCAAACACTCACACTCCAAACCCACACACTCCAAACCCTCACACTCCAAACCCTCACACTCCAAACCCTCACTCTGCAAACCCTCACTCCAAACCCTCACACTTCAAACCCACACACTCCAAACCCACACACTCCAAACCCACAAACTTCAAAACCTCACAGTCCAAACCCTCACACGCCAAACCCTCACACTCCAAACCCACACACTCCAAACCCACACACTCCAAACCCTCACACTCCAAAAACTTACACTCCAAACCCACACACTCCAAATCCTCACACTCCAAACCCTCACACTGCAAACACTCACACTCCAAACCCTCGCAATCTAAAACAACACACTCCAAACACTCACATTCCACACCCTTACACACCAAGCACTCAAACCCCAAACCCTCACAATCCAAACCCTCGTACTCCAAACACTCACAATCCAAACACACACACTTCAAAAGCTCGCACTCCAACATCTTGCACTTCAAACCTTCCAAACCTTCACAATCCAAACCCTCACATGCCAAACTCACACTACAAACCCTCACACACCAAACACTCACACTACAAACCCACACACTCAAAACCAACACATTCCAAACACTCACATTCCAAACCCTCACACTCCAAAGCCACACCCTCGAAATCCACATCTTCCAAACCCTCACACTCCAAATCCACATACTCCAAATCCACACACTCCAATTCCACAAACTCCAAACCCTCACACTCCAAACTTGCACACTCCAAACCCTCACACTCTAAACCCTCACACTCCAAACCCGCACACTCCAAACCCGCACACTCCAAACCCGCACACTCCAAATCCACACACTTCAAACCCACACACTCCAAACCCTCACAATCCAAACCCTCACACTCCAAACCCGCACACTCCAAAACCACACACTCCAAATCCACACACTCCAAATCCACACATCCAAACCCTGGCACTCCAAAACTGGCACTCCAAACCCACACACTCCAAACCCTCGCACTTCAAACCCTTGCACTCCAAACCCACACTCTTCAAACCCATACACACCAAACCCACACACTCCAAACACTCGCACACCCAACCCACACAATCCAAGCCCTCGCACTCCAAACCCTCTGACTCCAAACCATTGCAATCCAAACCCACACACTACAAGCCCACAAACTCCAAACCCTCACACTCCAAACCCTGGCACTGCAAACCCACACACACCAAACCCTCACACTCCAAGCTCTAGCACTCCAAACACTTGCCCTCCAAACGCACACACTCCAAACCTTCGCCCTCCAAATGCTCACACTCCAAACACAAACACTCCAAACCCTCACACTCCCAATGCTCACACTCCAAACACTTGCACTCCAAACCCACAAACTCCAAACCCTCACACACCAAACCCTCACACTCCAAACCCACACACTCCAAACCCACACACACCAAACCCACAATCTTCAAACCCACACACTCCAAACCCTCACACTCCAAACACTCACACTCCAAACCCTCACACTCCAATCACTCACAATCCAAACCCTCACACTCCAGACCCTCACACTTCAAACACACACATTCCAAACCCTCACAGTCAATACACTCACACTGCAAAGCCTCTCACACCAAAATAACCAAAGCGACGTACTTTAAAACCTCCAAAGGCTTGAACTCCAAACCCGCACACTCCACACCCTCACACGCCACACCCTCACACTCCAAGCAATCAAACTCCAAACCATCACACTCCAAACCCTTACACTCCAAACCCTCACACTCCAAACCCTCTCACTCCAAAAGCCCCAAAGCCAAGTACTCCAAATCCTCCAAAGGCTCGCACTCCAAACACTCACACTCCACACCCTCATACTCCAAACCCTCAAACTCCAAACACTCATACTCCACACCCTTACACTCCACACCTTCACGCTCCAAACCCTCACACTCCAAACCCTCACATTCCACACCCTCACAATCCAAACGCTCACACTCCAAACCCACACACTCCAAACCCACACACCAAACCAGTGCACTCCAAACCCTTGCAATCCAAATGCTTGCACTTCAAACTTTCCAAACCTTCACACTCCAAATCCTCACACACCAAACTCACACTCCAAACCCTCACACACCAAACCCTCGCACTCGAAACCCTCGTACTCCAAACCCACACACTCCAAACCCTCACACAACAAACACTCACGCACCAAACCCTCGCACTCCAAACCCTCACACTCGAAACCCACAAACTTCAAAACCTCACACTCCAAATCATCATATTCCAAAACCTCACACTCCAAATTCTCGCACTCCAAACACTCACACTCCAAACGCTCACACTCCAAACACTCACACTCCAAACGCTCACACTCCAAACCCTCACACTCCAAAACCACACACTCCAAACCCACACACTCCAAACCCACAAACATCAAAACATCACACTCCAAGCCCTCACAGTCCGAACCCTCACACTCCAAACACTCACACTCCAAACACTCACACTCCAAACCCTCACACTCCAAGCCCTCAAACTCCAAACACTCGCACTCCAAACCCTCACACTCCAAAGCCTCACACTCCAAACCATCACTCCTCACCCTCACACTCCACACCCTCACACTCCAAGCACTCACACTCCAAGCCCACAAACATCAAAACCTCACACTCCAAACCCTCACACTCCAAGCCCTCACACACCAAACAGCGACCACGACACCACACAACCCTGCCACGGCAACCTCTGCAAGACATGCCAGATCATCAACACAGATACCATCATCACACGTGAGGACACCACCCACCAGGTACATGGTACATACTCATGTGACTTGGCCAACGTTGTCTACCTCATACGTTGCAGGAAAGGATGCCCCGGAACATGGTACATCGGCGAGACCATGCAGACACTGCGACAACGGATGAACGGACACCGCGCAACAATCGCCAGGCAGGAGTGTTCTATCCCAGTCGGGGAACACTTCAGCAGTCAAGGACATTCAGCCTCCGATCTTCGGGTAAGCATTCACCAAGGCGGTCTTCGAGACACACGACAACGCAAAATCGTCGAGCAGAAACTGATAGCCAAGTTCCGCACTCATGAGGACGGCCTCAAACGAGATCTTGGGTTCATGTCACGCTACATGTAACCCCACCTGACGTAGGGTCACCCAGACTTGAGTCTGTGGTGTATGTAACTTGTTCCACCTTAAGAGAACTTAAACCTGTTCCACCTTAAGAGATGTACTACTTTCTCTGGCTGCTGTATACGGTAATACCGGTGGTGACCACACCGGTATATAAGTGCTGTGTAGTAATTGGCTGAGTAGTTCAGCCCTGACCTTCGACTAGTAAAGACCTGTTAAAGTTATTCTTGTGGTCTGTGTGCAGTGATTCATATTAACCATAACTGGAACACACAGACTTAACAGAGTCGGCGTTGGCTTGTTCTCTCTACACAGATGCGGCCGGACCTGCTGTGATTTCCAGCAAAAAATATGTTTTTTTGTCTGTTTTTTGTTTTTCATACAGACCCCAGCATCTGCAACATTTGACCCCTTGTGACCCCACCTCATTGTTCTTTGATGTAATGTTTTCCTGACTAACCTGTTTGGACACCATTCACACCTTTGATTGCTATGATTATCTCTCTGCCGAGGTGTGATAAATGGCAGTTAGAAAGATTACCTGTAATCATCTGACATTATTCTCTGACTATATAAGCTGTGTCTTTATGCATCTCTCCACTTCACCTGACGAAGGAGCAGCACTCCGAAAGCTTGTGATTTCAAATAAAACTGTTGGACTATAACCTGGTATTGTGTGACTTCTTGCATTTGTCCACCCCAGTCCAACACCGGCATCTCTACACCACCAAACACTCACACTCCAAACCCTTACACTCCAAACCCTCTCACTCCAAACCCTCTCACTCCAATAGCCCCAAAGCCACGTACTCCAAATCCTCTAAAGGCTCGCACTCCAAACCCTCACACTCCACACACTCACTCTCCAAACCCTCACACTCCAAGCCCACAAACTCCAAACCCTCGCACTCCAAACCCACAAAGTCCATACACTCACACTCCAAACCCACACACTCCAAACCCTCATACTCCAAACCCTCACTCTGCAAACCCTCACTCCAAACACTCACACTCCAAACCCACACACTCCAAACCCACACACTCCAAACCCACAAACTTCAAATTCTCACACTCCAAACCCACACACTCCAAACCCTCACATTCCAAACCCTCACTCTGCAAACCCTCACTCCAAACACTCACACTCCAAACCCACACACTCCAAACCCACACACTCCAAACCCACAAACTTCAAATCCTCACACTCCAAACCCTCACACTCCAAACCCTCATACTCCAAACCCTCACACTCCAAACACTCACTCCAAACCCTCACACTCCAAAACCTCACACTCCAAAACCTCACACTCCAAACCCGCACACTCTAAACCCTCACACTCCAAACCTTCACACTCCAAACCCTCAAACTCCAAACCCTCACACTCCACACCCTCACACTCCAAGCCGTCAAATGCCAAACCCTCGCACTCCAAACCCTCACACTCCAAGCCCACAAACTCCAAACTCTCGCACTCCAAAACCACAAACTCCATACACTCACACTCCAAACCCACACACTCCAAACCCTCACACTCCAAACCCTCACTCTGCAAACCCTCACTCCAAACACTCACACTCCAAACCCACACACTCCAAACCCACACACTCCAAACCCACAAACTTCAAATCCTCACACTCCAAACCCTCACACTCCAAACCCTCACACTCCAAACCCTCACACTCCAAACACTCACTCCAAACCCTCACACTCCAAAACCTCACACTCCAAAACCTCACACTCCAAACCCGCACACTCTAAACCCTCACACTCCAAACCTTCACACTCCAAACCCTCAAACTCCAAACCCTCACACTCCACACCCTCACACTCCAAGCCGTCAAACTGCAAGCCCACAAACATCAAAACCTCACACTCCAAACCCTCACACTCCAAGCCCTCACACACCAAACAGCGACCACGACACCACACAACCCTGCCACGGCAACCTCTGCAAGACATGCCAGATCATCAACACAGATACCATCATCACACGTGAGGACACCACCCACCAGGTACATGGTACATACTCATGTGACTCGGCCAACGTTGTCTACCTCATACGTTGCAGGAAAGGATGCCCCGGAGCATGGCACATCGGCGAGACCATGCAGACACTGCGACAACGGATGAACGGACACCGCGCAACAATCGCCAGGCAGGAGTGTTCTATCCCAGTCGGGGAACATTTCAGCAGTCAAGGACATTCAGCCTCCGATCTTCGGGTAAGCATTCACCAAGGCGGTCTTCGAGACACACGACAACGCAAAATCGTCGAGCAGAAACTGATAGCCAAGTTCCGCACTCATGAGGACGGCCTCAAACGAGATCTTGGGTTCATGTCACGCTACATGTAACCCCACCTGACGTAGGGTCACCCAGACTTGAGTCTGTGGTGTATGTAACTTGTTCCACCTTAAGAGAACTTAAACCTGTTCCACCTTAAGAGATGTACTACTTTCTCTGGCTGCTGTATACGGTAATACCGGTGGTGACCACACCGGTATATAAGTGCTGTGTAGTAATTGGCTGAGTAGTTCAGCCCTGACCTTCGACTAGTAAAGACCTGTTAAAGTTATTCTTGTGGTCTGTGTGCAGTGATTCATATTAACCATAACTGCAACACACAGACTTAACAGTGGCGATGAGTACGATCTTACCCTGCAGCAGAGATACATCCAAGGCAGTTTAACAGGCGTCGAGAAGAGGCATCCGCCCTCATCATCCTGCTGAGAAAAGACTCGGGTCTGAAGAGCAAAGGAAGAATCCTGACACAAAGCCTTCCATCAGCGACAGGCAGTGATCATCCCTTCTACCACGGTGGTGGGTAAGCCGATCAGCGACGAGCAGCAAGTCGGCCATGTTGGCTGTGGAGTAGGGGAGGGAAAACGGAGGATATCAGGGCGGAGAACTCGACCACGGCCGGGGAAAAGAGCCGGACAGAAGTCGGGGCCAGAGGCGCTGAGACTGGGGCAGCGTAAGGCACGGGAGCCGCGGTGAATGCAAACGCAGCCGGTGTAAAAGACCGGGCTGCAAGCGGGCTGGGAGACGCAACAGCGTCGAGAGAGAGCTCGACCGCGACCGGTGAAAAAGGCCGGGCAGCTACCGAGGCCGCGAGGCGCAGCGACCGGGACAGCGTAAGGCGTGGGAGAAAATAAAAAAAACGCGGAGAACTCAGCCGCAGCCGGTGGAAAGGACCGGACTGCAAGAGGGGCTGGGAGGCATGAATTGAGAACCGCTGGGGAGGCGCGAACGGCAGCAATACAGCAATCGCCATTACAGCCAGCGGGGGAGAAAGGCAAACGCGGGAAGCCGCCATTTTCGTAGGCGGGGGACGAAGACAAGCGCGGGAAACCGCCATTTTAAAATAAAAGAAAAAAAAATAAAAGAAATTTTTTTTTTGTTTCTCAAGAAGATTGCAAGGATGCCTAAGCGTGGTAACATCAACGATTTCGATGCCGATGTTGAAGATTGGGCCACGTATGTAGAACGCATAGAAGTTTATTGTAAAGCAAATAAGATATCAGATGAGGATAAAGCACTAACCTTATTAAACTTAATGGGTGCGAAGACATACGGGCAATTGAAACACCTTCTATCAACAGAGAAACCGATGGATAAGACTTTCGCGGATATTGTTACCGTCCTGAAAAATCATTTAAGCCCCATGCCGCTGATGCTAGCGGAATGATTTAAATTTTACAGCAGAAAGCAGCTGAAAGATGAAAGCAATGCTGAATTTTTAATTGAATTGCGTAAGCTAGCAAAGTACTGTCAGTTTAGAACAGGACGAACAGATGCGCTAAGAGATAAATTTGTGTGTGGATTGTTAAAAGAAGAGACACAAAAGCGACTGCTTGAGGAGAATGAGCTGACGCTTGATAAAGCTGTTGCTATGGCAGCATCGCACGAAGCCGCAGCGAGAGGCACGGCGGTAATGCAGCTACGGTCACCGGAACTCAGCACAAATCAAATGGTCTTGGGTACAGTAAAATGTTATCGTTGTGGAAAGACAACGCACGATCAGAACCAGTGCTGGTTCAAAAATAAGGAATGCAGAAAATGTGGCAGGCTTGGTCACATAGCTAAAGTATGCCGGTCAGGAGAGAAGACCAGCAACAAAAAGTCACCGCAGGGAAAGTACAGAAAGGTACACAAGGCGACAGAGAACAGTTCGAACGAACAGAAGTCAGATTCAGATGCCAGCAGTAATGAACTGGGTAGCTTAAACGTACACAACATTGGTAAGGAAGCAGACCTCCAGACAATTTGGGTCACACTTCAGATAGCAGGAGTCCAAGTGAAGATGGAATTGGACACTGGATCGGCATTGACGGTCATGAATAAGAAAGATTACAAAAGGTTATTCCAACATATTCCCCTACGGGATACGGAGATTGTATTGAAAACATACACGGGGCAAAGAGTATACCCCATCGGAAAGATAGAGGTAAAGGTGGTCCACAAGGGCAAAGAAAGCCGAGGAATGGACTTATATGTGCTACCTGAAGGAGGTCCACCACTATTGGGACGGGAGTGGATTAGAAAAATGAATATGGACTGGCATTCCTTAAAAGCACTAACGGTAGATGCCAGGGAAACAGATGTCAAACCTAAACGATTGTCCAGAATATTGGACGATGCTAAAGAGGTGTTCCAGCAGGGACTGGGAACACTGAGAGGAATTACGGCAAACATCAAGATTGAAGAACATGCACAACCAAAATTTTTCAAAGCCAGACCGGTACCCTATGCGATACGACCTGCTGTGGAAGCAGAGCTGGAAGCGCTAGAACGTTCAGGAGTACTGTCTAAGGTAGACTGGAGTGAGTGGGCTACACCCATTGTTCCCGTGATGAATCATCCTTCGAGCAACAAGCTGGGAGAACCAGGGAAGGTTCGCATCTGTGGAGATTTCAAGATCACTGTTAATCCAGTGCTTCACACGGTGCAGTATCCGCTTCCGCGGATTGAGGATATCTTCGCTTCATTGTCGGGCGGGAAACACTTCACCAAGATAGACCTGGCGCAGGCGTACTTACAGATGGAAGTTGAGGAAGAGTCACGCCAGGCCAGTACCTCACGATCAACACGCATAGAGGCTTGTACCGGTATAATAGACTGGTTTTTGGAGTGGCATCGGCTCCAGCAATTTGGCAGAGGGCCATGGAGCAGGTATTACAGGGAATTCCAGGCACACAATGTTACCTGGACAATATTCTGATTACAGGAGAAGGTGACGAGGAACACCTCGCAAATTTGGAACTGGTGCTCATCAGATTGAAAGAATATGGACTTCGAGTTAATCGGCAGAAATGTGAGTTCTTTCAGAAGCGGATCTCGTACTGTGGCCATGTCATTGACCAGGAGGGACTTCATAAGTCTCCTGACAAGATCGAAGCGGTTGTGAAGGCTCCCGCTCCGGTTAATGTATCTCAGTTGAGGTCGTTCCTAGGATTGATTAACTATTACCATAAGTTTCTGCCAAATTTATCCACGGTACTGCACCCGCTGAACGCTCTTTTGCAGAAGGGAGTACCATGGGAGTGGAGCGAGGACTGTAAGAAGGCCTTTCGCAAAAGCAAGGAATTGATAACCTCAGAGGAAGTGTTGGCTCACTTCAACCCAACACTGCCTATTCGTTTGGCTTGTGATGCTTCTCCATATGGTATTGGGGCAGTACTCTCACACAAGTTGCCAAATGGCATGGAGAGGCCAGTCGCGTTCGCATCCAGATCATTGACCTCCGCTGAGCGCAACTATGCTCAGATAGATAGGGGGGCTCTCAGCCTTGTGTGGGGAGTAAAGAAGTTTAATCATTACCTGCAGGGCCAAAAGTTTACGCTTCTGACAGACCATCAGCCGTTGGTATCCATTTTTAACCCTAAGAAGGGTGTGTCGGTGATGACAGCACAGAGACTCCAGAGATGGTCCCTTTTCCTAGGGGCACATCAATATCAGATAGAATTCAAAGGTACAAAGCAGCATGGTAATGCTGATGGGCTGTCGTGCCTGCCACTACCTGAAGAAGAGGAGACAACGAAGGTTGACCCTGTTGAGTTATTTCACTCGACCATCATCGAGTGTTTACCAGTCACCAATGCAAGTATTGAAAGAGAAACCAGGAACGACCCGACACTGTCCCGAGTCTACGAGGTGACAGTGAAGGGATGGCCAGCACATGGTGATTCTCTGTTACCGGCATTCTCGGCAAGACGAGACCAGCTGTCCGTCTGTCAAGGAACATTGATGTATGGAACGAGAGTGATTATTCCTCCTAAGTTAAGGGAAAGAGTTCTAAAGGAACTGCATGAAGGTCATCTGGGGGGAGTCAAGATGAAAAGCCTTGCTAGGGCTTATGTGTGGTGACCGGGTATCGACCAACAGATAGAGGAGCTGACGAAAAGCTGCTCAGGGTGCCAAAAAGTTCAAAATGCACCTCCGATTGCACCGCTGCATCCATGGGAATGGCCTTCAGCCCCATGGCAACGTGTACATATTGACTTTGCTGGTCCATTCATGGACTCCATGTTTCTAATTGCGGTGGACGCACATTCTAAATGGCCAGAAGTGATCAAGATGACTACCACTACTTCAGAAAAGACAATTGCGGTGTTAAGAACGATATTCGCAAGGAACAGATTGCCAGAACAAATATGTTCCGACAACGGACCACAGTTCATGTCAGAAGAATTCCAAAAATTCTTAAAGAAGATAGGAGTGAAACATTATACCTCTGCCCCATATCATCCGGCTACAAATGGGTTGGCCGAGAGATTTGTACAAACATTCAAAAAGGCAATAAAAGCCATGAGCGAAGATCAGATTCCACTACAACATAAGGTGGACAAGTTTCTACTGGCATATCGAAACGCCGCTCATGCAGTGACAAACCAAAGTCCTGCCATGATGTTTTATAACAGGAGGTTGCGGTCCAGGTTGGACTTGTTAAAACCAAATGTGCGGAGGGAAGTTGAAAACAAACAGTTCCAGCATATAAATAACAAGACCACTCAGAGTTTCGAGGTAGGACAACCAGTGTTGGCCAGGGACTATGGAAACGAGAAATGGCAATCCGGAACAATTCGGGCCAGACAAGGACCCCTGATGTACACGGTAGATGTTGGTAAAAATGTAATACGGCGTCATGCTGACCAACTGGTGGAATCGAGAACAAGGGTCGAACCCATGGTTACGACAGAGACAACCGTGGAAGAAGTTAGTGAACCTGAAGCATCTACCTCGGCAGTGAATGTACCTGATGATGATGTCCAAGACATAAGAGACCAACTAGAGGAGTCACCTCAGCAACAAGAATCAGAGACCCCTGAAAGGCGTTATCCAACTCGAATCAGGAGGCCTCCTGAGAGACTGAACCTTTGAACTGTTTCTACATGAAGTTGTATATGTATATATGTTATTATGTTATGTTAAATGGGGATATAACTGTTAAGCTAAAAAGGGAGGATTGTGGTGTATGTAACTTGTTCCACCTTAAGAGAACTTAAACCTGTTCCACCTTAAGAGATGTACTACTTTCTCTGGCTGCTGTATACGGTAATACCGGTGGTGACCACACCGGTATATAAGTGCTGTGTAGTAATTGGCTGAGTAGTTCAGCCCTGACCTTCGACTAGTAAAGACCTGTTAAAGTTATTCTTGTGGTCTGTGTGCAGTGATTCATATTAACCATAACTGGAACACACAGACTTAACAGAGTCGGCGTTGGCTTGTTCTCTCTACACAGATGCGGCCGGACCTGCTGTGATTTCCAGCAAAAAATATGTTTTTTTGTCTGTTTTTTGTTTTTCATACAGACCCCAGCATCTGCAACATTTGACCCCTTGTGACCCCACCTCATTGTTCTTTGATGTAATGTTTTCCTGACTAACCTGTTTGGACACCATTCACACCTTTGATTGCTATGATTATCTCTCTGCCGAGGTGTGATAAATGGCAGTTAGAAAGATTACCTGTAATCATCTGACATTATTCTCTGACTATATAAGCTGTGTCTTTATGCATCTCTCCACTTCACCTGACGAAGGAGCAGCGCTCCGAAAGCTTGTGATTTCAAATAAAACTGTTGGACTATAACCTGGTATTGTGTGACTTCTTGCATTTGTCCACCCCAGTCCAACACCGGCATCTCTACACCACCAAACACTCACACTCCAAACCCTTACACTCCAAACCCTCTCACTCCAAACCCTCTCACTCCAAAAGCCCCAAAGCCACGTACTCCAAATCCTCCAAAGGCTCGCACTCCAAACCCTCACACTCCACACACTCACTCTCCAAACCCTCACACACCAAGCCCACAAACTCCAAACCCTCGCACTCCAAACCCACAAAGTCCATACACTCACACTCCAAACCCACACACTCCAAACCCTCACACTCCAAACCCTCACTCTGCAAACCCTCACTCCAAACACTCACACTCCAAACCCACACACTCCAAACCCACACACTCCAAACCCACAAACTTCAAATCCTCACACTCCAAACCCACACACTCCAAACCCTCACACTCCAAACCCTCACTCTGCAAACCCTCACTCCAAACACTCACACTCCAAACACTCACACTCCAAACCCACACACTCCAAACCCACACACTCCAAACCCACAAACTTCAAATCCTCACACTCCAAACCCTCACACTCCAAACCCTCACACTCCAAACACTCACTCCAAACCCTCACACTCCAAAACCCGCACACTCCAAACCCTCACACTCCACACCCTCACACTCCAAGCCGTCAAATGCCAAACCCTCGCACTCCAAACCCTCACACTCCAAGCCCACAAACTCCAAACCCTCGCACTCCAAACCCACAAACTCCATACACTCACACTCCAAACCCACACACTTCAAACCCTCACACTCCAAACCCTCACTCTGCAAACCCTCACTCCAAACACTCACACTCCAAACCCACACACTCCAAACCCACACACTCTAAACCCACAAACTTCAAATCCTCACACTCCAAACCCTCACACTCCAAACCCTCACACTCCAAAACCTCACACTCCAAAACCGCACACTCCAAAACCGCACACTCTAAACCCTCACACTCCAAACCTTCACACTCCAAACCCTCAAACTCCAAACCCTCACACTCCACACCCTCACACTCCAAGCCGTCAAACGCCAAACCCTCACACTCCTAACCCTCACACTCCAAACCCTCAGGCCTAGAAATTCAGTTGTTAGCGCCAGCAGCTAGCGCCTTAGGAGGAGGAGAAGTGGGGCGCTAAGCGGCTCGCGCCCGGGCGCGGCGCGATCTGCGCCTCTCGCGAACTTCACTCAAGATTTAGCGGCGGCTCAAAACCGCAGCACCCGCTCAGCTGCGCGCGCAGATCCTGACGTCATTTCATTGTGCAATGCCCTTGGTGCGCCCTGAACCGGAACTTCAGTGGCGCCGCCCTTCTTTGCGCCTGGCGCTCCCAGCAACTGGTAGAGGGGAACGGTTCCCAGTTGCTGCGGGGACGGGGGGCGCTAATTAAAGTAGGCTCCTCCTGCAGTATATTGGCAGCCATTTTGTTCCACTCCTTCTTTGTGAGAACAGATATTTGGAGAGAGACAATGGGAGAGAGCTTTCTGGTTTGACTCAGCGCTCGCACAGGTACTTGTGGCTTCAGGCCAGAGCTTTGCACTTGGATTTAACTTTCAGTGCCATAGCCTTGAGTCACCACATATAATGGGGGCTGCCATGGGTGGAAACGTTGGCTTACTGCATTGCATTCAAAGGGCTCAGAGATGCCGTGAGAGAGTGCCAGTCATGGCCAGACGGAGAAGGGCCAACAGACGTCAGCACAGGAGGCCTTACCCACCCAGGGTATACCGCCAGCAGTTCTCATATCTGAACATGTCTGGAGCAGTGTGTTCGGAGGCTGCGATTCAGAAGGGAGGTGGTCACTGAGATCTGCCACCTGCTTCACAGAGATCTGCAGCCACAGCTGAGGAGCAGGACATCTCTGTCGGTGGCAGTGAATGTGGCGGTGGCTCTCAACTTCTATGCCACCGGCTCCTTCCAATCCGCTACTGTGGGGACATTGCCAACATCTCCCAATTCGCGGTACATTGCTGCATCCGCCAGGTGACCAATGCCCTTTTCAAAAGGAGACGTCAGTTCATCTCCTTCCCCATGACCCTGGACAAGCAGCAAGAGCGTGCAATGGGATTTGCAGTATTAGCGGGCTTCCCCATGGTCCAGGGCGCCATTGACTGCACGCATGTGGCTTTGCGGGCACCTCTACAGAATGCCGAGGATTACCGCAACCGGAAGGGCCACCATTCGCTCAACGTCCTGTTGGTGTGTGACCACAGGCAGCTCATATTAGCTGTCAATGCCCGCTTTCCAGGCAGCATCCACAATGCCTTCATCCTGCGCCAGACTTCAGTGGCAGACATTTTTGAAGCCCAGGTTCACCCACGAGCATGGCTTCTCGGGGACAAAGGCTATCCTTTGTGCACCTGGCTGATGACCCCGCTCTGTGTGCCCAGCACCCCTGCTGAAGAGCAATACAATGACAGCCATCAAGCAAACAGGAATATCATTGAGCACACAATCGGCGTGCTCAAGCAACAGTTCCGCTGTCTGGACCATTCCGGGGGAACCCTTCAGTACTCACCTGAGCGAGTCTCCCATTTCGTTGTAGTGTGCTGCATGCTGCACAACCTGGCTATCCGCAGGACTCAGCCACTGCCAGCAGACATTGGAGGACCACCAGAGGAGGAGGAGCACCAACACGGGAGGGAGGCACAAAGTGCAAGGGCCATTGTCGGCGGCTTATTGCAACTCGGTTCTAGGCCCCCTCTCATAGAATGGCTTGTGCCAATGAAAGAAGATGAATGGAGCCGCTCCGCAAGCCCTCAGCCGGTCAAGGCAACAAATAGATCCAAAAGCAAACATGGACAATGCGATTAAAGAAACTTTTTTACTGTGCAAACTCTGTGCCCTTCCCGCATGACAAACTAATTCAGAGAAACCCCCCAAAAACAGTCAGAGACATAACTGGCTGTCACAGCCTTCAGAAAATGAAAAAAGCAGTTGAACAAAAATGACCATGATCCTCGGCCTTTATAACAAACAAACACAACAGTCTTGGCCTTCATATATCAAAAAACACAACAGTCTCGGCCTTCATATATCAAAAAACACAACAGTCTCGGCCTTCATAGATAAAAAAACACAACTGTCTCGGCCTTCATAGATAAAAAAAACCTTCTCGGCCTCATATATAAAAAAAACATTTGGCCACACCTTCTACTTTTTCCCCTGCGAGGGTGATCCGCCTCGCTTCCGCGAGTGGCCCCTGCCCGCCCTGCAGCCCCTCCTCAATGGGACCACAGTAGCTGCAGCAAGGCTGGGGGAAGGCTGCTGAGGGTCAGATGGTGAGACAGCAGATGCCCTTGGGGGTCGGCCTGGACCAGCTCTGGGCCTGGAGGGGCCGGCTGCTGACTGCTCCAACTCTGCTTGGGCGGCAGCAGTTTGTGCTACGGGTGGTGGCAGCTGCAGTGGAGGAGTGACAGTGTTGGCTGCAGGAATGCTGCCAACCTGACAGAGCAAAGGCACTCCCTGGTCGGCTGATACACTGGCACTTGCACGGGCCAGCACTGCAGCATGCGCAGCAATCTCCTGAATCACAGACTGCTGGGCTGCTGCGGCGCGGCGAGGGCCACGTCGATGCCTGGCCGATCCAGCGAGGGTGGCAGCAGTTAGTGCCAGTGTGGCCCTGGTCTGTGTCTGCATCACACCAGCCAGTGAATGCACAGCACGACTGAGCACTTGGCTGGAAGCCGCCTGTGATGCAGTGAAGTCCTGCTGACTCCTTGCCTGTGTTGCCGCGAAGTCCTGCAGACTCCTGGCCTGTGCTGCCCTGAATTCCTGTACACTCCTTGCCAGTGACTCTATGGAATCAGGCATCCTTGCCACTGCAGCCATGAGCTCAGTGTGCCTGCGCTCAGCCTGGGCGCCTATTTCAGCAAGGAGCCGCACCTCCTCTGCGCTCACCGTAGTAGGACTCGAGGCCAGAATCTCCCTCTGGGGAGAAGGCCGCCGAGCTTCCCTACCCCTCCCGCGTTGCTGCAGCCCGCTGGTCCCCGGAGCTTCACTCTCCTCAGACCCTTCCCCCCTGCTCCCCTCCAGGGAAGACGTGTCCCCATCATGGCCATGGGCTGCCTCGGCTGAGGGTGTCACTGATGGGCCGGCTTCCTCTTTCTCCTCCTCGATTTCAGAATCAGACACAGTGCCAGCTTGAGGGCCCGCCTCCTCACCTGGCGATTCACCATCTGAAAGCAGGGAGGCACAAGAGTTGTTTTAGAGTGAGGACAGGGCGGCAGCGAGGGAGGCATGAGTGTTGCTATGCACTGCATTGGTTCGATAGTGGCAAAGGATGCTGGTGTGAGGCGCAAGTGGAAAGAGAGAGGTCAAAAAGGTGATGACCTTACCATTGGAGCCAAGAACAGGGTGGGCATCTCCACTGGCGACGGGGCCAATCAGCCGGCCTGCCATAATGCGCTCCACACGCTGCTCCAAGTCGCTGAGCTGTTTGAGGTCAGGACGGCCTCCCCCGGTCTGTCGCTGCTGCCTGCGGTTGTGGGCCAGCTTGCCCTGCAAGAGAAAAGACGGCCTCTAAGTACAGTGTCAAGCCCTGATCTTGCCTGCACTGCCTCCCATGGTGGAATAGCCCTGACAGTGTGAAGCCCTCTAAGTACAGTGTCAAGCCCTGATCTTGCCTGCACTGCCTCCCATGGTGGAATAGCCCTGACAGTGTGAAGCCCTGATCTTGCCTGCACTGCCTCCCATGGTGGAATAGCCCTGACAGTGTGGAGCCCTCATCTTGCCTGCACTGCCTCCCATGGTGGAATAGCCCTGACAGTGTGTAAAGTGCTTAATGTGCAAGTGATTTTCATGAGAGTCCCATAGCTGCTGGATGAGGGCTGGGCATTGGGGCTTTCAGGTCCCTTTGGCCATAAAGTGAGGTGCACATGCAGGGATGAGGAGGATACTGGAAAGGGTACTCACCCTGACAACCCGAGTGAGGTCGTTGAACTTTTTTCTGCATTGCACAGGAGTCCTGCCAAACATGCTGTTGGACGTCACCCTGCTTGCCACCTCCCTCCAGGCTTTTCTATACTCACTGGGCAGCAGCCTCCTGCCACTATCAGGGAAGAGGACAAGTCGCCTGCGCTCCACTGCGCCAACCAGTACCTTCAGGGCACCCTCGCTGAAGTGCTGCGCTCGCTCCCTAGCCTTCTCCATAGTCGTGGGCGTTGCACTGTTGAAGCAGCTATGTTCAGGCCTTGATTCAGGGCTGCAGTGTGCAGGGCATGGCAGCCAAACAAATCCACCCTCCACCTTTAAGAGCTGACCGGCGCCAGCGTGTCTGCCTTCAATCAGCAACTCGCCACACCTGCGCTGCGCCCGCCCTCGGTGGTTGCGCCGCGGCTCGCCGGCTTAGCGCCTTATGATAGTCGTGCATCGCCTGCTTTAGCGCAGCAGCAACCTCTTGGGGCGATGCAACTGAATATCAGCGAAGGTGGCGCTAAGTTGCGCCGGGCGCTAAATTTAGCGAACACCCAGCTGTAGCGCCCCTAACGTGGCGATACTGAATTTCTAGCCCTCACACTCCAAACCTCACACTTCAAACCCTCACATTCCACACCCTCAAAAGCCAAACACTCACACTCCAAACCTCACACTTCAAACCCTCACATTCCACACCCTCACAATCTAAACACTAACACTCCAAACCCGCACACTCCAAACCCACACACCAAACCCTCGCACTCCAAACACTCACACTCCAAACCCTCGCCCCCCAAACACTCACACTCCAAACCCTCGCACTCTAAACACTCACGCTCCACACCTCACACTTCAAAAGCTCGCACTCCAAATGCTCGCACTTCAATCCTTCCAAACCTTCACAATCCAAACCCTCACACGCCAAACTCACACTACAAACCCTCACACACCAAACCATCACACTACAAACTCTCGCACTCCAAACCAACATATTCCAAACCCTCACACTCCAAACCCTCACACGCCAAACCCACACCCTCCAAATCCACATCCTCCAAACCCTCACACTCCAAATCCACACACTCCAATCCCACAAACTCCAAAACCTCACACTCCAAACCCACACACTCCAAATCCACACACTCCAAATCCGCATACTCCAAAACCACACACTCCAAAACCACACACTCCAAATACACACACTCCAAACCCACACACTCCAAGCCCACACACTCCAAACCAACACACTCCAAATACACACACTCCAAACCCGCACACTCTAAAACCACACACTCCAAATCCACACAATCCTAATCCACACACTCCAATTCCACACATCCAAACCCTCGCACTCCAAACCCTGGCACTCCAAACCCACACACTCCAAACCCAAAGGGGGAGAAATTCAGTATCGCCACGTCTGGGGCGTAATACTCGAGCGGGTGTGAAATTTAGCGCCCGGCGCAAATTATCGCCACCTACTGCTAAATTGACCTGCTTCGCCCCAGGAGGTGCTTGGAGCGCTAAAACAGGCGCCGCACGTCTTAAGGCGCTAAGCCGGAGAAGCGAGGCGCTACCACCGAGGGTGGAGAAAGTGCAGGTGCAGCCAGTTAGCGATTGCACGCAGACACGCTGGCACCGGTCAGCTCTTAAAGGAGGGGTTCGATCTTGGATTGCAGCCACACCCTGTGCATCGGAGCCCTGATTCTCGGCCTGGACAGACCTGCTGCCCCATTCTCACGCCTAGGACCATGGAGAGGGCCAGGGAGCGAGTGCAGCGGTTCAGTGAGGGGGCCTTGCAGGTTCTGGTTGGTGTGGTGGAGCGCAGGCGATCAATCCTGTTCCCGGACAGTGGCAGGAGGCTGCTGCCCAATGACTATCGTAAAGCTTGGAGGGAGGTGGCTCACAGAGTGTCCTCCAGCAGCATGGTGCCTAGGACACCTGTGCAATGCAGGAAGAAGTTCAACGACCTCACTCGGGTCGTCAGGGTGAGTACGCTTTTCAGTATCCTCTTCATCCCTGCATGTCCACCTCACTTTATGGCCAAAGGGTCCTGAAAGCCCCAATGCCCAGCCGTCATCCAACACCTATGGGCCTTTCATGAAACTCACAGGCACATTCAGCACTTTACACACTGTAAGGGCTATTCCACCATGGGAGGCAGTGCAGCCAAGATCAGGGCTTCACACTGTAAGGGCTATTCCACCATGGGAGGCAGTGCAGCCAAGATCAGGGCTTCACACTGTACTCAGAGCCCATCCTTTCTCTTGCAGGGCAAGCTGGCCCATAACAGGAGGCAGCAGCAACAGACCGGGGAAGGCCAGCCTCACCTTCAAGCCCTCACCAATCTGGAGCAGCGATTCCAGCGGATTATGGCAGGCCGGGTGATTGGCCCCGTTGCCACTGGAGATGCCGACCCCATTCTGGACAGCAATGGTAAGGTGATCACCTTTTTGACCTCTCTCCTTCCACTTGTGCCTCACACCAGCATCCTTTGCCACTATCGAACCAATACAGTGCATTGCAGCACTCATGCCTCCCTCGCTGCCACCCTGTCCTCACACTAAAGCCACTCTTGCACCTCCCTGCTTTCAGAAGCTGATTCGCCAGGTGAGGAGGCGGGCCCTCAAGCTGCCACTGTGAGTGACTCTGAAGGTGACGACGAGGAGGAAGCCGGACCATCAGTGCCACCCTCAGCCGAGGCAGCCCATGGCCATAATGGGGACACGTCTTCCCTGGAGGGGAGCAGGGGGGAATGGTGAAGCTCCGAGGCCCAGCGGGCTGCAGCATCGCGGGGGAGGTAGGGAAGCTCGGCGGCAAGCTTCTCCCCGGAGGGAGAGTCTGGCCTCGAGTCCTGCAACAGTGAGCGCAGAAGAGGTGCGGCTTCTCGCTGAAATGAGTGCCCAGGCGGAGCACAGGCACACTGAGCTCATGGCTGCAGTGGCAAGGATGCCCGAATCCATTGAGTCACTGGCAAGGAGTGTACAGGACTTCGGCGCAGCACAGGCAAGGAGTGTCCAGGACGTCGGCGCAGCACAGGCAAGGACTCTGCAGGACTTCGGTGCAGCACACGCAAGGAGTCTCCAGGACTTCGGCGCAGCACAGGCGGCTTCCACGCAAGTGCTTAGTGGTGCAATGCAGTCAGTGGCTGGTCTCATGCAGACGCAGATTAAGGCCACACGAGCACTGACTGCTGCCACCCTCGCTGGATCGGGCATGAATCGCCGGGGCCCTCACCGCGACGCAGCAGGCCAGCAGTCTCTGCTTCAGCAGATTGCTCCGCATGCTGCAGTGCTGCCCCGTGGGAGTGCCAGTGTGTCGTCCGACCAGGGAGTTGCTGTCCTCTGTCAGGATGGCAGCATTCCTGTTGCCAACACTGTCACTTCTCCACTGTAGCTGCCACTGTAGTGTATGTACCTTTAAGAGAGAACTACTTTTACAGCTCCTGTATACTGTAGTACCGGCAGTGACCACACCTGTATATAAGCCTTGAGCATGCCTCTGTACCCCGGTCTTGAGACTACCCTACTCCAGTAAATACCTGTTGATTGTTAAGTTACAGCATCCGTGTGGTTATTGAAAAACATCATACTCTCAGAATCACGGATCTAACAGTGGCGACGAGTGTCGATTCGAATCTACCTGCAACTCTGCATTTCCCTTCGAGGATTCGCTCCGGGAGGGCGGTGGAAGAAAGTCGAGGCCAGAAGCACGGGCGTCGACCACGAGCAACCGCCCAGTCGTCCGGCAGAGAGTGAACATCGCAGGGGAGGCTGTGGAGAGCCGGGCTTGGTTCCCCAGCCACGACGATCAGCAATAGACTGACGACAGGTACAGCGCAGACCCTTCCCGGACAGCGGCGGCTGGACCCGACCGACGGCGGAGAGAAAGCCGAGCAGTGTCGACGGGGTAAGACAGAGGGTGAAGCGCACAGGGCGCAGCCGGGGTTTGAAAACCGAGCGGCGTCGAGGAAAAACAAAACGGAGAGAGAGAGGGTAAAGCAACAGCCGGGTTCAGGACCGAGTGGCGGAAACGGGAAAGGCGCACAAAAAAAAAGAACGCGCAGAGCACAGCCAGGGCTCAAGGGCTGAACAGTGTCCATGGGGAGAAGAAGGGAGAGCGCGGGAGATGCCATTGAGCTGCGGAGAAGAAGGAAGAGCGCGGGAGACGCCATATTTAGAAGCCGCAGCGGAGAAGAAGGGCGAGCGCGGGAAGGAAGGAAAGCGCGGGAGACGCCATTTTGTGCCCGCGGAGAAGAAAGGGAAGCGCGGGAGACGCCATTTTTGACAGTTAAATCACACCCAGGGATGCCGAAGAGTGGCAGTATCTCTACATTCGACAATGAAGTCGAAGATTGGGTGACATATGTGGAACGTATTGAGGTGTACTGCAGGGCAAATGAAGTGCCAGATGCTAGGAAAGCACTGGTTTTGTTAAATTCCATGGGTGCAAAAACTTATGGGTTACTGCGAAACCTAATAACCCCAGAGAAGCCTGTGAACAAGAATTTCGAAAGCATAGTAGAAATCCTACAGGACCACTTAATCCCCACACCGCTGCTGATAGCAGAACGATTTAAGTTCCATAAAAGGAACCAACACAAAGACGAAAGCAATGCTGAGTACCTAACGGAACTGCGCAAGCTATCAAAACGCTGCCAGTTTGGAGCGGGACTAGCAGATACGTTAAGGGACAAGTTTGTGTGTGGGCTGCAAAGTGAAGGAACCCAGAAACGGCTTCTATCAGAAAAGGATCTTACGCTGGACAAGGCTTTCAGTATGGCAGTATCACACGAAGCAGCCGCAAGGGGCGCTGCAGAGATACAACGGAGACCGCAAGAGTATGGCACCAATGAAATGTTCTATGGAACAGGGAAGTGCTATCGCTGCGGCAGAACAACACATGACCAGAAGGATTGTTGGTTCAAGGACCAAGTGTGCAGACAGTGTGGAAAAGCAGGACACATAGCAAGAGTCTGCAGGTCTGGGAAGAAAACCAACAGTAAGAAATCTCCACAGGAGAAGTACAAAAAGGTACACCAGGTGATGGACAGTAGTTCAGACGAACAGAAAAGTGACACAGACTCCGGAAGCAAGAAGCTGGGTTGTCTGAAACTACATAAGGTAACCAAAATGGAGGATCACCAGACTATCTGGGTTACACTCAAGATAGATGGAGTCCAAGTGAAAATGGAATGGGACACAGGATCAGCCCTAACAGTCATAAACCAAAGGGACTACAAGCGGCTATTTTCACATATACCCTTGAAAGCTACAGAGATTGTCTTGAAGACGTACACGGGGCAAAAAGTCTACCCCAAAGGAAAAATAAGGGTGAAAGTGATATATAAAGGCCAGGAAATACCTAAAATGGATATATATGTATTGCCAGATGGAGGACCGCCACTGCTAGGACGTGAATGGATCCGGAAGATACAATTAGATTGGCATTCCATACAAGCACTGAAGGTTGAGGCCAAAAAGGATGACGACGTCACACCTGGACGACTGTCAAAAATGCTAACTGACGCAAAAGAAGTGTTCCAGAAGGGACTCGGAACACTAAAAGGCATAACAGCAACGATTAAAATAGAGGAAAATGCAAGCCCAAAGTTTCTTAAGACCAGACCAGTGCCTTATGCGATCAGACCAGCTGTCGAAGCAGAGCTGGAAGGGTTGGAACGTTCAGGAGTACTGTCCAAAGTAGACTGGAGCGAGTGGGCTACACCCATCGTTCCTGTAATGAAGAGGTCATTGAGTAATACGCCTGGGGAACCAAAGAAGGTCCGCATCTGTGGGGATTTTAAGGTGACAGTGAACCCAATCCTTCACATGGTACAATATCCGCTTCCGCGAATTGAGGATATTTTCGCCTCGTTATCTGGAGGTAAACGCTTCACCAAAATTGATCTAGCCCAGGCGTACTTGCAAATGGAGGTAGAAGAAGCCTCGAAACAATACCTTACGATTAACACTCATAAAGGCCTTTATCAATACAACCGGCTGGTGTTCGAGGTAGCATCGGCTCCGGCTATTTGGCAAAGGGCGATGGATCAAGTCCTGCAAGGGATTCCAGGGACCCAGTGTTATTTGGACGACATCCTGGTCACGGGCGAAAATGACAGTGATCACCTCGCCAACTTGAAGAAGGTGCTCACCAGATTAAAGGAATATGGGCTACGAGCTAATCGCCACAAGTGCGAGTTTTTCCAGAAGCAGATCTCGTATTACGGCCACGTCATCGATGAAGAGGGGTTACATAAGTCCCCTGAAAAGATTGAGGCAGTAGTCAAGGCTCCAGCACCGGAAAATGTGTCACAACTGAGGTTGTTCCTCGGGCTGGTAAACTACTACCACAAGTTCTTACCAAATTTGTCCACGGTATTACACCCACTGAACACCCTACTGCAAACAGGGGTAGCGTGGAAGTGGAATGACGAACGTAGACGAGCTTTCCAGAAGTGTAAAGAATTGATCACATCAAAACAGGTGTTGGCCCATTTCAACCCAGCACTACCAATTCGTTTGGCATGTGATGCATCACCCTATGGTATTGGAGCGGTGCTGTCGCACAAATTCCCAGATGGGTTGGAGAGGCCAGTAGCCTTTGCGTCTCGGTCACTAACCTCAGCCGAGCGCAACTACGCCCAGATTGACAGGGAGGCCCTCAGCCTAGTATGGGGAGTAAAAAAATTCAACCACTATCTGCATGGGCAGAAGTTCACCTTGCTGACTGACCACCAACCACTTGTCTCCATCTTTAGTCCTAAGAAGGGCGTTCCAGTGATGACGGCACAACGGTTACAAAGATGGTCCCTGTTTCTAGGGGCGAATCAATATGAAATAGAATATAAAGGCACGAAACAGCATGGAAATGCTGATGGGCTATCGCGCCTGCCACTGCCTACTGTGGAGGAAGCACCAGCAGTGGACCCTATCGAGATATTTTATTCATCAATAATTGAACGATTGCCAGTAACGAACGCGGATATAGAGAAGGAGACCCGCAATGATCCGACGTTGTCTCGGGTATATGATTTGACGGTGAGGGGATGGCCAACACATGGCGACTCACTGTTGCCAGCATTCTCATCCAGAAGAGAACAGCTGTCAGTATGCCAGGGGACAGTGATGTGTGGATCCAGAGTGGTGATTCCACACAAGTTAAGGGAGAGAGTGCTAAATGAGCTACATGAAGGTCATCTGGGGGGAGTGAAAATGAAAAGCCTTGCTAGGGCTTATGTGTGGTGGCCGGGAATCGATCAACAAATCGAAGACCTAACCAAGAGCTGCTCAGGACGCCAGAAGGTCCAAAATGCACCACCACATGCCCCTCTACACCCATGGGAGTGGCCCTCCTCGCCATGGCAACGGGTGCATATTGATATCGCTGGTCCATTCATGGACTCAATGTTCTTAATAGCAGTGGATGCTCATTCGAAGTGGCCTGAGGTGATAAAAATGTCCTCAACCACTACAGAGAAAACGATTGCAGTCCTACGGACCATATTTGCCAGGAACGGCTTGCCAGAGCAGATTTGCTCTGATAATGGACCACAGTTTGTGTCCGAAGAGTTTCGAAAATTTATGAGAAGGAATGGGGTAAGGCATTATACATCCGCCCCACATCATCCAGCCACAAATGGATTGGCTGAGAGGTTCGTACAAACCTTTAAGAAGGCGATAAAGGCCATGTGCGACGATGAAATTCCACTACAGCATAAGGTGGACAATTTCTTATTAGCCTACCGAAACGCAACACATGCAGTTACCAACCAGACCCCGGCAATGATGTTCTTTAACCGAAGGTTGCGATCTCATCTGGACTTGCTTAGACCAAATGTGCGACGAAATGTTGAGGATAAACAATTCCAGCACATCAATGAGAGAAGCCGACAAGGAGCTTCAATGTAGGACAACTAGTCTTGGCCCGTGACTACCGAACAGAGAAATGGCAACCCGGAACGATATGCACATGGCAGGGGCCATTAATGTACAAAGTGGATGTCGGGAAGAACATTGTGAGACGCCACGTTGATCAGATCTTAGCGTCACAGGAACAAGTCAACCCCATGACATGCGTACCTGGGGATGAACCCGACATACCGGTAGCATCTACCTCCGAACCAGTAGCAGTAGAACCCGATGAACTAACCGATGAAAAAGGGCCAGAATCGCCTCCGCACCAAGAACAAGAACCTCAGGAAAGGCGCTATCCCGAAAGGATCAGGAAGCCGCCCCAAAGACTGAATCTATAAATGGACTATTGTTGTTTAATGTACATGTTAAAGTGTTAATTGTTATTTGAATATTATGGGTACTACTAATCTAAAAAGGGAGGAATTGTAGTGTATGTACCTTTAAGAGAGAACTACTTTTACAGCTCCTGTATACTGTAGTACAGGCAGTGACCACACCTGTATATAAGCCTTGAGCATGCCTCTGTACCCCAGTCTTGAGACTACCCTACTCCAGTAAATACCTGTTGATTGTTAAGTTACATCATCCGTGTTGTTATTGAAAAACATCATACTCTCAGAATCGCGGATCTAACAGCCACCACCTGTAGGACAGAGTGCTGCCGCCCATGCAGAGTTGGAGCAGTCAGCAGCCGAGCCCTCCAGGCCCAGAGCTGGTCCAGGCCGTCCCTCAAGGGCATCTGCAGACTCAGTTTCTGACACTCAGCAGCCTTCCCCCAGCCTTGCTGCAGCCACTGGGGTCCAATTGCGGAGGAGCTGCAGGGTGGGAAGGGGCGAATCTCGCAGGCGAAGCAGATCACCCTCGAAGGGCAAAAAGTAGGTGTGGCAAAATGCTGTTGAATGTTTTATTGAAGGCGGAGGATCGTGGTCATTTTTTGGTTACTGTTTTGTTCATTGTCTCCAGGTTGTGAGAGCCAGTTATGTGTCTGACTGCTTTTTTTTGGGTTTCTCTCTATTACTTTGTCATGTGGGAAGGGCACACAGTTTGTTAAATAAAGAAGTGTCTTTATTCAGAATGTGCATGTTTGTTCTTTGAACTATTTGTTGCCTTGACCGGCTTAGGGGTTGCGGAATGGTTCCATTCATGTTCTTTCAATGGCAGAAGCCATTCCCTCAGAGGGGGCCTAGGACCGACTTGCAATAAGCCGCTGACGGACGTCCTTTGCCCTCCCATCTTGGTGCTCCTCCTCCTCCTCCTCTGCTGATGCTCCAATGTCTGGTGGCAGTGGCTGAGTCCTGAGGATTGCCAGGTTATGCAGCATGCAGCACACTACAACGAAATGGGAGACTCGCTCAGGTGAGTACTGAAGGGTTCCCCTGGAATGGCCCAGACAGCGGAACTGTTGCTTGAGCACGCCGATTGTGTGCTCAATGATGTTCCTGGTCGCTTGATGGCTCTCATTGTATCGTTCTTCAGCAGGGGTGCTGGGCGCCGCATGAAGCGGGGTCTTCAGCCAGATGCACAGAGGATAGCCCTTGTCCCCGAGAAGCCAGCCTCCTGGGTGAGCCGGGGCCTCGACAAGGTCTGCCACAGAAGCCTGGCGCAGGATGAAGGCGTCGTGGCTGCTGCCTGGAAAGCGGGCATTGACAGCGAGTATCAGCTGTCTGTGGTCACACACCAACTGCACGTTCAACGAATGGAACCACTTCCGGTTGCGGTAATCCTCGGCATTCTCTTGCGGCGCCCGCAAAGCCACATGCGTGCAGTCAATGGCGCCCTGGACCATGGGGAAGCCCGCTATTCTTGCAAATCTCAGTGCGTGCTCTTGCTGCTTGTCCGGGGTCATGGGGAAGGAAATGTACTGATGTCTCCTTTTAAAGAGGGCATTCGTGACTTGATGGATGCAGCAATGCACCGCGAACTGGGAGATATTGGCAATGTCCCCAGTAGCGGATTGGAAGGAGCCGGTGGCATAGAAGTTGAGAGCCACTGTCACCTTCACTGCCACCGACAGAGACGTCCTGCTCCTCAGTTGAGGCTGCAGATCTGGCTGAAGCAGGTGGCAGAGCTTAGTGACCACCTCCCTGCTGAATCGCAGCCTCCGAAAACACTGCTCCTCAGACATGTTGAGGTATGAGAACTGTTGGCGGAAAACCCTGGGACGGTAAGGTCTCGTGTGCCGACGCCTGTTGGCCCTCCTCCGTCTGGCCATGATTGGCACTCTCTCTCGGCGTCTCTGAGCCCTCTCAATGTAATGGAGAAGCCCAACGTTCCCATCCATTGCAGCTCCCACAGTATGTGGCCACTAAAGGTTATGCCAGTGAAAAAGCAAACCAACTACAAAGTTCTGGGCCGAAGCCAAAAGTACCTCTGCGAGCGCTGACTCAATGCAGAAAGCTCTATCCCTTTGTCTCTCTGAAAATTTCTCTCTCTCTCACAGAAGGAGTGGTCCAAAAATGGTTACCACAAAGAAGCCAGGAAGAGCCCCCTTTAAATAGCGCCCCCCCCCCAGCCCCACAACAACTGGGAACCGTTCCAGTCAACCAGTCGCTTGGAGCGCCAGGCGGAAAGGAGGGGGACGCCACTGAATTTCCGGTTCGGGGCGCCCCAAGGGCGTTGCACCATGAAATGATGTCAGGGTCTGCGCGCGCAGCTGAGCGGGCGTTGCGGTTTTGAGCTGCCGCTAAATCTCTGCTCAATTTCGCGAGAGGCGCAGGTCTCGCTGCGCCCAGGCGCGAGCTGCCTCGCGCCTCACTTATCGCCCTCTTAAGGCACTAACGCGTGGCGCAAACAACTGAATTTCTCCCCCAAACTCTCCAAACCCATACACTCCAAACACTCACACTCCAAACTCACACACTCCAAACACTCGCACTCCAAACCCTCGCACTCCAAACCCTCGCACTCCAAACCCTCGCACTCCAAACTCTCGCACACCAAACCCACACACTCCAAACACTCGCACACCAAACCCACACACTCCAAACACTCACACTCCCAAACCACACACTCCAAGCCCTCGCACTCCAAATCCTCGCAATCCAAACACTTGGGCCTAGAAATTCGGTTGGTTGCGCCACCCATTAGCGCCTTAAGAGGGCGCTAAGTCGGTCGCAAGCCAACTGGCACCCGGGCGCGGCACTGCCCAAGCCTCCCGCTAAATTGCACGGGACATTAGTGGTGGCGCTAACCATTAGCGGTGGCGCTAACCGTTACCACTGCACCGCTGCTGATGACGTCATCGGTGTGCGCAGCACCCCGCTGACGCCCCGGCCGCGATATTCGGCAGCGCCCCCTGATTTACCGCCGGACGCTATGTCCGACGGGATCAGGGGGGCCTACCTACGGCAGGGGAGTCGCAAATTAAAGGCGAGGTGCGGCGCGACCATTTTTCTTGTTTGCCGCCTGCCAGCACCTGCCTGCGCTCCCGTCCCCGGCCTTCTGAACCACACCCCCCCAACCCGGAGAGCTGGCTGCGCTCCAAGAGCCCGGCACTTCTCTTCGGTGCCGGGCTCTTTTGCCTGCACTCCCGAACCCCGGGGGCCCAGCTGGGCCCCAGATCGCGCTGCACAAGGCCCCTCCTGTAGTGTATGTACCTTGAAGAAGGAACTATATTCTGCCGCCCCTGTATACTGCAGTACCAGTCATGACCACCCCTGTATATAAGCCTGTGCAGTAACTTTGTATAGTAGTTCCAGTTTTGTCTCCATTCAGTAAACACCTGTTATAACCATCTTCTGCAGTCCGTGTCTCAATTACACATGGACATTACATTGGCGACGAACAGATCCGAAGTTACCTACAGTTCTGCAGCACCTCACGGGGATCCATCCCTGAAGCGAAGTTATTAGAGGTCGAAGCCAGAAGGAAGAAATCGAAAAAGAAAAAAAAACAAACAGAAGAAACGGGTGTCGACCGTGGGCAACTGCTCTCTGATTCATCGAATTCGAAGATTTGCAGGAGAGGCTGTCGAGAGCCGTGCTTGGTTATCCAGTCTATGGTGTTCCAGCTAATCGGGCTGGTGGCAGGTAGTACACTGATCCTTCCTGGGCTGCGGCGGGCTAGAGCTCGATCGGGTGGCTTTTCAACGGGGCCGAGCAGCATTGTCGGGAAGAGGAGAGAGAGAGAGAGGGTGGAGCACACAGGGCGCGGCTGGTGTTATGAAGCCGGGCAGCGTACAGACCCGAGAAGAGGAAGGGAAGTGTCCCATAGGGTCTGCTCTGATGACGGGAACAGTAATTAAAATAAAAGAAAAAGAAATTAGAAGCGCAGAAAGCCGCGAGGAGCTGCAGTTTGCCACGGGGACCGCGGAGAGCGGCATTGGCAGCAGCGCGGGGGGAAGCGCGCGAAGACCATAGGGCGTCGCCATCAAGGCATAAAAATACCAGCAACAGTGCTGGCAGCAGCGGAAAAGGCAGAAAGCGCGGGAGGCGCCATCTTAATCCAGCGAGGAAGAAGGCAAAGCGCGGGAGGCGCCATTTTGTTCAATCGGGGAAGAAGGCAAAGCGCGGGAGGCGCCATCTTAGATCTCCAAGATGCTGAAGACTGGCAATATCACTGCCTTCGATAATGCAATAGAAGACTGGACCACGTATGTGGAAAGAGTCGAAGTATATTGCAAGGCAAATGAAGTAGCCGATGAGAAAAAGGCATCGGTACTACTAAACTTAATGGGCGCAAGAACGTACGGCCTATTGTGGAACCTGATCACTCCAGTCAAACCGATGGCGAAGAGTTTTAACGAAATTGTTGCTATCCTGCAGGAACACCTAGGTCCTACGCCGCTGCTGATAGCAGAAAGATTTAAATTCCACAGGAGAAATCAGCATAAGGATGAGAGCAATGCTGATTACCTTGCAGAACTACGCAAGCTATCAAAGCACTGCCAGTTCGGAGCAGGGCTGGCAGATACCCTACGGGACAAATTTGTCTGTGGACTCCTGAGTGAAGGAACCCAGAGGAGGTTACTCTCAGAGAAAGAGCTGACGCTAGATAAGGCTTTCAGTGTGGCAGTATCGTATGAAGCAGCAGCAAGGGGAGCTGCGGAAATACAGCAAAAGCCACAGGAATACGGCACCCATGAAATGACATGGGGATTTGAAAAATGTTATCGCTGCGGCAGAATAACCCATGACCAGAAGGACTGCTGGTCCAAGGACAAAACATGCAGGCAATGCGGAAAGATGGGACACATTGCACGAGTTTGCAGGTCCGGGAAGAAGACTAACGACAACAAAAAGACTACTAAGGAACAGTACAGAAAAGTACAAAAGATGATGGACAGTAGTTCCGAAGACCAGAAGAGCGATAGTGAATCCGGGAACAAGAGACTAAGCTGTCTCAAACTACACAATGTAATCACAAAAGAGGATCACCGAACCATTTGGGTCACCCTCACGATAGCAGGGTCCCAAGTCAAAATGGAATTGGATACAGGATCAGCCCTGACCATCATGAATCGACGAGACTACGAGCGGCTATTCTCACACATACCCTTGAAAGACACATCCATTGCCTTGAAGACATATACGGGGCAGAAAGTATACCCCAGAGGGAAAATAAGGGTGCCTGTCGAATACAACGGCAAGGAAATACAGAAATTGTATCTGTACATACTGCAAGATGGTGGACCACCGTTATTGGGACGTGAATGGATCAGAAAGATAAGTTTAGACTGGCACTCCATTCAGGCACTGACTGTGGCTGGTAAAAAGGATGACGACGTCACACCTGGACGATTGTCAAAAATCTTAGCTAACGCTAAAGAGGTATTTCAACAAGGACTGGGAACTCTTAAAGGCGTAACTGCCTCGATAAAAATAGAAGAGAATGCAATTTCCAAGTTTTTCAAAGCAAGACCGGTACCGTATGCAATTCGCCCAGCCGTCGAGGCAGAGCTGGAGAATCTGGAGAATGCAGGCGTGTTATCTAAGGTAGACTGGAGCGAGTGGGCGACACCCATCGTTCCTGTCATGAAGAAAACGTTAAACAATAAGTCTGAGGAGCCAAGGAAGGTTCGCATCTGTGGGGACTTCAAGTTGACTGTGAACCCAGTCCTTCACACAGTACAGTATACTCTTCCGAGGATAGAAGATATTTTCGCCTCACTATCTGGAGGGAAACGTTTTACAAAAATTGACCTAGCGCAAGCATATTTGCAGATGGAGGTTGAATAATCCTCTAGGAAATATCTCACGATAAACACTCACAAAGGTCTTTACCAGTATAATCGACTGGTATTCAGAGTAGCATCAGCTCCGGCTATATGGCAAAAAGCGATGGAACAAGTTCTGCAAGGGATTCCGGGGACTCAGTGTTACTTGGACGACATCCTAGTGACAGGTGAAAATGACAGTGAACACCTTGCCAACCTAGAGCAGGTGCTCACTAGACTATGAGAACATGGGCTACGAGCCAATCGCCCCAAGTGCGAGTTTTTTAAGAAACAAATATCATATTGTGGCCACGTGATTGATGAAGAGGGGTTATATAAGTCCCCTGACAAAATTGAAGCGGTAGTTAAGGCTCCAGCGCCTGAAAATGTGTCGCAACTGAGGTAATTCCTCGGATTGGTGAATTACTACCATAAGTTTTTGCCGAATTTGTCCACAATTCTGCACCCACTGAACACCCTGCTACAAACTGGAGTAGCATGGAAATGGAGCGATGAATGTAAGCGGGCCTTTCAGAAGTGTAAAGGCCTGATCACTTCAAGAGAAGTATTGGCTCACTACAACCCATCACTACCGATAAGACTGGCATGTGATGCATCTCCCTACGGCATTGGAGCGGTACTGTCACATAAATCCCTTGATGGTTCAGAGAGGCCGATAGCTTTTGCGTCACGCTCGTTAACTGCAGCCGAGCGTAACTATGCCCAGATTGACAGAGAGGCCCTCAGCCTGGTGTGGGGGGTGAAGAAGTTCAATCACTACCTGCACGGACAGAAATTTACTCTACTAACTGATCATCAACCTCCTGTCTCCATTTTCAACCCTCAGAAGGGCGTCCCGATAATGACAGCACAACGGCTACAGAGGTGGTCCCTTTTCCTAGGGGCACACCAATATGACATCGAGTACAAAGGAACTAAACAGCATGGGAATGCTGATGGATTGTCGCGCCTACCATTGCCGATGGTGGAAGAAGCACCTGCAGTGGATCCTGTGGAGATATTCCACTCGACCATCGTCAAATGTCTACCTGTGACGAATGCAAACATAGAAAAGGAAACACGAAATGACCCGACACTCTCCAGGGTCTATGATTTAACGGTGAAGGGATGGCCAGCACATGGCGAACCACTGTTGCCAGCATTCTCGCCGAGAAGAGAACAGCTGTCAGTGTGCCGAGGAACGTTGATGTGTGGATCCAGAATAGTAATTCCACCCAAATTGAAGGATAGAGTGCTCAATGAGCTTCATGAGGGTCATCTGGGAGGGGTAAAAATGAAAAACTTAGCCAGAGCGTTTGTGTGGTGGCTGGGAATCGATAGAGAAATCGAAGAGATGACCAAGAGCTGTACAGGATGCCAGGAGGTCCAAAACGCCCCACCACAAGCCCCTCTACATCCATGGGAGTGGCCCTCATCTCCATGGCAAAGGGTACACATTGATTTTGCTGGTCCATTTATGGACTCGATGTTTTTAATTGCGGTGGATGCTCATTCAAAGTGGCCAGAGGTAATAAAAATGTCCTCAACCACCACAGAAAAAACTATCACAGTCTTACGAACCATATTCGCCAGAAATGGGCTGCCTGAACAGATTTGCTCCAACAATGGACCACAGTTTGTGTCTGAAGAGTTCCGGAGGTTCTTAAAGAACAATGGTGTTAAGCATTACACATCCGCCCCATATCATCCAGCCACCAATGGATTGGCTGAGAGGTTCGTTCAAACATTCAAGAAGGCTATCAAGGCAATGTGTAATGAAGACATACCCCTACAACACAAGGTGGATAACTTCTTGTTTGCCTACCGGAATGCGACACATGCGGTTACCAACCAAACTCCAGCCATGATGTTCTTCAATCGAAGACTAAGATACCGCTTGGATTTGGTTAAGCCAAACATCAGAAGAGATGTGGAGAACAGGCAGTTTCAGAATATGAATGAAAGGCCAACCAGGAGTTTCAAGATAGGTCAACCAGTTTTGGCCCGGGACTACCGCACAGAGAAATGGCAGCCAGGAACGATCTGCACATGGCAAGGACCTCTAATGTATACCGTGGACGTTGGAGAGAGCATTGTAAGACGCCATGCTGACCAGATTCTAGAGTCACTGGAAAACGTCAAATCTACACCACGATCCTATACACCTGGTGATGAAGCCGAAGTACCAATTGCATCTACCTCAGAATCGGTGACATTGGAAGCAGACGAACCAAACAACGACGTTGATCCCGAATCAACTTTGCCAGAAGAACCTGATACCCCAAAGAGGCGTTATCCGGACAGAATCAGGAAGCCTCCTCAAAGACTGAATTTATAATTGATTAACTTCAGCTAATGTATATAGCAACTGTAATTGTAAATATGTTATTTAATTATTAATCGAATGTTATGTACTGTTTAGCTAAAAGGGGAGGAATTGTAGTGTACGTACCTTGAAGAAGGAACTATATTCTGCAGCCCCTGTATACTGCAGTACCAGTAGTGACCACCCCGTATATAAGCCTGTGCAGTAACTTTGTATAGTAGTTCCAGTTTTGTCTCTATTCAGTAAACACCTGTTATAACCAACTTCTGCAGTCCATGTCTCAATTACACACGGACATTACACCTCCCCTTTAAGAAGGGGAGGAAGGCCTGCAATACTGCAGCACGACGTGCCACGATATTCTCTCGCAGCACTCCAAGAGGGATGCGGGGCGCCTCCAGTAGCGCCGCGCTTCCCTTTGGGGCGCAACCACTCAATTTCCGGTGCGGGGGCATGAATGTTTCCGGGGCGCTACTTTAAATGCCCTGGTGAGGCTGGTGCCCCAAATGGGGGCTATACTCAATTTCTCCCCCTTGCAATCCAAACCTGTGGTGTATGTAACCTGTACCACCTTAAGAGACTACCTTAAGAGATGGACTACTTTCTCTTGGCTACTGTATATTGTAGTACCGGTGGTGACCACACCGGTATATAAACTCTGTGTAGTAATTTGCTAAGCAGTTCAGCCCTGACCTTCGATTAGTAAAGACCTGTTTAAGTTATTCTTGTTGTCTGTGTCCAGTGATTTAGAATAAGCATATCTGGGACACTCAGACTCAACAGTGGCGACGAGTCCGATCTTACCCTGCGGCAGTTTTGCATCCAAGGCAGCTTCGTCCTCAGAACGGGCGCCGAGAAGAGGCATCCGCCCTCATCAGCCCGCTGAGCACCGCATCGCACGGGAGGCATCGAGAACCCGGGTTGAAATTACTGACCACGAAGTCCTCCATCAGCGACAGGCAGTGATCATCCTTCTACTACGGTGGTGGGTAAGCCAATCTAGCGACACGGGCAGAAAGTCGGCCGTGTTGTCAGTGGAGAAGGGGAGGGGAACCGGAGGAAAAAGGGCGGAGAACTCGACCACAGCCAGTGTAAAGGGCCGGGCTGCAATCGGGGCCGAGAGGCGCAGCGACAAGAGCAGCGTTAATGCCACGAGAACCGCGGAGAACTCGACCGCAGCCGGTGTAAAGGGCCGGGCTGCAATCGGGGCTGAGAGGCGCAGCAACAAGGGAAGCGTTAATGCCCACGAGAACCGCGGGGGAACAAAAGCAGCGTTGGGGAAATTAAGAACCGCTGGGAGGCGAGAACGGCAACAGCGCAGTAATCGCCATTGTAGCCAGCGGGGGAAGAAGACCAGCGCGGGAAGCCGCCATTGTAGTCGGCGGGGGAAGAAGACAAGCGCGGGAAAAGCCGCCAAGCGCGGGAAGCCGCCATTTTAGTAGGCGGGGGAAGAAGACAAGCGCGGGAAGCCGCCATTTTGGGAAAACTCTCAAGGATGCCTAAACACGGTAACATCACTGCTTTTGATAGCGATGTTGAAGATTGGGCCACGTATGTAGAACGGATTGGAGTTTATTGTACAGCAAATGAGGTACCAGATGATAAGAAAGCAATAACCTTATTAAACTCAATGGGTGCGAAGACGTACGGGTTATTGAGGCACCCTGTAACACCAGATAAACCGGCGGATCAGACTTTCGCGAATATTGTTACTATCCTGCAAGAACATTTAAACCCCACGCCGCTGCTGATAGCGGAACGATTTAAATTTTACAGAAGAACGCAGCTGAAAGAGGAAAGCAACGCTGAATTCTTAATTGAACTGCGCAAGCTATCAAAGTACTGTCAGTTTGGTACAGGACTAGCAGACGCTCTGAGAGATAAATTCGTGTGTGGATTACTAAAAGAAGGAACTCAAAAGCGACTGCTAGAGGAAAAGGACCTTACGCTTGATAAAGCTGTCACCATTGCAGCATCGCACGAGGCCACAGCAAGAGGCACCGCGGAAATGCAGCTAAGGTCATCGGAACTCAGCACCAATCGAATGGCATTGGGTGCAGTAAAGTGTTATCATTGCGGAAGGACAACGCACGATCAGAACCAGTGCTGGTTCAAAAATCAGGAATGCAGAAAATGTGGCAGGCTAGGTCACATAGCTAAAGTATGCCGGTCAGGAAAGAAGACCAGCAACAAAAAGTCACCGCAGGAAAAGTGCAAAAAGATACACAAGGTGGCAGAGAACAGTTCGGATGAACAGAAGACGGATTCAGACTCCAGCAGTAAGGAACTGGGTTGTCTAAGAATACATAATGTGGGTAACACAGCAGACCACCAAACTATCTGGGTCACACTTCAGATAGCAGGAGTCCAAGTGAAGATGGAATTGGACACTGGATCGGCATTGACGGTCATGAATAAGCAAGATTACAAAAGATTATTTCCACACATTCCCCTAAGGGATACGGAGATTGTATTGAAAACATACACGGGGCAAAGAGCATACCCCATCGGAAAGATAAAGGTAAAGGTGGTCCACAAGGGTAAAGAAAGCCGAGGAATGGACTTATATGTGTTACCTGAGGGAGGTCCACCACTACTGGGACGGGAATGGATCAGGAGAATAAATATGGACTGGCATTCCTTAAAAGCACTAACTGTAGATTCCGGTAAAAAGGACGATGTCAAACCTAAACGACTGTCCAGAATATTGGACGATGCTAAAGAGGTGCTCCAGCAGGGACTGGGAACACTGAAAGGAATTACGGCAAACATCAAGGTTGAAGAACATGCAAACCCGAAATTTTTCAAAGCTAGACCGGTACCTTATGCGATACGACCTGCTGTGGAAGCTGAGCTGGAAGGACTAGAACATTCCGGAGTACTGTCAAAGGTGGACTGGAGTGAATGGGCCACGCCCATTGTTCCCGCCATGAAGCGTTCATCGAGTAACAAGCCGGGGGAACCGGGAAAGGTTCGCATCTGTGGCGATTTCAAGATCACTGTTAATCCGGTGCTTCACACGGTGCAATATCCGCTTCCACGGATTGAGGATATCTTCGCTTCATTTTCTGGCGGGAAACACTTCACCAAGATAGACCTGGCGCAGGCGTACTTACAGATGGAAGTTGATGAAGCGTCACCCCAGTATCTCACGATCAACACGCATAAGGGCTTATATCGGTATAATAGACTGGTTTTTGGAGTGGCATCGGCTCCAGCGATTTGGCAAAGGGCCATGGAGCAGGTATTACAGGGAATTCCAGGCACACAATGCTGCCTGGACGACATTCTGATTACAGGAGATGATGATGAGGAACACCTTGCAAATTTGGAACAGGTGCTCACCAGATTGAAAGAATATGGACTTCGAGTTAATCACCAGAAATGTGAGTTCTTTCAGAAGCAAATCTCGTACTGTGGTCACGTCATTGACCAGGAGGGGCTTCACAAGTCACCTGACAAGATCGAAGCTGTTATGAAGGCTCCCGCTCCGGAAAATGTATCCCAGTTGAGGTCGTTCCTAGGGTTGATTAACTATTACCATAAGTTTCTGCCAAATTTATCCACGGTGCTACACCCGCTGAATGCTCTTTTGCAGAAGGGAGTGCCATGGAAGTGGAGCGAGGACTGTAAGCGGGCCTTTCACAAAAGCAAGGCATTGATCACCTCTAAGGAAGTGTTGGCTCACTTTAACCCAACGCTGCCTATTCGTTTAGCTTGTGATGCTTCTCCATATGGTATTGGGGCAGTGCTCTCACATAAGTTGCCAAATGGCTTGGAAAGACCAGTCGCATTCGCATCCAGATCATTGACCTCCGCTGAGCGCAACTATGCTCAGATAGATAGGGAGGCTCTCAGCCTTGTGTGGGGAGTAAAAAAATTTAATCATTACCTGCAAGGGCAAAAGTTTACGCTGCTGACAGACCACCAGCCGTTGGTTTCTATTTTTAACCCTAAGAAGGGTGTTTCGGTGATGACAGCACAGAGGCTCCAGAGATGGTCCCTTTTCCTAGGGGCACATCAATATCAGATCGAATTCAAAGGTACAAAGCAACATGGTAATGCTGATGGGCTGTCGCGCCTGCCAGTACCTACAGCGGAAGAGGCACCGACAGTTGACCCTGTTGAGTTATTTCACTCGACCATCATCGAATGTTTACCAGTCACCAATGCAAGTATTGAGAGAGAAACCAGGAATGACCCGACACTGTCTCGGGTCTACGAATTGACAGTGAAGGGATGGCCAGCTCATGGTGAACCACTGTTACCGGCATTCTCAGCCAGACGAGAACAGCTGTCCGTCTGTCAAGGAACATTGATGTATGGAACAAGGGTGATTATTCCTCCTAAATTAAGGGAGAGAGTTCTAAAGGAACTGCATGAAGGTCATCTGAGGGGAGTCAAGATGAAAAGCCTTGCTAGGGCTTATGTGTGGTGGCCAGGTATCGACCAACAAATAGAGGATCTGACTAAAAGCTGCTCAGGGTGCCAAAAAGTTCAAAATGCACCTCCAATTGCACCGCTGCATCCATGGGAATGGCCTTCAACCCCATGGCAACGTGTACATATTGACTTCGCAGGTCCATTCATGGACTCCATGTTTTTAATTGCGGTAGACGCACATTCTAAATGGCCAGAAGTGATTAAGATGGCGACCACTACCTCGGAAAAGACGATCGCAGTTCTAAGAACGATATTCGCAAGAAATGGATTGCCAGAACAAATATGTTCAGACAACGGACCACAGTTCGTGTCAGAAGAATTCCAGAAATTCATGAAGAAGAATGGGGTGAAACATTATACCTCTGCCCCATATCATCCGGCTACAAATGGGTTGGCCGAGAGATTTGTACAAACGTTCAAAAAGGCGATAAAGGCCATGAGCGAAGACCAGATTCCACTACAACACAAGGTGGACAATTTCCTAATGGCATATCGAAACGCCACTCATGCAGTGACAAATCAAAGCCCTGCCATGATGTTCTATAACAGGAGGTTGCGGTCCAGGTTGGACTTGTTAAAACCAAATGTGCGGAGGGAAGTCGAAAACAAACAGTTCCAGCATATAAATAACAAGACCACTCGGAGTTTCGAAATAGGACAACCAGTGTTAGCCCGGGACTATAAGAATGAGAAATGGCAATCTGGAACAATTCGTGCCAGACAAGGACCCCTGATGTACACGGTAGATATTGGTGAAAACGTAATACGACGTCATGCTGACCAACTTGTAGAATCAAGAACAAGGGTCGAACCCATGACTACGACAGAGACACCAGTGGAAGAAGTTAGTGAACCTGAAGCATCTACCTCAGACGCCAACGTATCTGATGATGTCCAATCCATAAGAGATCAACTAGATGAGTCACCCCAGCAACGAGAATCAGAGACCCCTGAAAGGCGTTATCCAACTCGGATCAGGAGGCCTCCTCAGAGACTGAATCTTTGAACAGTTTTGCATGAAGTTGTATATATGTTATCCATGTTATGTTTAAATTGGGATGTACACTGTTAAGCTAAAAAGGGAGGAATTGTGGTGTATGTAACCTGTACCACCTTAAGAGACTACCTTAAGAGATGGACTACTTTCTCTTGGCTACTGTATATTGTAGTACCGGTGGTGACCACACCGGTATATAAACTCTGTGTAGTAATTTGCTAAGCAGTTCAGCCCTGACCTTCGATTAGTAAAGACCTGTTTAAGTTATTCTTGTTGTCTGTGTCCAGTGATTTAGAATAAGCATATCTGGGACACTCAGACTCAACAAAACCCACACACTCGAAAACCACGCACTCCAAACCCTCGCACTCCAAGCTCTTGCACTCCAAACACTCACACTCCAAACCCACACACTCCAAACCCTCGCCCTCCAAACCCTCGCCCTCCAAACCCTCACACTCCAAACTCACTCACTGCAAAGCCTACAATCCATACCCTCGCACTCCAAACCCTCACACTCCAAACCCTCACACTCCAAACCCACACACTCCAAACACTCGCCCTCCAAACCCTCAGACTCCAAACTCACTCACTGCAAAGCCCACAATCCATACCCTCGCACTCCAAACCCTCACACTCCAAACCCACTAACTCCAAACCCACACACTCCAAACTCTCGCACTCATAAGAACATAAGAACATAAGAAATAGGAGCAGGAATAGGCCAATCGGCCCCTCGAGCCTGCTCCGCCATTCAATAAGATCATGGCTGATCTGATCCTAACCGCCAATCTACTATCACAGAACCATCTCCTGAATCTAACAGAATTAGACACACGAAATAGGAGCAGGATCAGACTACACGGCCCCTGGGCCTGCTCCGCTACCCACAGGGCCATGACCGATCCGAACCTAGACTCATGTCCAAAGTCCTGCCCGCTCCCCGTAACCCTAAATTCCCTTTACTTCTAGGAAACTGTCTATTTCTGTTTTAAATATATGTAATGAGGTAGCTTCTACAGCTTTTTGGGGCAGCATATTCCATGGGCCTACCACCCTCTGAGTGAAGTAGTTCCTCCTCATCTCAGTTTTGAAAGAGCAGCCCCTTATTCTAAGACTATGCCCCCTAGTTCTAGTTGCACCCATCATCGGGAACATCCTCCCCGCATCCACCCGATCCAACCCCTTCACAATCTTATATGTTTCAATAAGATCGCCTCTCATTCTTCTGAACTCCAATGAGTAGAGTCCCAATCTACTCAACCTCTCCTCATATGTCCATCTGTAAGGGGTCGTTTTAACGAGCTTGTGGTGTGCGAGATCGGTTTTTGATTTCACACTGCTCATGAGCGGTTCCGAAGCGCTCCCCCCTCACCGGTTCTAGACACTGGGCTTATTGCCAGACCACCTTGATGTGTTGGCCCAACTTGTGACTCGGAAGACAAATGGATCAGGTGAGACAAGGTAAGTTTTAAATCAAAGGTATCTTTATTTTTAAGGAGAATAAAACATAGAGAATGAAGAAACAGTGCAGACAAAAATCATGAACACGCCTCTCAATGGGAACGAAAATTTAACACACAAGAGTTACTTTGACTATCATAATACATCAATTCTAGATCAGTGATATAATATAACGGGGGTGGAGAAAGCGCACGGCACAACGAAGGATGAATAACACTCCCGAATTACAAAGCCCTTAATATTAAAAACCCTCCCGTCTCTACAGTATACCTCAACTAGATCAGCTAGGTGGAGTTGGGCCTCTATGCTCACTAGGGTTTTTAAAACTGTCCTTGACCTTGGTGCTCCTGTATCGTCCGGGATCTCCAATCTTCCTTATGGGACCGGCTCCTGAACCTGCTCTCCTGCTCGAACTTGTAGGTCCTCCATGCTCCTCAAACCTCACCAGGGTTTTAAAACTGTCCTTGACCTTGGTGCTCCTGTATCATCCGGGATCTCCAATCTTCCTTATGGGACTGGCTCCTGAACCTGCTCTCCTGCTCGAACTTGTAGGCCCTCCATGCTCCTCGAACCTCACCAGGGTTTTTAAAACTGTCCTTGACCTTGGTGCTCCTGTATGAAACTGTGTTTTTTTTTAATGTCTCTTTTCCCCCAACAGTTATACTGTTTTCTTGCCCTTATCTTGGCGCCAAATCAGGGGTTTTCTTTTGTTAAAGTAATGGGCAGGCTGCTTTGACAAAAGCGGGTACTTTATTTTAATGTCTTGTAAATGAAACTAATGGGATCTGTCCTGTGTCCCTTTGAGTTTGGTACAGATAATAGGTTTTGTCTGTGCTCTGCGATTTCAGAGATGGGTTTGCGTTTTGCTATCAATTAACACACCTTGAGGTGTAAATACTTTTGTTTTGACTTCGTTACTACTGTAACCATTTTACCATATCAATTGCAGCCAGTTCTGGAATCTTCTAATCAGTGGTGACTCAGGTTTCTTTAAGATACTGCAGTGGTATGTCCTTCTGAAATGAGTCATGTGATCTGCCAACTCCATCTTGTGTTCATAAAATGTGGCCATTTCAGGGGTTTTACAATGTAGACTGTATTTTCCTGGATTTTTGCGAATCCTACAGTCCGCCCTGTGATACAATGGACATCTCAAATCGTCTTTTGTATCATGAATGTTTTAGGGTGAGCATAAATCGGTTCCCCCCCCAACTGACCTTCCCCGTAGTTTACCTGACTATGGAGTATACCTCGCACACGCACTTTCCTCATCCCAAAAACGGAGTTGAGTAGATATCCCCTACCGGAGAAACATTTATGCTATGTACAGACTCACCTTGGAATCATAACCCGATGCAACACAATCTTTGTTATAATACAACAAAAACAGATGGAAAGAAACATTTAGCTACACGGGCGAGTCCCCGTTTATGCTGACATAGTGGCCCCGCCAATTCCACTGACTAGGGAACTCCCTGTCGTGTCCCTTCCTCCTACACTGGACACAGACCAGGTACAGAACAATCCCTACCTGGCACACCACTAAGACGTGGGAAGCCAGTCTGACCCATGATGGGATCTCTATATTATCAAAAAGATCCCACCATGGTGAAACCACTATGTCTTGGATTTTTGCCCCTATGTCGGTGGTTTTCTGCTCTAAAGTAAAGAAGTGCTTCTGAGAGACAGTAACTGTTTTCAGCAGTTCGGTTAAATGTTCTGGGAGAGGGGGAATTGTGAAACCAAAGTGGGCCACGTACTTCTGGAGATCGATGAAGTTCTCCTTGACAGTGAGGTGAACAGTGGATGGTTCAGGGATCGGGATAATCCGCAGCTGTGCCACTTGAACTACTGCCTCGGGTTTGAAACAGAAGCTGCTTTCACTGACCGCGCACCAGCCGTGCTGTCCGTGCCGGTAGTGAGACGCTGCGGTGGCGACACAATATGTCCCACCTCCTATGTATGCCACCTGTGGGGGAACATGGTCCTGTGCCATGGCTTCCATGGTGCAATTGATAGGCTTAGCGTCAGTGTGGTAAACCACTGTTAACCTGTACATGCCTGTGTGGTAAACCACTGTTAACCCTGTACAAGTCCAGGCATGTCTCAGCCCCTGGCTCCACCCCTAAGCCCAGGTATAAAGGTGACTCACCACCCTTCCCCCGGGAGCTCTTAGGATGGATTCACTAGCAGAGGCATGCTCTAGTTCTTAGTCAATAAAAGCCTACTTCATTTAAGTCCATCTCGTAGTCTTTGGTATTGTTGATAGCGCATCAATTTTATTGACTAATTTTCAACATGGAGCAAATCTGGAAGCCGGAACGTTTAGAACTGGATCCTCAAGCAGCAGATGCAGCCAATAACTTTGAACACTGGCTGAGCTGTTTCGAAGCCTTCCTGGAAGCCTCCAGCACTAGTGTCACTACAGATGACGCGAAATGGCTTGTCTTGAACTCACGGGTGAGCCACCGAGTCTACTCGATCATCCGAGATGCCACTACTTACGCGGCCGCCATCGCGACGCTAAAGGAACAATACGTGAGGCCTGTTAACGAGGTCTACGCCAGACACCTCCTGGCTACCCGAAAACAGCGCCCCGGGGAATCGGGCGCTGAATATTTACTGGCACTGAGAGTCCTCGGCCGGGACTGTAATTGCAAAGCGGTGACGGCCAAGGAATGCACGGAAGACCTGATCCGAGACGCCTACGTAGCCGGCATCAGGTCCAACTATACTTGGCAGAGGCTGCTGGAACAGAGGGGGCTCGACCTGCAGAAGACGGTGGCCCTCGCTAACTCGTTAGACGTGGCCCTCCAGAACATGGACGCCTAGCCCCCTGACCGGATGGCCACGTGGATGCCGCGGGAGCAGCCATCTTGGGACCCGGTAAGGCCACAAGCCGCCAGCAGCCCAACTACAGTTGCAATGACCAGAGGCCAGAAATGCTACTTCTGCGGCCAGGCCAAGCACCCCAGACAGCAATGCCCAGCAAAGGACGCGACCTGCTCCAAATGCGGCAAGAAAGGCCACTACGCGAGAGTGTGCAAGGCAAAATTGACCCCCAATTCCAGCAGCGCCGCGTGTGAAACGTACAGGCTGCCATTTTGGACCCCACCAACCACGTGTGAGCCGTGCGGGCCGCCATTTTGGACACCACCAGCCGAGGGGGAGCCGCCATCTTGGACACCATCTCGGGACCAGGCCCTCGGCGCGGGCGAATACTACAGCGACCCACTGACCTCGACGATGGCCTCCATCACCCTGGACCAATCTAGGCCCCATCAACTAGCCAGGTCCATGATGAACGTAAAGGTAAATGGCCATGCCACAAATTGCCTTTTCGACTGCGGAAGCACGGAGAGCTTCTTCCACCCTGACACGGTGCGACGCTACTCCCTATCGGTTATGCGCACACGCCACCAGGTCTTTATGGCCTCAAAGTCCCATACGGCGGACGTCGGCGGCTACTGTGTAGCGACTCTGACAGTGAACGGCGTGGAGTACAGAGAGTTTGAATTCCTCGTCCTGCCACAGCTCTGCGCTCCCGTACTGCTAGGATTAGACTTCCAGTGCCATCTGGAGAGCGTCACGATGGCATATCACAGAAATCACAGAAACCCCACAGTGCAGATAGAGGCCATTTTCGGCCCATCGAGCCTGCACCGACACATATCCCACCCGATCCCCGTAACCCCTACACCAACACATATCCCACCCTATCCCCGTAACCCCACGTATTTAATCCCCCCTAACACTAAGGGTCAATTTATCATAGCCAATCAACCTAACCCACACAACTTTGGACTGTGGGAGGAAACCGGAGCACCCGGAGAAAACCCACGCAAACACGGGGAGAATGTGCAAACTCCACACAGACAGTCACCCAAGGCCGGATTCGAACCCGGGTCCCTGGGCTGTGAGGCAACAGTGCTAACCACTATGCCACCGTGCTGGGCCCCTGCCCCCACTTACAGTCTGCAGCCAGCAGAATTTAAACACGGCGCCACGCAAAGTATGCAGCCTGTCCACCCTGAAGGTCAAACCCCCCCCGTTGTTCGCTAACCTCGCCAAAGACTGCAAGCCAATTGCTACTAAAAGCAGGCGGTACAGTGCCGGGGATAGGAGCTTTATTAAATCAGAAGTACAAAGACTCCTGAGGGAAGGGATTATCGAGGGCAGCACCAGCCCATGGCGAGCCCAAGTGGTGGTAGTAAAGACCGGCGAAAAACAGCGCCTGGTTATTGGTTACAGCCAGACGATCAATCGATACATGCAATTAGACGCATACCCACTTCCCCGCATATCTGACATGGTCAACCAGATAGCACAATACCGGGTATTCTCGACGATTGATCTGAAGTCGGCATACCACCAGCTCCCCATCAGGCCTGAGGACCGCCAGTACACGGCCTTCGAGGCTGACGGTCGCCTCTACCACTTCCTCCGAGTCCCCTTCGGCGTCACCAATGGGGTCTCGGTCTTCCAAAGGGAGATGGACCGGATGGTTGACCAGAACGCGCTGCAGGCCACCTTCCCCTATCTAGACAACGTCACCATCTGCGGCCATGACCGGCAGGACCACAACGCCAACCTAGAAAAATTCCTCCGTACGGCCCAACGGCTGAATCTGACATACAACAGAGAAAAATGTATGTTCTGCACCGCGCGCCTCGCTATTCTTGGCTGCGTGGTGGAAAACGGAGTCATCGGCCCCGACCCCGACCGAATGCACCCCCTCCTGGAACTACCCCCCCCCCCACTGCCTAAAAGCCCTGAAGAGATGCCTAGGGTTCTTCTCTTACTACGGCCAGTGGGTGCCCAACTATGCGGACAAAGCCCGGCCCCTCATCAAGTCAACCTCCTTCCCCCTGACGGCAGAGGCCCGTGCGGCCTTCACCCTCATAAAAGAGGACATTGCGAAGGCCACAATGCACGCAGTGGCTGAGTCCATCCCTTTCCAAGTGGAGAGCGATGCATCCGACTTCGCCCTAGCCGCAACCCTTAACCAGGCGGGGAGACCCATGGCCTTCTTTTCACGGACCCTCCAGGGCCCCGAAATTCGACACTCCTCAGTCGAGAAGGAGGCCCAGGCGATAGTGGAGGCTGTACGGCACTGGAGACATTACCTGGCCGGTAAACGTTTCACCCTGCTCACTGACCAACGGTCAGTAGCATTTATGTTTAACAACAGACAAAGGGGGAAAATCAAAAATGATAAGATGTTGCGGTGGAGGATCGAGTTATCCACCTACAACTACGATATCTTATACCGGCCCGGGAAACTTAATGAGCCCCCAGACGCCCTATCCCGTGGGACATGTGCCAACGCACAAGTCGATAAGCTACGGACCCTCCACAATGATCTCTGCCACCCGGGGGTCACCAGGTTCTTCCACTTTATTAAAGCTCGCAACCTGCCTTACTCCATTGAGGAGGTCAGGACCATAACCAGGAACTGCCAGGTCTGCGCCGAATGCAAACAGCATTTTTATAGGCCAGACAGGGCACACCTGATTAAAGCCACCCGCCCCTTCGAACGTCTCAGCGTCGATTTCAAGGGGCCCCTTCCCTCCTCTGACCGCAACACGTACTTCCTCAATATTATTGACGAGTACTCCCGTTTCCCCTTCGCCATCCCCTGCCCGGACATGACCAGCACCACAGTCATCAGGTGCCTCCACGACCTGTTCGCCATATTTGGCTTCCCCAATTACATCCACAGCGACAGGGGCTCGTCGTTCATGAGCGACGAGCTGCGCCAGTACCTGCTCGAGAAGGGCATAGCCACGAGCAGGACTACCAGCTACAACCCCCGGGGTAATGGACAGGTAGAGAGGGAGAACGCAACGGTGTGGAAGACCGCCATGCTCGCCCTAAAATCCAAGGGCCTCCCAATCTCCCGCTGGCAAGATGTCCTCCCCGACGCGCTCCACTCCATATGATCACTGCTCTGTACTGCCACAAACGCCACCCCTCACGAGAAGATGTTCGTCTTCCCGAGGAAATCCACCTCGGGGACATCACTACCGCCATGGCTGACGTCTCCGGGACCCGTCCTGCTCAGGAAACACGTGAGGAGCCATAAGACGGACCCCCTGGTCGAAAAGGTTCACCTCCTCCACGCCAACCCACAGTACGCCTACGTGGCGTATCCTGACGGACGGGAGGACACAGTCTCAATTCGAGACCTCGCACCCTCAGGTACCACCCGAAACACCATCGATCACCATCCACTACCTCCACCCACCACCACTACCCACGACGCACCACCGGGGTGTCTACCACGAACAGACGACATGCCGGTGCCATCCCTACCCCGAGAGGACGACACGCCAGTGCTCCGTCCCACGCGAGAAGCGGCCGCGGGCAAAGAACCGCCGCAACCGGCACCACGAAGATCATTACGGCAGACAAGACCCCCGGAGAGACTTTCGTATACGAACTTTTGAAACACTTCACCCCGCCGGACTCTTTTTTAAACGAGGGGTGAATGTGGTAAACCACTGTTAACCTGTACATGCCTGTGTGGTAAACCACTGTTAACCCTGTACAAGTCCAGGCATGTCTCAGCCCCTGGCTCCACCCCTAAGTCTGGGTATAAAGGTGACTCACCACCCTTCCCCCGGGAGCTCTTAGGATGGATTCACTAGCAGAGGCATGCTCTAGTTCTTAGTCAATAAAAGCCTACTTCATTTAAGTCCATCTCGTAGTCTTTAGTATTGTTGACAGCGCATCAGTCAGCAGAACTGAACCCGCACTGTGGTGTTGAATAGGCATTCAAGTGCTGGGGACACAGGATTATGTGTCCTCCCCGGCTACGGCACCCCGAGAGGTCAGTCCCCGTCATAGCATGCTCCCACTTAATGATGTAGGGTGGGACCTCTGCGAAACGGACGTGTACTCCCCCCCGAATGACTCCAATGTTCACCACCCTATACACCGGCGCAGGTCGGGCCGCCCTACTCATTACTGGGATCCGCACGACGACCCCCATGATGGTGTGGTTGGAGCGACCACAGTCCACCGGGACTGGGTAGGCCTCAGAAGCGAGCTGGAGCTGGCACGGACTCAACGCGTTCTCAAAGGGGTGGAGGGCTGCGAGGTGTTTGTTACTGATCCAGGAGGGGACCAAACCCTGTTTTAAGTCCTCCAGATTGCTGCGGCCCTCGCCCAGCAACCATGCTCCGTATAGTACGCACACCTCATTCTGGGCAGCCTGATCTGAGGCATTCCTGTCCTCCCTAATGAGAGCGTTGACCGTCCGAGCCTGCTTCTCCAGCTCTGCTATGATTTCTTTTAAATGGAGAGTCATAGCCTGGTCCTCATGGAGCTCCGAACCCACCACCCGATTTTCGTCCGTGAGGATCCCCCTCAACTGGGTCTTTAACCCGTTAACCTGCCGTTGCAATTCGATGTCCTCCATACTATTTATGATGGACGACCCAGTGTTAAACCCTGTGAACCAGTCATTCACGGCGCCCCTTCTTTGTCTCCCCAATTGCTCCCATTCCTTGTGGCCCTCGGTGTAGAGTTCGGTTCTATTGACCCCCTCGAAGTCAAACTCGTAAAACTTCTGCAGGGTCTCTTTCAGCAGGGCCTGATACAGCCTTGCCGTCTCTACGGGGCACCATTCCGGCAGGTGCACCTCGGTCAGGTTGAAGATGACCGAGGCCACCGCGTAATGGACCCCCTGATAGGCCATTAGGTCAGTGGGAACTAATACTAACCCGTTCCCTGGTCCCTTGGTGGTGGTGGGGCATCCCTCTGCTACCGTCTGTGGTGTCTGGGTCGTGGGCAGTGGCTGTCGGCGGCGGGTCACCAGCTCAGTGGCATTAACCGTGATTGGGGAGTAGGGGACCACGCATGCGTCCAAGCGCGATTCCCAGTCTATCCCCCTCCCGTTATCTTGCTGTGGAAAATGATGGAAACACCTGTGGGGCAGACTTTCTCTGAACCCCACATACACACATAAATCCCCTGATCGGGTTCCCACCATTTATCCCAGCACACTGTCAACCCTCCCTGGGTCCCTGTGATAGTCCGGTGAGTGTTGTTCCCTAACCTTTCCCACTTTCCTCTCAAATCAAATCAAATCAAATCAACTTTTATTGTCATTGTTAGTGCACAAGTGCAGTACAACGAAATGTAGGCTTGCGGCTCCCGAGAGTGTACAATTTGGATTAGGACACTTAAACATTTCAACATACATTTGTACATATATATTAGCATAAATATGACCATAATAAAGTGAATAAAGTGCATCGGCAGATGTGCAGGCTTTAGTGTTTATTTGTGGAGTTCAGTAGGATGACAGCCCTGGGAAAGAAGCTGTTCCTAAATCTGGTCATACGGGTGCGAATGCATCTGTAGCGTCTTCCAGATGGTAGGAGGGCGAACAGACTGTGGCTGGGGTGGGTAGGGTCTTTGATGATAGTCCGTGCCCTCCGTAGGCAGCGTTTCTGATATATATGTTCTATGGTCGGTAGCCGGGTGCCGGTAATGCGTTGGGCAGTTTTGACTACCCGCTGCAGGGCTTTCCGGTCATGGGAGCTACAGCCGCTGTACCATACCGTGATACAGTTTGTCAGGATGCTCTCTATAGTGCAGCGGTAGAAGTTAGAGAGGATCGGGGGTGACAGATTACATCCCTTCAGCCTCCTCAAGAAATATAGGCGCTGCTGGGCCTTCTTCACCAGAGAGGAGGTGTTGAGGGACCAGGAGAGGTCTTCCGTGATGTGGACTCCGAGGAACTTAAAGCTGGCCACCCTTTCCACCTCCGCCCCATTGATGCGGATGGGGGTGTGACTTCCGCCTTTGGACTTCCTGAAGTCCACGATTATTTCTGGGGTTCCCCATGTCCCTGCTCAGTTTCCTGAGCCACCACCACCTATCCAGGGGGATGTACCCCTGCAGGTTAGGCAAATACGTTTCCCCACAGTCACACTGATCCGCGTGGCCTGGATCTTGATCCGAGGACACGACAAAGAGACCTCCCCGTATGTGAAGCCAGTTTCGCTTGAATATTTTGTGGTGTTCGAGCCCAGCCATCCGGGCCAGTTGCCCTCGTGGGTGTACCCAGCGACTTCCTCTGCTTCGCGCAGGCCCTGCCCGTCGTGGGCCAGAGGCGCAGTTTCCCCGGAGCATCCAAAGATATGGTGATCCTCCGTTTCTCCTCTCCAGGCGACGTTGAGGCCCACCAGGGCCGCGAGGATGATGCCTCCGACTGGCATCATCTTGTTATGATCTGGCGGAGAGATAAAAAAAGGTTTCGAGCCGGCTCCCTGGGCTCCTCGGCTTGGGTGCGGGGTGAGTGGGTCCCGCGACCCTAGCTCACTTAAAACTTGCCACATTCTACTGCTCCAAAGTGCTACCATACTTCCAGAAGACCACATTACTTATTTTCTAAAATTACAATAAACTAAACCTTATTACCCAAAACTATATAAATATATACATCTGCCACCCGTCTCCGGGCGGCCAGCTTATAATCTGCGGGGACCGTCGCAGGCCTCCCCCTGCTGCGTTCCCACATCGGTCTCAGCTGCTGGTCCCTGGCAGCCCGTGGCTGCTGGCTGTGGACCGTTTAAACTTCTCGCAGCTTTCTTCCGGGGGGTCCCTCTTGTGAAAACCGGCGACCAAACCTTCTTCGGTTGCGGTTTTCTATTTGACCATCTAAGGGTCACCACATATGAGGCTTCCTCGTAGGTCGGACCCTTGGCTGGAGTTTTGGCCCTGGCTGCAGTCCGTGGCTTCCCCGCGACTGCCGGCTGTGGGCTTCCTCCCGCAGGCTCCGCCTCCCTAGGCTCTGGGTCAGCGGCAGGCACCTCCCCGCTACCTGGGACTCCAGGTTGAGAGTCTCCACCCCCAGACGCCACCTCTCTAATGCTGCACTCAGGGGCAAGACCTAAGACCTCCGGCTCCTCCCCTTCACCGCAGTCGGGGGCGGGACCTTCGTCCTCTGACTCGGCTTCCGTGTGACCAGGGACAGGACCTAGGACCTCCGGCTCCTCCCCTTCTGGGTGACCAGGGACAGGACCTAGGACCTCCGGCTCCTCCCCTTCTGGGTGACCAGGGACAGGACCTAGGACCTCCGGCTCCTCCCCTTCTGGGTCCCAGAACAATGGGGGAGTCTCCCGTGTGGACGGGACAACTCCTCCCCTCATGCAGGCTGCTCGTCCAGCCTGTGTGACCTGCGGCTGCAGCTCCCCTGCAGTTTTTAATTCTTTGCTGCCTTTTTCAGCCCCCGCTGCCTGCTTCCCTGCCTCCGGCTTAAACAGCTTACATTGATTGATGTGAAACCATTTTGTGCGCCGGGGCAGTTTCACAGCATACACCATGGGGCTGGCCTGATCTACGATGCTGTAGGGACCCATGTAAAGTGGCTCAAAACTCCCCACACAGACGAAGTTCCTTACCATCACTAGATCCCCTACCTCCCAGCGATGGGTTTTACTGGGCTCGAGCAGCATCCTATTTCCCTGGTGCTGCCTCCCCATGTTACCTGCGGCCCCCTCATAGATCCTTTGGAGGCGTTCAAGGAGCGTGCGGGCGAATTTGTCCCGATTCACCTCCCTTAGCTGCCCCTCCGTTAGGACTGGGGCCAGGACATGGGTGGGGGTTCTCATGACCCTCCCGGTCATGAGCTCATGCGGAGAGTACCCCGTACTCTTCGACTGGCTGGAGCGGATCCCCATGAGGACAAGAGGCAGGACTTCTGCCCATCTTTGGGGCGAACCCATTATCTCTTTCCTCATTTTTTCTTTTAAGGTGCGGTTCATCCGCTCCACAATCCCCGATGACTGTGGATTGTAGGCTACGTGCCATTTCCCCTGAATGCCCAGCAGCATCAGGGTGTTCTGCATTACTTGGCCGGTAAACTGGCTTCCCTGATCGCATTCCACGAACTGGGGCAGTCCCCATCTCGAGAACACCTCCCGCACCAAGATTCTCGCAGTCCCTAACGCTGTGGCTGTTCGGCAGGGGAAGGCTTCAACCCATTTAGAGAACATGTCCACCAGAACGAGGCAGTACTTATAGCCTCCCTGGGTGGCGGGTAAGGGTCCGATATAGTCAATTTGGATTGACTGCCATGGTCCCTCTACCCTCCTAACGTGACCCATCGGCACCTTCCTCCTGTGAGGATCGGGGTTATTTGCCGCGCACACAAGACAGTTCGCGCAAAACTCCCGGACGTCCTCCCGGAGTCCTGGCCACCATCCTGCTTGTTCCACCCGCTGCCAGGTGACCTCAGGCCCGGGGTGCCCTGCTCCTGGTCCCTCATGGGCCAGTTGAAGGAATTCCCTCCGGTGCTGCTGAGGCACCACCCACTGCTCTTCTTTAAACAGCATTCCCTCTCTTATGGACAGGGATGCTGCACCATACGGGCCTTCCATTTTCTTCCCCTCGCTAACCGCGTTAAATACCCCTCTCAGGGCAGGGTCCTGAGATTGGACCGATTTGAGGTCCGGGGCTAGCGCTACCCCTACACTCTTCTGGATCCCATCCCTGCCTTTTAAAGCTGCCACTGGTCCGGACCCGTAGGGGTCCCAGAAAATGCCGGTCTGGGCACCCTCTCTCGCCAGTGCATCAGCTCGCTGGTTCCCCTGACCGTGAGGTTCTGTGGAGGAGTGAGCCTTCACCTTGTGGATGAAGACCTCACCTTTCTCCCCCACGGCTGCCAGGATCTTCTCCAGCAGGGGCTTTACCACCAAGGGTCTCCCATCCGCGGAAGTGAATCCGCGACGGGACCAGATGGCCAGGTATTCGGTACACGAATTGCATGTAAACATGCTGTCTGAGCAAATCGTGTACGGGGTAGGGAAAACTTCGGGATGGGTAACCACATATGCCACAGCAGACAGTTCTGCCTGCTGGGCGCTCATGGTACTGGGGAGTTTAATCGCCAACGCAATGTCAGCCGTTGGGTCATACACTCCGAACCCCGTGAGCCGCTTTCCAGCGGATACTGTGCTGGAACCATCCACGTAAATCTCACGGCCGGTGGGATGTATCCCAGCCCGGAGACCAACGTTGACCTCCCATACCCCTTCAACGGAACATTGATGGGCTGTCCCAGGGTAAGCCAGGTTGGCGGCTAATCTGGGCTCGCACAGGCCTCGTACCCGCAGATCCATTTGTGAGAGGAGTAGGGTCCAGTGCGCAATGCGGGCACTGCTTACTGTCCCATCCTTAATCCTCCCATCCAAAAGCATCTTGGTGGGCGTGTGGTGTGTGAGGAGGGTGATGGGGGAGGGGCCTGTGAAGATGGCGGATCTTTTCACAGCCCAGTGTGTGGCCAAGAGGTGCCGCTCACAGACCGAGTAGCTCCTCTCCACGTCGGTGAGCACCCTGGAGGAGTAAACCACGGGTCTCAGCTTGCCATGTCGCTCCTGGAGCAACACAGCACTCAGACTGTCCCCACTGGTCGCCACCTCCAGGAAGAACTCCCTTCCCCCATCTATCGCTCCCAGGGCCGGTGCGGTCTGCAGCTTCCTTTTTAGGAGCTCAAACGCGGCCTGGCATCCTTCATCCCATGACCACTCCACTCCCTTGTGCAGGAGTCGGAGTAGTGGGGCTGCCATGGCCGCATAGTCCTCCATGAAGTCTCGGCAGTACCCGGTTAGCCCTAGAAACGACCTCACACCCTTTATGGTGACGGGGACCGGTAACTCCTGTACCGCCTCCCTCCTAGCCCTATCGATGGCCCTTTCTCCGGCGCGGATGGTCAGCCCCAGGAACTTGACTTCCTTTTGACCGATCTGCGCTTTCTTTGGGTTGACTTTGAACCCCCTTCTGGTCAGTAGTTCCAACAGTTCAGCCAGCAGTGGGCCGTGCTCCCCGACCGTGTCGGTAAACAGGAGCAGGTCGTCCACGTACTGTACTAACTGAAGGGGCTGACTGAACTCCTTCAGGCTGTCCGCCATGCATTGGTGGAAAATGCTGGGACTATTGTGGAAGCCTTGTGGCAAGCAATTCCAGGTATACTGTTGCCCTCTGAAAGTAAAGGCAAATTTATACTGGTCCTCCCTCCGCACAGGGATCGACCAGAACCCATTGGAAATATCCAGCAACGTGAACGTTGTCGCGGATGCGGGGATACTCCCAATGAGGTCGGCCACTGCTGCCACTGTGGGGGCACATGCGGGGATGTTGCTGTTCAACACCCGATAGTCCACTGTGGCTCTCCAGGAATTGTCCGGTTTCTTAACCGGCCAAAGCGGAGAGTTCACATGGGTGGCTATAGGCCTCAGCACCCCCTGCTGTACCAGCGCTGATATGGCCACCTCCATATCAGCCTCTGCTTCCTTTGGGAAGTTGTACTGCTTTTGGGGCCGGGCCATGGGATCCCCATCTACCCTAACCTCAAAGCCAGTAACCCTCCCACAGTCGTGTTTGTGCGTGGCGAACGCACCTAACTGAGCCTGCACCTCGGCTCTAAATACTTCTGGGATACCCTCCATCATTTCACCGAGGTCGTAACTCCCTTTCGGCTTCATGGTACACAGGGTTCCCTTCCCATCTTTTCCCGGGATTACTACCACTCCACTTTCCTTTCCGGTGTTGGCCCCCCAAAGGCAATGGTTCCTGAGGTCCACGAGGATCCCATGGCCCACGATGAAGTCGGCCCCTAGGATCCCCTTCCCTCCCTCCGCATCCCATCTCGCCAGGACACATGTCCACTTTGTCTGGAGTGTGCCCAGGCGGATCGAGAGTGGCCTGGAGAACGCACCCATCTGCTCCGCCCCTGTGAACCCCGATAGGACGTATGGAACCCCGTTAGACAGAGGTGAGGTGGTGGGATTCTCCGTATGGATCACGGTGCATGAAGCTCCCGCATCCAACAGATAAGTCCCCGTTTCCTTCTCTACCTCCATCTGCACGAGTGGTCTCTTCCATCCGTCGTACTGGAGCGCACATAGATAGACGGGCTGCGCAGGCTCCAGTCATTGCGGGCCACTTTGGGAAGGGGTTGGGGGAACCGCTGGACCGGTGGTGGCTGCTATCTTTCCCTTAATGAGGACCAATGACCTCACTGAAGCCAGCAGCACGTCCAGCAGCTCTGGAGGGACAGTTGGCTCCGTCTCTCTCTCTGGGGCAGAGGTCGGGGGTGCGGCCGGGGCTTGGGCTGGGGCTGTGGGGACCTTTTCCCTTGTGTCCTTCCAGGGATTCTTACAGTCCCTGCGCCAATGCCCCTCCTTCCCGCAGCCGTAGCAAGTTTGTCGGCTTTGGTTGGGACGGCTCCCTTCCTGGCGCCACTCTTTACGGGGCTGGTCACCAGGCCTGACCTCACAAACCTTCCCGTTTTGCTGGGGTGTCTCACTATCCCTCCCATTTCTAAAGGTGACGGTGAGTTGGCGGATCACCGTCGCCTCCGTGGTCAGAGGGTTTCGGGGGTCGAACCAGGCCATTGCCTGCGTTCGAATGCGGGGCAGGGAGTTATTCATCAGGCACCTGAGCCAGTGGACTAACTGGTCCCCGTCCAGGTTCGCTCGCGCTGGCATTCCCGGGCACGCACCCTGGTAGACTGGCCACAGCCTGTCCGCGAACGCCTGCAGGAATTCCCCGGGGAGCTGGACTGTTTTCTCCACCCGAGTGAACGGACTCCCCTCGTTCATCCCCATGGCCTCCAGGATCTCGTCCTTCAGCCTGCCATAATTTTCCTGACCCCTCTTACACCCATCGGATAGCGTCTGGAGGAGATCGCTACCCAGGGAGAACAACATCATCTTGGCCTTCTCTGCCTCGTCGCAGTCGTTAACACAGGCCGCCTGCTCTATCTCCCTAAAGTGAAGAGAAGGGTCCCCCTTCATGGTGAGCTTGGGGATGTAGCTCACCATGGAGCGCAATTGTTGCGCACCGTGTGGCACCAGGAATTGGTTCTGGAGGTCCCCAGGTTCCCCGTCGTCACCGGGTGGTCCGTACCTCCGTTGTGTCACGGGGTACACTGGTCCCGATCCCTGATTCTCTCTCGGGCTACCCTGGTCTACCTTGGATTCTTCATCCTCCACCCCCTCCTGATCCCAGACCTCTGGAAAACTAGGGGCTAGGGGTGGTGGCTGTGAAATCTCGGGTTCCCTAACCCGTTTTGTTCTGGGGGCTGCCTGCGGGACTTCCCTGCTTGGGTTACCGTTGAACTCAGCCTGGCCGACCTTGGGGCTAATGAGGCATATCATCCCCTTTGCCCTGGCCAATGCCAGATTCAGGCTTTCTATTTCCTGCCTACAGGGGCCGTGGTCTGCCTCCTCAAACCCTGGAGCGCAGGCCAGCTTATAGGCTGCTTTTACTTCGCCTACCTTTTCCTCCTGTGCCTTCAGTTCCCCTGTAAGGCGGCTAATCTCTGTTTTTAATCTCCTCTCTTTCTCCCTGGATTCTCTTGCCTGATGCTCTACGTGTTCTACCCTGAACCGAGCGCTCCCCTCCAGCTCAGCTATCTTGCCCTCCAGCCTTCCTACCTTCCCCCGATGGTCCCGGACCATCGCTGCCCTCTCTTGGCTTATGGCCTCTAGAGCCACTAGCACCTTCCCTTCCGCTGCAACCTTTTCCTGCAGCTCCCGGGACAAATGCTTAATTTTGGTTTCCTTACTGGCCACCGCGTGGTCCAGTACCAGAACCTGCTTTTTATAGCACATAAGCCACATCGCTTTTTCAATGCCCTTGTGGTGCTCTTTACTAGCCGTCCACTGGGCGGCTGCCTTTAGGGGACGCTCGGCTCCTAACAGGTCATATACCCATTTTTTTGCTACATTTACTTTGCCACACACGTAGGAGGATAACCTGTCCTCCATAACATCTGTCTCACCCGAGTCTTTGTCCACCACACAAGGGTTCTGTAGCCAATGTCCCATCTGGGTCGCCATTCTGTAAGGGATCGTTTTAACGAGCTTGTGGTGTGTGAGATCGGTTTTTGATTTCACACTGCTCGTGAGTGGTTCCGAAGCGCTTCCCCCTCACCGGTTCTAGACACTGGGCTTATTGCCAGACCACCTTGATGTGTTGGCCCAACTTGTGACTCGGAAGACAAATGGATCAGGTGAGACAAGGTAAGTTTTAAATCAAAGGTATCTTTATTTTTAAGGAGAATAAAACATAGAGAATGAAGAAACAATGCAGACAAAAATCATGAACACGCCTCTCAATGGGAACGAAAATTTAACACGCAAGAGTTACTTTGACTATCATAATACATCAATTCTAGATCAGCAATATAATAAAACGGGGGTGGAGAAAGCGCACGGCACAACGAAGGATGAATAACACTCCCGAATTACAAAGCCCTTAATATTAAAAACCCTCCCGCCTCTACAGTATACCTCAACTAGATCAGCTAGGTGGAGTTGGGCCTCTATGCTCACCAGGGTTTTTAAAACTGTCCTTGACCTTGGTGCTCCTGTATCGTCCGGGATCTCCAATCTTCCTTATGGGACCGGCTCCTGAACCTGCTCTCCTGCTCGAACTTGTAGGCCCTCCGTGCTCCTCGAACCTCACCAGGGTTTTAAAACTGTCTTTGACCTTGGTGCTCCTGTATCGTCTGGGATCTCCAATCTTCCTTATGGGACCGGCTCCTGAACCTGCTCTCCTGCTCGAACTTGTAGGCCCTCCATGCTCCTTGAACCTCACCAGGGTTTTTAAAACTGTCCTTGACCTTGGTGCTCCTGTATGAAACTGTGTTTTTTTTTAATGTCTCTTTTCCCCCAACAGTTATACTGTTTTCTTGCCCTTATCTTGGCGCCAAATCAGGGGTTTTCTTTTGTTAAAGTAATGGGCAGGCTGCTTTGACAAAAGCGGGTACTTTATTTTAATGTCTTGTAAATGAAACTAATGGGATCTGTCCTGTGTCCCTCTGAGTTTGGTACAGATAATAGGTTTTGTCTGTGCTCTGCGATTTCAGAGATGGGTTTGTGTTTTGCTAGCAATTAACACACCTTGAGGTGTAAATACTTTTGTTTTGACTTCGTTACTACTGTAACCATTTTACCATATCAATTGCAGCCAGTTCTGGAATCTTCTAATCGGTGGTGACTCAGGTTTCTTTAAGATACTGCAGTGGTATGTCCTTCTGAAATGAGTCATGTGATCTGCCAACTCCATCTTGTGTTCATAAAATGTGGCCATTTCAGGGGTTTTACAATGTAGACTGTATTTTCCTGGATTTTTGCGAATCCTACACATCCCCGGGATTAACCGAGTGAACCTTCTTTGTACTGACTCGAGAGCAAGTATATCTTTTCTTAAGTATGGACACCAAAACTGTATGCAGTATTCCAGGTGCGGTCTCACCAATACCTTTTACAACTGAAGCAATACCTCCCTATTTTTATATTCTATCCCCCTAGCAATGAAAGCCAACATTCCATTGGCCTTCTTAATCACTTGCTGCACCTGCATACTAGCCTTTTGAGTTTCGTGCACCAGGACCCCCAGATCCCTTTGTACTTCAGTACTTTCCAGTTTCTTGCCATTAAGATAATAACTTGCTCTACGATTTTTCCTGCCAAAGTGCATAACCTCACACTTTCCAGTGTTGTATTCCATCTGCCAAATCTCTGCCCACTTACTTAGCCTGTCTATGTCCCCTTGCAGGTTTTTTATGTCCTCCTCACTCATTACTTTCCCTCCCATCTTAGCATCATCTGCAAATTTTGATATGTTACACTCGGTCCCCTCCTCCAAATCGTTAATATAGATTGTAAAGAGTTGGGGACCCAGCATTGACCCCTGCGGAACACCACTAGTTACTGATTGCCAGTCTGAGAATGAACCATTTATCCCAACTCTCTGCCTTCTGTTAGATAGCCAATCCTCTATCCATGCCAGAATATTACACCCAATCCCGTGATTTTTTATCTTAAGCAATAATCTTTTGTGTGGCACCTTGTCAAATGCCTTTTGGAAGTCTAAATACACTACGTCCACTGGTTCCCCTTTATCCACCCTATATGTTACTTCCTCAAAGAACTCCAGCAAATTTGTCAAACATGACTTCCCCTTCATAAAACCATGCTGACTTTGTCCTATTAAATTATGATTATCCAAATGTCCTGTTACTGTCTCCTTAATAATGGACTCCAATATTTTACCTACCACAGATGTTAGGATAACCGATCTATAGTTTCCAGCCTTCTGTCTACTGCCCTTTTTAAATAAGGGCGTTACATTAGCAGTTTTCCAGTCTGCCGGGACCTTTGCTGATACTCACAATTCAAACCCTCGCACTCCAAATGCTTGCACTTAAAACCTTCCAAACCTTCACACTCCAAACCCTCACACACCAAACCCTCGCGCTCCAATCCCTCACAGTCCGAATCCTCACACACCAAACCTTCACACTCTAAGCCCTCACACTCCACACCCTCACACTTCACACCCTCACACTCCACACCCTCACACTCCACACCCTCACATTCCAAACCCTCACACTCAAAAACCACACAATCCAAACCCGCAAAGTCGAAGCCCTCACAATCCAAGCCCTCGCACTCCAAACTCTTGCACTCCAAACACTCACAATCCAAACACACACACTCCAAACCCACACAATCCAAACCCTCGCACTCCAAACCCTCACACTCCAAACCCACACATTCCAAACCATCACACTCAAAACCCACACACTCCAAACCCACAGACTCCAAGCCCAAACACTCCAAACCCTCGCACTCCAAACCCTTGCGCTCCAAACACACACACTCCAAACCCTCGCACTCCAAACACACACACTCCAAACCCTCACACACCAAGCTCTCGCACTCCAAACCCTCACACTCCAAACCCACACACTCCATACCCTCGCCCACCAAACCTTCACACTCCAAACTCACTCACTGCAAAGCCCACAATCCATACACTCGCACTCCAAACCCTCACACTCCAAACCCACAAACTCCAAACCCACACACTCCAAACTCTCGCACTCCAAAATCTCACACTCCAAACCTTCACATTCCAAACCCTGGCACTCCAAATCCACACACTCCAAACCCTCACACTCCAAGCTCTCGCACTCCAAACCGTCACACTCCAAACCCACACACTCCAAACCCTCGCCCTCCAAACCCTCACACTCCAAACTCACTCACTGCAAAGCCCACAATCCGTACCCTCACACTCCAAACCCTCAGACTCCAAACCCACAAACTCCAAACCCACACACTCCAAACTCTCGCACTCCAAAACCTCACTCCAAACCCTCACATTCCAAACCCTCACAGTCAAAAACCACACAATCCAAACCCGCAAAGTCGAAGCCCTCACACTCCAAGACCTCGCACTCCAAACTCTTGCACTCCAGACCCTCACACTCCAAACCCACACATTCCAAACCATCACACTCAAAACCCACACACTCCAAACCCACACACTCCAAGCCCAAACCCTCCAAACCCTCACACTCCAAACTCTTGCGCTCCAAACACACACACTCCAAACCCTCGCATTCCAAACCCAAACACTCCAAAACCTCACACTCCTCAACTTCACACTCCAAACCCTCGCAATCCAAACACCAACACTCCAAACACTCGAACTCCAAACCCTCACACTCCAAACCACACACTCCAAACCCTCACACTCCAAACCCACACACTCCAAACCCTCACTCTCCTCAACTTCACACTCCAAACCCTTGCAATCCAAACCCCAACATTCCAAACACTCCAACTCCAAACCCTCACACTCCAACCCACACACACCAAACCCTCACACTCCAAAACCTCACACTGCAAACCCTCACACTCCAAAACCTCACATTCCACACACTCACAATCCAAACCCTCACATTCTAAACCCGCACACTCCAAACCCTTGCACTCCAAACACTCACACTCCAAACCCTCACAATTCAAACCCTCGCACTCCAAACCCAAACACACCAAAAGCTCACACTCCAAACCCTCACACTCCAAACCATCACAATCCAAACCCTCACATTCCAAAATCTCACACTCCATACCCTCACAATCCAAACCCTCACATTCCACACCCTCACAATCCAAACCCTCACACCCTAAACCTGCACACTTCAAACCCTCACAATCCAAACCCTCACACTCCAAACCCACACACTCCAAACCATCACACTTCAAACCCTCACAATCCAAACCCTCACACTCCAAACCCACACACTCCAAACCCTCGCACTCCAAACCCAAACACTCCAAAAGCTCACACTCCAAACCCTCACACTCCAACCCTCACATTCCTCACCCTCACAATCCAAACCCTCACACTCCAAACACTCAGACTGCAAAGCCTCACAATCCAAAAGCTCCAAAGCCATGTACTCCAAAACCTCCAAACGCTCGCACTCCAAAACCTCACACTCCACACCCTCACACTCCAAACCCTGACAGTTCACACACTCACACTCCATACCCTCACACTCCAGGCCCGCAAACTCCCAACCCTCACACTCCAAACCTTCAAACTCCAAACCCTCACGCTCCAAAACCTCACGCTCCAAACCCTCACATTCCACAACTTCATAATCCAAAGCCTCAAAATCCAAACCCTCACACCCCAAAGCCACACACTCCAAACCCACACACTCCAAACCCACAAATTTCAAAACCTCACACTCCAAACCCTCACATTCCAAACCCTCACAATCCAAACTTTCAGACTCCAAACCTGCACACTCCAAACCCTTGCACTCCAAACCGTCACACTTCAAACACTCACACTCTAAACCCTCACGCTCCACACTGTCAAACTCCAAGCCCTCAAACCCCAAACCCTCTCTCTCCAAACCCTCACACTCCAAACCCTCACACTCCAAACCCTCACACTCCAAACCCTCACACTCCAAACCCTCACACTCCAAACCCTCACACTCCACACCCTCACAATCCAAACACTCACACTCCAAACCCACACACTCCAAACACTCACACTCCAAACCCGGACACTCCAAAACCACACACTCCAGATGCACACACTCCAAACCCACACACTCCAAACCCTCACACTCCAAACCCACACACTCCAAAACTACACAATCCAAATCCACACACTCCAAATCCACACACTCCAAATCCACACATCCAAACCCTGGCAATCCAAACCCTGGCACTCTAAACTCACACACTCCAAACACTCGCACTCCCAACCCACACACTGCAAGCCCTCGCACTCCAAACCCTCGCACTCTAAACCCTTGCAATCCAAACCCACACACTCCAAACCCACGCACTCCAAACCCACGCACTCCAAACCCACGCACTCCAAACCCACGCACTCCAAACCCACGCACTCCAAACCCTTGCATCTCCAAACCCTAGCACTCCAAACCCACAAACTCCAAACCCTCACACTCCAAGCTCTCGCACTCCAAACCCTCGCACTCCAAACACACACACTCCAAACCCTTGCCCTCCAAACCCTCAGTCCAAGCTCATTCACTCCAAAACCCCACAATCCAAACCCTCGCACTCCAAACCCTCACACTCCAACCCACAAACTCCAAACCCACACACTCCAAACTCTCGCACTCCAAACCCTCACATTAATAAACCCTCACACTCAAAACCCACATAATCCAAACCCACATAGTCCAAGCCCTCACACTCCAAACCCAGAAACTCCAAACCCACACACTCCAAACTCTCACACTCCAAACCTTCACACTCCAAACCCTCACATTAATAAACCCTCACACTCAAAACACACACAATCCAAACCCACATAGTCCAAAGCCACGCACTCCAAACACTGGCACTCCAAACCCTGGCACTCCAAACCCGCAAACTCCAAGCCCTCACACTCAAAGCCCTCACACTCCACACCCTCACACTCCACACCCTCACACTCCACACCCTCACACTCCACACCAAATCCACACACTCCAAATCAACACACTCCAAACCCTCGCACTCCAAACCCTCGCACACCAAACACTTACACTCCAAATACTCACAATTCAAACCCTTGCACTCCAAATGCTTGCACTTCAAACCTTCACACTCCAAGCCCTCACACACCAAACCCTTGCACTCCAATCCCTCGCACTCCAACACTCACACTCCAAACCCTCACACTCCAAACCCACACACTCCAAAATTTCACAATCCAACCACTCACACTCAAAATCCTCACAATCCAAACCCTCACATTCCAAACCCTCACACTCCAAACCCTCACACTGCAAACCCTCACAATCCAAACCCACACACCAAAACCTCGCACTCCAAACACTCACACTCCAAACCCGCGCACTCCAAACACTCACACTCCAAACCCTCACAATCCAAAAACTCACACTCCAAACCCTCGCACTCCAAACACTCACACTCCAAACCCTCGCACTCCAAACACTCACACTTCAAAAGCTCACACTCCAAATGCTTGCACTTCAAACCTTCCAAACCTTCACAATCCAAAACCTCACACGACAAACTCATACTACAAACCCTCACACACTAAACCCTCACACTACAAACCCTCGCACTCCAAATCAACACATTCCAAACCCTCACACTCCAAACCTGCACACTCCAAACACTCACACTCCAAATCCACACACTCCAAATCAACACACTCCAATCCCACGAACTCCAAACCCTCACACACCAAACCCTCACACTCCAAACCATCACACTCCAAAGCCTCACACTCCAAAGCCGCACACTCCAAAACCACACACTCCAAATCTACACACTCCAAATCAACACATCCAAACCCTGGCACTCCAAACCTTGGCACTCCAAACTCACACACTCCAAACCCTCGCACTCCAAATCCTCAAACTCCAAACCCTCACACTCCAAACTCTCGCACTCCAAACCCTCACACTCCAAAGCCTCACATTCCAAACCCACACACTCAAAACCCACACAATCCAAACCAGCAGAGTCCAAGCCCTCACACTCCAAGTCCTCGCACTCCAAACTCTCGCACTGCAAAGCCACACACTCCAAACCTTCGCACTCCAAACCCTCACACTCCAAACTCTCGCACTCCAAGACCTCACACTCCAAACCCACAAATTCCACACCATCGCACTCAAAACCCACACACTCCAAACCTACACACTCCAAGCCTCAACACTCGAAACACTCGCACTCCAAACCCATGCACTCCAAATGCTCACACTCCAAACACACACTGTCCAAATCCTCACACTCCAAATCCTCACACTCCAAACCCTCACACTCCAAACCCTCACACTCCAAACCCTCACACTCCAAACCTTCACACTCCAAATCCTCACACCAAACCCTCACACTCTAAGCCTTGACACTCCAAACCATCACACTCCAAATCCTCAAAATCTCAGACCTCACACTCCAAACCCTCACACTCCACACCATCACACTCCAAACACTAGCACTCCAAATGTTCCTATTCCAAACCCTCACACTCCAAACCCTCACACTCCACACCCTCACACTCCAAACACTCACACTCCAAATGTTCCCACTCCAAACCCTCACACTCCAAACCCTCACACACCAAAGCCTCTCACTCCAAAGCCACATACACCAAACCCTCCAAACACTCACACTCCAAACCTTCCAAACTCTCACACACAAAACATTCCAAACTCTCACACCCCAAAAACCTTAAACTCTGATACCTTGCCTTTCTAACCCTCAAACTCCCCATGCTCGTGCTCCAAGCCCTCCAATACTACACATGCCAAAGCCTCGCACTCCAAACCCTCACAATCTGAACCCTCGCAATCCAAACACTTGCGCTCCAAACACACACACTACAAACACTCGCACTCCAAACCCACACACTCCAAACCCTCACACTCCTCAACATCACACTCCAAACCCTCACAATCCAAACCCTCACATTCCAAACCCTCACAATCCAAACCCTGACACACCAAAACCTCACACTCCAAACCCTCACATTCCACACCTTCATAATCCAAAGCCTCACACTCCAAACCCTCACACCCCAAACCCACACACTCCAAACCCACACACTACAAACTCACAAATTTCAAAAGCTCATACTCCAAACCCACACACCAAAAACCCACACACTCCAAAACTGCACACCCCAAACCCTCTTACTCCAAACACTCACATTCCAAACCCTCACACTCCAAACCCTCACACTCCAAACCCTCACATTCCAAACCCTCACATTCCAAACCCTCACACTCCAAACCCTCACACTCCAAACCCTCACACTCCAAACCCTCACACTCCACACCATCATACTCCAAACACTAGCACTCCAAATGTTCCTATTCCAAACCCTCACACGCCAAACCCTCACACTCCACACCCTCACACTCCACACCCTCACACTCCAAACACTCACACTCCAAATGTTCCCACTCCAAACCCTCACACTCCAAAGCCTCTCACTCCAAAGCCATATACACCAAACCCTCCAAACACTCACACTCCAAAACCTCATACTCCAAACCCTCACATTCCACACCTTCATAATCCAAAGCCTCACACTCCAAACCCTCACACCCCAAACCCACACACTCCAAACCCACATACTACAAACTCACAAATTTCAAAAGCTCATACTCCAAACCCACACACCAAAAACCCACACACTCCAAAACTGCACACCCCAAACCCTCTTACTCCAAACACTCACATTCCAAACCCTCACATTCCAAACCCTCACACTCCAAACCCTCACACTCCAAACCCTCACATTCCACACCCTCACAATCCAAACACTCACACTCCAAACCCGCACACTCCAAACCCACACACCAAACCCTCGCACTCCAAACACTCACACTCCAAACCCGCACACTCCAAACACTCACACTCCAAACCCTCGCACTTCAAACACTCACACTCCAAACCCTCGCACTCCAAACACTCACACTCCAAGCCTCACACTTCAAAAGCTCACACTCCAAATGCTTGCACTTCAAACCTTCCAAACCTTCAGAATTCAAAACCTCACACGACAAACTCATACTACAAACCCTCACACACTAAACCCTCACACTACAAACCCTCGCACTCCAAATCAACACATTCCAAACCCTCACCTCCAAACCCGCACACTCCAAACACTCACACTCCAAATCCACACACTCCAAATCAACACACTCCAAATCAACACACTCCAATCCCACGAACTCCAAACCCTCACACACCAAACCCTCACACTCCAAACCATCACACTCCAAAACCTCACACTCCAAAACCTCACACTCCAAAACCTCACACTCCAAATCCTCACACTCCAAAACCTCACACTCCAAAACCTCACACTCCAAAACCTCACACTCCAAAACCTCACACTCCAAAACCGCACACTCCAAACCCGCACACTCCAAACCCGCACACTCCAAACCCGCACACTCCAAACCCGCACACTCCAAACCCGCACACTCCAAACCCGCACACTCCAAACCCGCAGACTCCAAACCCACACACTCCAAAACCCGCACACTCCAAATCCACACACTCCAAATCAACACATCCAAACCCTGGCACTCCAAACCCTGGCACTCCAAACTCACACACTCCAAACCATCACACACCAAATCCTCACACTCCAAACCCTCACACTCCAAACACACACTGTCCAAATCCTCACACTCCAAATCCTCACACTCCAAACCCTCACACTCCAAACCTTCACACTCCAAATCCTCACACACCAAACGCTCACACTCTAAGCCTTGACACTCCACACCCTCACACTCCACACCCTCACACTCCAAACACTAGCACTCCAAATGTTCCTATTCCAAACCCTCACACTCCAAACCCTCACCCTCCACACCCTCACACTCCACACCCTCACACTCCAAACACTCACACTCCAAATGTTCCCACTCCAAACCTTCACGCTCCAAACCCTCACAAACCAAAGCCTCTCACTCCAAAGCCACATACACCAAACCCTCCAAACGCTCACACTCCAAACCTTCCAAACTCTCACACACAAAACATTCCAAACTCTCACACCCCAAAAACCTTAAACTCTGATACCTTGCCTTTCTAACCCTCAAACTCCCTATGCTCGCGCTCCAAGCCCTCCAATACTACACATTCCAAAGCCTCGCACTCCAAACCCTCACAATCTGAACCCTCGCAATCCAAACACTTGCGCTCCAAACACACACACTACAAACCCTCGCACTCCAAACCCATACACTCTAACCACTCGAACTCCAAATGTTCACACTCCAACCCACACACTCCAAACCCTCACACTCCAAATGCTCACACGCCAAATCCTCACACTCCAAACCCTCACATTCCACACCTTCACAATCCAAACCCTCACACTCTGAACCCGCACACTCCAAACCCTCGCACACCAAACACTTACACTCCAAACACTCAAAATTCAAACAATCGCACTTCAAATGCTTGCACTTCAAACCTTCCAAACCTTCACACTCCAAACCATCACACACCAAACCCTCACGCTCCAATCCCTCGCACTCCAAACCCTCACACTCCAAACCCCCACACTCCAAACCCACACACTTCAAAACCTCACAATCCAAACCATCACTCAAAACCCTCACAATCCAAACCCTCACATTCCAAACCATCACACTCCAAACCCTCACACTGCAAACCCTCACACTGCAAACCCTCACAATCCAAACCCTCACATTCCAAACCATCACAATCCAAACCCTCACACTCCAAACCCTCACAATCCAAACACTCACATTCCAAACCGTCACAATCCAAAACCTGACACACCAAAACCTCACACTCCAAACCCTCATTCCACACCTTCACAATCCCAATCCTCACACCCCAAACCCTCACTCCAAACCCACACACTCCAAACCCACACTTCACACCCTCGCACTCCACACCCTCACACTCCAGCCCCTCAAACTCCAAACCCTCACGCTCTAAACCTTCAAAATCCAAACCCTCACACCCCAAACCCACACACTCCAAACCCACACACTCCAAACTCACAAATTTCAAAACCTCACACTCCAAACCCTCACACTCCAAACCCTCACACCCCAAACCTGCACACCCCAAACCCTCTTACTCCAAAACCTCACTCCAAACCCTCACACTCCAAACCTTCACAATCCAAACCCTCACACTCCAAACCCACACACCAAACCCTCGCACTCCAAACACACACTCCAAGCCTCACACTTCAAAAGCTCGCACGCCAAATGCTTGCACTTCAAACCTTCCAAACCTTCACAATCCAAACCCTCACACGCCAAACCCACACTACAAACCCTCACACACCAAAACCTCACACAACAAACCCTCGCACTCCAAATCAACACATTCCAAACCCTCACGCTCCAAACCCGCACACTCCAAACACTCACACTCCAAACACTCACACTCCAAATCCACACACTCCAAATCCACACACTCCAAATCCACACACTCCAAATCCACACACTCCAAATCCACACACTCCAAATCCACACACTCCAAATCCACACACTCCAAATCCACACACTCCAAATCCACGAACTCCAAACCCTCACACTCCAAACCCTCACACTCCAAACCCTCACACTCCAAACCATCACACTCCAAACCATCACACTCCAAAACCACACACTCCAAATCCACGCAAACCAAATCCACACATCCAAACCCTGGCACTCCAAACTCACACACTCCAAACCCTCGCACTCCGAACCCTCACACTCCAAACCCACACTCTCCAAATTCTTGCACTCCAAACCCTCACACTCCAAACCCTCACATTCCAAAGCCACACACTCAAAGCCCGTACAATCCAATCCAGCACAGTCCAAGCCCTCACACTCCAAGCCCTCGCACTGCAACCTCTCGCACTCCAAACCCACACACTCCAAACCCTCACACTCCAAACTCTCGCACTCCAAACCCTCACATTCCAAACCATCGCACTCAAAACCCAAACACTCCAAACCCACACACGCTAAGCCCCAACACTCCAAACACTCACACTCCAAACCCTCACACTCCAAATCCTCACACTCCAAACCCTCACACTCCAAACCCTCACACTCCAAACCCTCACACTCCAAATCCTCACACACCAAACCCTCACACTCTAAGCCCTCACACTCCACACCCTCACACTCCAAAACCCTCACACTCCAAAACCTCACACTGTATACCCTCACACTTCAAACCCACCCACTCTAAACTCTCACACTCCAAACTCTCACACTCCAAAACCTCACACTCCAACCCTCACACTCCAAACCCTCACACTCCAAACCCTCACACTCCACACCATCACACTCCAAACACTAGCACTCCGAATGTTCCCACTCCAAACCCTCACACTCCAAACCCTCACACACCAAAGCCTCTCTGAGGGTGCCGGTTAGTTCCCTCAGTAACACCTAGATGGCATCTTCACTTGTTTTTTTCCCTCTGCTAATTGTTACTAGTTTCTTCTGTGTTTATTACTTAACTGCCTTTTATCAGGTTTATTGGTTTCACCTGTTTTTGCTTGTATTTAAGTTCTGTGGTTTCTTCCCTCTGTGCTCAGTCTTGACAAGCCGTTTGCCTAGTGGTAGCTTGTCTTGCGCTCCTATGTTTGTAACTGTTTACCTGTGTGATTCTAGTAAAGTACTTTTATTTAACACTGCATACCTGCTTCTCGCCTCATCTGTCTGCACTTGGGTCCAGAACCAGCCTCGTCCTGACAGCAAGACTGAGCCAGTATGAACCCATCAGTGATGGAGGAATTTCATTCTATTCTCTCCCATCAAGGTGCTTTCCTCGGCCGCCTTGATCAACTTCTCCAAAGCATTTCAGACAAGGTAAATACGTGGACTCAGACCATTCAACACCCAGCCGCTGTGGCTTCTGCTCAGGATGTTCCTCCTCAGTCAGTTCCTTTGGGTACTACCCCACCAGTCGCCGACCTCCAGACTCACCGAGAGCCTCGCCTACCCGCGCCAGAGCGCTATGACGGTCATCTGGGCAAGTGTCGCGGATTCTTGACCCAGTGCTTCCTAGTTTTTGAACTCCAACCCTCCATGTTCCTATCACCGTGCTCTAAGGTAGCATTCATCATATCACTACTCTCGGGAAAAGCTCTCGCCTGGGCTACCGCTATCTGGGAGCAGCAATCTTTCATCTGCTCGGACATTCTCCTTTTCGCCGAAGAGATGAGCAAAGTCTTTGACCATCCTGTGAGTGGGTGGGAGGCAGCTAAGAGACTTTTGAATCTCCACCAGGGCAACTGCAGCGTAGCCGACTTCGCCATTGAGTTCCGCACACTTGCTGCAGAAAGCCGTTGGAACACCGAGGCCCTTCTCTCCACGTTTCTTCATGGCCTTTCCGAATCTATCAAAGATGAACTGGCGTCCAGAGAGGTTCTGGAGGACCTTGACACACTCATCTCCCTTGCCATCAGAGTGGATAACCGCCTCCGGGAGCATGGTAGAGAGAGGAGATTCACTATTTCCACAGAGGTGAGATCTTCCGGTGTTTCGAATCTGACCAAGAGTTTCCAAGTACCCCCGAGTCCACCTGTTAGCACCGAAGAGGAACCTATGCAACTCGGCAGAACTCGGCTCTCCCAGTTTGAAAGACAGAGGAGATTGAGAGGGGGCGTTGCCTTTACTGTGGCCTGTCTGGCCATCTCAGAGCCACATGCCCTGAGCTTCAGGAAAAAGCCAGGAGGATTGGGAAAATACTGACAGATCAAATCCCTTCTCCTACCCCTTCTGTCTTCCAAACCCTGCTTCCCGCTCGTCTCTCTTGGGAGGGACAACAGTACAACCTCCAGGCGTTTGTTGACTCCAGGGCCGCTGGCTGTTATATCAATGCCACCCTTGTGCGCAGCCTGAAAATTCCTTTCTCCCGCCTTGACAAGCCTTTACAAGTCATCGCCCTCGACGGCAGGCCCCTTGGTTCTGGGCATATTCATCGTATCACCAGAGTATTACATGTCCAAGTAGGGGAGCGACATCAAGAGTTGCTGCAGTTTCACCTTATCGATTCACCTGAACTCCCTCTCGTTCTTGGACATCCATGGCTCTCTCTTCACAACCCTCACATTGACTGGACTACCGGGACTGTGCTGGAGTGGGGTCCTTCATGTCTAGCCAACTGTCTTAAGGTCTTCCCTAGTCTGCCCCGTCCTTCCTCTCCCGAGCTAGCTGATCAGCTGGACCTTGCTCATGTGCCCCCTGAATATTCGGACCTCCATGCTGTGTTTAGTAAGAGGCGGTCCACTACACTCCCCCCACACCGGTCCTACGAATGTGCCATTGATCTCCTGCCTGGCACTAGCCCGCCTTGGGGTCGGCTCTACTCTCTCTCTGGCCCTGAGAATGTTTCCATGGAAGAATACATCAAGGAAGCCCTCACTACAGGTTTCATTCGCCCTTCCACCTCCCCAGCAGGTGCTGGCTTCTTTTTTGTAAAGAAGAAGGATGGTGGTCTCAGGCCTTGCATAGACTATCGGGGGCTTAACAAAATTACCATTAAGAACCGCTATCCTCTCCCTTTGATGTCTTCAGCGTTTAAGCAGCTGCAGGGAGCTACCATCTTCTCCAAACTTGACCTCCGCAACGCGTACAAACTGGTCCACATTAGAGGGGGGATGAATGGAAAACTGCCTTTATCACCCCTTGCGGTCACTGGGAATACCTCGTCATGCCCTTTGGTCTCACTAACGCTCCTGCTGTCTTCCAAGCTCTGGTCAATGACGCGCTTATTTGGATGACATTCTCATCTTCTCAAAGTCCCCCCAGTAGCATGTCCAACACGTCAGACGGGTGCTGCAGATGCTCTTGGAGAACCGTCTCTTTGTCAAATCCAAGAAATGTGAATTCCACGTCTCTAAGGTCACCTTCCTGGGCTACGTCATCTCCTGTGGAAGCGTCTGTATTGATTTCTTTGTGGGTTCAATGACAAGACATTTATGAAAGAGAATGTCTTTTAATTTAAAATCTGTTCAACTCTTTTAACAGCATTTACAGGAGACATCATGCTAGTGATCCATCTAGAACGAAACTGAAACTAAACTAAACTGCTTGTCTCTCACATGACCTCTGCTGGTCAGGCATAAGTAATCAATACATGCAAATATGCTGGTAAGGCATCATAATCAAACAGGCAAATACAATCACTATTTGCTGATATCATTACATCTCCTTTTCTTAAAACAAAAGTATTTTACTTTTAACTAACAACATGTTTTCTTTGTATTAATCTGCATTTTAACTGTAACACTTAATGAACTTACATTATCATTATCATGATCAAGGTTTTTTAACCTTGCTTTGTGTGTTCACATGAAATATGTAAATACACTAGAACTTGAAGAAAGAATAAGATAACATTACTTCCTTCTATAACAATAGTCCTTAAATTTGCTCAATGAGTCTCTCAGGAGGCTTCACGTGTCTTGAGGATTTTCTGATTGATTGTCCTTGAATCTGAGTTGTTGTCTCAGATGATGGTTTCTCAGCTGTGTGATCAGGTTGTTCAACAGTATCAGTCTTTTGACTGGCTGTGGCTGGTCCCATGAGAAGATCCCGACGATTTCTTCTCAGAACAGCACCCTCACCTGTCTGAATGGTGTATGATCTTGGTTGAACTTCACTCAAGACAGTTCCCTTCTGAGTCCATATGTTTGTTTTGTCTTTGAACCTTACTTGGTCACCAGTGTGGAGTTCAGGTAGGTTTTGTGTTCCTCTGTCATAGTAGTACTTTTGCTTTTCTTTCTGTTGCTCTTTGAACTTCCTCACTTTCTCCCCCTCTTTTGTTTTCAGGAGGTTCTCCGGGATGGGTAGGTTTGACCTTAGCCGACGTCCCATAAGGAGTTGGGCTGGTGACTTACCACACTCGAGCGGCGTTGTGCGGTATACAAGCATGCTCTGGTAGAAGTCAGTTCCACTGTCTTTTGCCTTGTACATCAGTCTTTTCACTGTCCGGACCGATTTTTCCACTAGTCCATTGGACTGTGGATAGTGAGGACTTGACGTTGTGTGGACAAAGTCCCACTCTTTGGCAAAATGTCGGAAACTTGCATTGTAAAACTGGGGTCCGTTGTCTGTGAAGACCTCGCTTGCCACGCCATGTCTGGAGAATATGGCTTTCATACATCTTATCACAGCATCTGCAGTGGTGGTGTGCAGTCTACAAACCTCTGGATACAGGGAGTAATAGTCTGTGACTACAAGATAGTCCTTCCCTTGACATACGAATAGGTCAGCGCCTACCTTCTGGTAAGGTCTGTCTGGTGCTGGGTGTGGCTTTAGTGGTTCTACCGGATTGCTTGCTCGATATTTCAGGCATATTGTGCAGTTTGACACCTCATTTGTCACATCTTGATTGATTCGTGGCCAGTACATCACCTCTCATGCTCTTTTCTTACACTTTTCGATTCCCAGATGTCCTCCATGGATCCTTTTTAGCATCTCTTTTCTCAGACTCTTTGGGATAACTATTTTACTTCCTTTGTAGATGATGTCTTCGACCAGTGATAGTTCCGCCCTGCAGTTCCAGTACTCTGCCATGTCAGGTGAGCAGTCTTGCTTCATGTTGGGCCATCCATCCAAGATGCTTTTCCTCAGTCGTCTCAGTGTTTCGTCTTTGTTTGTCTCAGTCTTTATGAGCTCCATTTTTGCATCTGCTATGGGCAGTGCACTTGTGATCATGTCCACGTAGGCGTTTACTTTTTCATCCACTTTGGTGTTTGCGGGCTCACTTGGGTCAACAGCTCTGGACAACGTGTCTGCTGTATACATCAGCTTAACCGGTGTGTACACAACATTCAGTTCATCATAGACTGTCTCTCCTTCGCTTTCCACAACGAGGACTCTCTTTACCAGGTTCAGTCTCTCACAGGCTTTTAAACCTAGTATGGCTTGCACATCCTTTGGCACCACGATTAATGCTAGCGTGTGCTCTCTGTCCTTGTGTGTTACTTTGACAATGCATCTTCCTTTCACTGGTATATCAGTACCTGAGTATCCTGTCACTTTCACTTTTATTCCATGTATCTTTGGTCTGGGTCTAATTTTCTTAAAATCAGTCTCTGATATCACATTAACTTGTGCTCCAGTATCCAATTTAAATGGAATGTGTATGTCATTCACTTTTAGTGTCAACATCCAGTCTCTTTTTTCTTCTTTGTTTTCAGACACAACATCTACATTGAACTCCTCTATCTCGCTTTCATCTACAGCATGGACCTTGCTTTGTTGTGCTTGGTTCTTACAGCAACGGGCATAATGGTTGTTTTTGTTGCAACTAATGCATGTTTTACCATATGCTGGACACTTTCTTGGTGTATGCTGTGTACCGCATTGACTACATGACTTTCGATTGTCCCTTTCATGTTTGTTCGCTGGCCACGCCTCTTTTTTCCACATTGGCGCTCTTTTTGTTAACCGGTTTGTGTCCGTTCATTCTCACTGCATCCACGTTGCAGCTATTGTCACTGAACAGCTCCTTTGCCTGCAACTGCACAGTTTCTGTAGCCCTACACAGTGCTATGGCTTTTCCCAGGTCTAGATCTTGCTCTCTTAGCAGTCTTTCCCTTAGACCATTATCTGGAATACCACACACCAGTCTGTCTTTTATCAGCGAGTCTGTCAGTCCCCCAAATTCACACGATTTGCTTCTTTTTCTCAGTTCAGTCACATACTGATCAATAGTCTCTCCCATTTTCTGTACACATGTGAAAAATCTGTGCCTCTCAAACGTCACGTTACGTTTAGGTATGCAGTAGGCCTCAAACTGTTCCATTATTTTATCTAGCTTCATTTTGTCTCCATCAGCAGCGAATGTGAAGTTATTATACACCTCCAGCGCTTCATCACCCACGACATGTAAGAACAGTGACGATTTCCTTTTATTACTTTTCTCGTCAGCTCCGATTGCTGATAAATACAACCCCACATGTTGTTTGAATCTTCTCCAATTTTCAGCCACATTACCTGTCAACTGAAGCTTCGCCGGTGGGAGTAAACCTTCCATTTTTCACTTCGTTAGCTATTCTCTAATGGTAAGTAACGATGTTCTCTTTTGGCTTGCTAATATGTGGGGAGCTGATTTAACTTCAGATTTTTCCTCTTCATCTCTTTCAATCACTTCTGACACCATGTATTGATTTCTTTGTGGGTTCAATGACAAGACATTTATGAAAGAGAATGGCCTAGAAATTCAGTTGGTTGCGCCAGCCGGTAACGCCATAAGAGGGGTATATTTCCAGCGCTAGGCACTTAGCGCCCGGGCGCAGACCGATCTGCGCCAACACCCAAATTCAGTTGACATTTAGCGCCGGCGCAAAGTGTTTGCGCCTGCTCAGCTGCGCGCGCAGCTTATGACGTCATCTCATCATGCAACGCTGTTTGTGCGCCCCAAACCGGAAATTCAGTGGCGCCCGCCCAATGTGGGTGTGGCGCTGCTAAGAACTGTGAAGTGGAATGCAACAGAGGCCCTGTGGGCCTCGGGGAGCACTAATTAAAGGGCACTTACACTGACCTATAAAGCCCAGCCATTTTGCTGCAATGACTTTACTGCTTTGGATTTCTGGACAGAGACCAAGGCACAGAGCTTACTGATTTGGGACAACATAGGAGAGGTATTTTTGGCTTCTGGCCAGTGCTTTGAAATTTGATTCATTTGATATCACTGTTTTCAACTTTATTATGGCGGCTGTATGGGGGTCCAACCCTCAGTTGCAGCATTATGTGCGAAGGGCTCGCAGACGCTGTGAGAGAGGGCCAGCCATGCCTAGACGCAGAGGGGCCATCAGGCGTCGGCAACGTAGGCCTTACCCACTCAGGCAATACCGGCAGCAGGTGTCCTATCTCACCATGACTGCGGCGCATTGTGTTAAGAGGCTGCGCTTCAGAAGGGAGGTGGTTGCAGAGATCTGCCAGCTGCTTCACAGAGATCTGCGTCCACAGCTGATGTGCAGGACGTCTCTCTCGGTGGAAGTGAAGGTCACGGTGGCTCTGAACTTTTATGCAAGCGGCTCCTTCCAAGCCGCTGCTGGGGACATAGCGAACATCTCCCAGTTCGCCGCGCATCGCTGCATCCGGCAGGTCACCGATGCACTTTTCGCGAGGAGACAGCAATTCATCTCCTTCCCCATGACCCGACAGAGGCAGGAGCAGCGTGCAGTCGGATTTGCCAGGATCGCGCGCTTCCCCATGGTGCAGGGCGCCATTGACTGCATGCATGTGGCTATGCGGGCACCTATCCACAATGCCGAGGATTACCGCAACTGGAAGGGCTACCATTCCCTAAATGTACAGCTGGTGTGTGACCACAGGCAGCGCATCCTAGCTGTCAATGCCCGCTTCCCAGGAAGCAGCCACGATGCATTTATCCTGCGCCAGACTACTGTGGCTGACATGTTCGAGGCACAGCCTCCACCAAGGGGATGGCTTATCGGGGACAAGGGCTACCCTTTGTGTACATGGCTCATGACCCCGCTCCGCGCGCCCAGGACCCCAGCGAAGGAGGCATACAACGAAAGCCATCAAGCCACAAGGAACATCATAGAGCAAACGATAGGCGTCCTCAAGCAACGGTTCCGCTGCCTGGATCGTTCCGGCGGATCTCTACAGTATTCGCCGGATAGAGTCTCCCAGTTCGTCGTCGTGTGCTGCATGCTGCACAACCTGGCTATCCGCAGGACTCAGGCACTGCCACCTGACATTGCACCACCACCTCAGGAGGATGAGCAGGAGGACCATGAGGAGGAGGAGGAGGAGGAGGAGTACCAGCCCAGGAGGGAGCCACAAGGTCCAAGGGCCGTCCGCCGGGGGCTTATTGATCGACACTTCTAGGCCCCCTGTCAGGGAATGGGCTGTGGCAATGAACGCACCTGAAGGCAGCCGCACCGCAAGCCCTCAGCCGGTTAACGCAACAACCACTTGAAACCTGAGACGTGGACATGCTGAATAAATAAAAAGCTTTATTTCACAAACTCAGGGCCCTTCCCACATGAAACAGAAAAACAGACAAGACCCCCAAAAAACAGTCAAAAACATCTGTCACTCCCAAAACCTGGGGAGGACTAACAAAACTTGCCCATCCAAATGGCCTTCATCATCGGCCTTACAAAAATAAGCCCCCCCCTCCACAACACAAACACCCCCATAAAAACAAAAAATGCCTTGATCCTCGGCCTTACCAAAATAATGCCCCCCCAGAACACAAGCCCCCCAATATAAAAAAAAACGCTATCACCACACTCTAATGGGTGTGCCGAGAGGGCGAGTCCTTAGACAGGCTTCTCTGGCCCCTGCCTGACCTGCTGCTCCGCCTCAACCTGGGCCCTGCGGGTGTGGCAAGGCTGGGGGAAGGCTCATGAGGGCCACAATGCGTGTCGGCAGATGCCCTTGGGGGTCGGCCTAGACGAGGCCCGGCCCGGGAGGGGCCGGCTGCTGACTGCTGCAGCTGTGGCTGGCCAGCATCAGTCTCAGCAGCAGCTCGTCGCACCTTGGCTGGGGGAGTGGCAGTGTTGGCTGCACCAATGGGGGCAAGCTGGCTGATGGCAGGCGCGCGCTGCTCGCCAGAGACACTGGCACTCAGCCGGGCTGGCAGTGCAGCAAGCGCAGCAATCTGGTGGAGGCCAGACCGCTGTGCTGCAGCAGGGCGGCGGGTGCCCTGGCGATGCTTCCGCGCCACAGCGAGTGTGGCAGAAGTGAGTGCCCGAACTGCCCTGGTATGTGCCCGCATCAGCTCTGCCAGTGTCTGGACGGCACCACTCATCTCGCGAGTCGCGTCCTGGGCTGCCGCGAGTTGCTGGACACCCCTGTCGTGCGCTGCCGCGAGTTGTTCGACCCCCCTGGCCTGTGATTCCCCGAAAGCGACCACACTATGAGCCAGGGACTCAATGGCCTGAGGCATCTGTTGCACAACCCCCATGAACTCCTGGTGGCGCCGCTCAGACGCCGCCGACATCTCATCAAGGAGGCGCACCTCCTGGGCGAGGACCGTCTCCGGACTGGAGGGCGGACTCTCCCTCTGGGGAGAAGGCCGCCGAGCTGGCCGACCCTTCCCGCGTGCCTCGAGCCCACTGGGCCCAGGATCTGCCCTCCCCTGCAACACCTCCCCCCTCTGGGGAGAAGGCCGGCGTGCTGCCTGACCCTTCCCGCGTGCCTCGAGCCCACTGGGCCCAGGATCTGCCCTCCCCTGCAACACTTCCCCCTGCCTCTCCTCCAGGCCAGACATCTCCCCTCCATTGCCATCCCCTGGCGCGGATGAGGGTTCCCCCGATGTGCAGCCTTCCTCCTGGTCCTCGTCGTCCTCCTCCTCCAAGGGCCTGGCACTCTGAGCTTCAGGGACCACCTCCTCCTCACCAGCTGAAAGCAGGAAGGCACAAGAGTAGCTTTAGAGTGAGGACAGGGCGTCAGCGAGGGAGGCCTGAGTGGTGGCATTATGCGCATTTGTCGGTCAGTGCGAAAGGATGTAGATCTGAAGCGCAAGGGCAACGACAGAGGTCCAACCGGTCATGTCCTTACCAGTGGGTCCCAGTACAGGGTCCGCATCTCTGATCGCAACAGGGCCAGTCACCCGGGCACGCATGAGTCGAGCCACGCTCTCCTCCAGCTCACTGAGCGCCTGGTACTCGGGACGGCCTCCGCCGGTGACAGACTGGCTCCTCAAATTCCGCGCCAGCTTGGCCTGCAAGAGAAAGGACGGCCTCTAAGTACAGTGTGGTGCCCTGTTGCTGTGTGCACTGCCTCCCATGGTCGAATAGCTTGGCCAGTGTGGTGCCCTGTTGCTGTGTGCACTGCCTCCCATGGTCGAATAGCTTGGCCAGTGTGGTGCCCTGTTGCTGTGTGCACTGCCTCCCATGGTCGAATAGCTTGGCCAGTGTGGTGCCCTGTTGCTGTGTGCACTGCCTCCCATGGTCGAATAGCTTGGCCAGTGTGTTAAGTGCAGAAAGTGCTATTGATGATCATGCCAGTGCCATTGCTGCGGGAGGAGGGCTGCCCATTAGTCCTTTGAGGTCCCTTTGCCCATAATGTGAGGTGCACATGCAAGGATGAGGAGGACACTGGAAAGGGTACTCACCTTCACCATCCGAGTGAGGTCGTTGTACTTCTTGCGGCATTGGTCCGCACTCCTGGGGACATCGCAGGTGGATGACACCCTGCGGGCGATTTTCCTCCAGGCTTTCCTGTACTGGCTCCTGGGAGCCTTCTTGCCACTGTCCGGGCACAAGATCTCTCTTTTGTTTTCGACACCATTAATCAGCACCCTCAGAGCATGCTCTGAGAAGCGTTGGGCTCGTTCACGGGCCCTCTCCATGGCTCCAGGCGCTATTTTGGCCCACCAGCAGTGTTGAGGCCTAGCTGCAGGGCTCCAGTATGCAGGGCGTGGCAGCAGTCAAAGTCGACCCTTCCCCCTTTAAGAGCTGGCCGGCGTCAGGGTGTCTGCTGTCAATCAAAACATGAGCGCACCTGCGCTGCACCCGGCCTCGGCGTTATCAGGCCGCACCGCCGGCTTAGCGCCTGAAGAGAGCATTGCAACGCCAGTTTCAGCGCTCGGCCAAACTCTTGGCCAACTCGACTGAATTTCGGCGATGTGGCCTACACTTTCCGGCGGGCGCTAACTTTAGCGAACGCCCGACTTTAGCGCCCCAAAAGTGTCCAGACTGAATTTCTAGGCCAATGTCTTTTAATCTAAAGTCTGTTCAACTCTTTTAACAGCATTTACAGGAGACATCATGCTAGTGATCCATCTAGAACGAAACTGAAACTAAACTAAACTGCTTGTCTCTCACATGACCTCTGCTTGTCAGGCATAAGTAATCAATACATGCAAACATGCTGGTAAGGCATCATAATCAAACAAGCAAATACCATCACTATTTGCTGATATCATTACAGCATCCAGATGGATCCTAGCAAGGTTCAAGCCGTCTTGAACTGGCCGCGTCTCACGTCAGTTAAGCAGGCTCAGCGGTTCCTGGGATTCGCCAACTTTTATAGACGCTTCATCCGCAACTTCAGCTCCCTTGCCGCCTCCCTCTCCGCATTGACCAAGGGCTCGTCTTTACGGTTCAGTTGGTCTTCTGAAGCGGAACGGGCCTTCCAGGAGCTCAAACAACGCTTCACCTCTGCTCCCATTCTGGTACACCCTGACCCCACCCTGCCCTTTATCGTAGAGGTGGATGCCTCAGATATTGGAGTCGGGGCTGTCCTGTCCCAGCGCTCCCCTAAGGACCAAAAGCTACATCCCTGTGCCTTCTTTTCCCGTCGCCTGAAGCCAGCAGAGAGTAACTACGATGTCGGCAACAGGGAGCTCTTGGCAGTTAAGTTGGCCTTGGAGGAGTGGAGACACTGGTTGGAGGGAGCAGAGCATCCTTTTGTCGTCTGGACCGACCATAAAAATCTGACATATATCCAGGACGCCAAGCGCCTCAACCCTCGGCAGGCCAGGTGGGCTCTCTTCTTTAACCGGTTCAACTTTCTCCTGTCTTACCGCCCAGGGTCTAAGAACCTCAAACCGGATGCCCTTTCTCGCCAGTTTGACCCCTCGGAAAAGGACCGGACCCCGGAACCTATCATCCCCAGTTCCTGCATCGTTGCTCCCGTCGCATGGGAGATTGAGACTGTGGTGCGAGGGGCCCAATGTCAGGAGGCTGACCCTGGAGGAGGCCCTCCTCATAGCCTTTATGTTCCCAGTCAGGTGCGCGCCCAGGTCCTTCAATGGGGGCACTCTTCTCGATTGACTGGTCATCCTGGGATCCGTCGGACTCTCGAGTTCCTTAAGAGGAGGTTCTGCTGGCCCTCTATTGAAGCCGACACCCGGGCCTTTGTCTCCGCTTGTCCTGTCTGTGCCCAGAACAAGACATCCCAACAACCTCCGCTTGGTCTCCTGCATCCCTTGCCCATCCCCAGCCATCCCTGGTCTCATATCGCCCTGGATTTCATCACCGGGCTACCTCCATCTGAGGGATTCACTACCATCCTAGTTGTGGTCGATCGCTTTTCCAAGGTTGCTCACTTCGTCCCTCTTGTCAAGCTTCCCTCTGCCAGAGAGACTGCCCAGCTGGTTGTCCAGCATGTCTTCCGCCTCCATGGCTTGCCCCTGGATGTCGTCTCTGACCGTGGTCCCCAGTTCTCATCCAGGTTCTGGAAGGCTTTTTGTTCCCTCCTGGGCGCTTCCGTCAGTCTCTCCTCTGGGTTCCACCCACAGTCTAACGGCCAGACTGAGAGTACCAACCAAGATCTGGAGAGGGTGCTAAGAAGCTTTGTGTCCTCCAATCCTTCCACCTGGAGCAAGTATCTGGTCTGGGCGGAGTACGCGCACAATACCCTTCAGAGCTCCTCCACTGGCCTCTCACCTTTCGAATGTCAATATGGCTTCCAACCGCCACTCTTCCCTGAACAGGAGAGGGAGGTAGGAGTCCCGGCTGCCCAGGGGTTCGTCCAACGCTGCCGCCGTACCTGGAGGAGGGTCCGATCCGCCTTGCAGCTCGCATCTTCTCGGCAGAAAGTGCAGGTTGACCGACACTGCCGCCCAGCTCCTCAGTTCCGGACCGGACAGAAGGTCTGGCTATCTACCCGGAATCTTCCGCTCCATGTGGAGTCCCGCAAGTTGGCTCCCCGGTTCATCGGACCTTTTAGGATTTTGGAAAAAGTAAACACTGTGGCCTACCGGCTCCTCCTTCCTCGGTCGATCAAGATACATCCCATGTTCCACGTCTCTCACCTCAAGCCGGTACTTACCAGTCCCTTGGTTACTGCTTCCAGACCTCCCCCCCCACCCCGCATGATTGATGGTCAGCAAGCCTACACTGTCCGTCGCCTCCTTGATAGTCGTCGGGTTAGGAGGAGCATTCAACACCTGGTCGACTGGGAGGGTTATGGCCCTGAAGAGTGTTCCTGGGTTCCGGCCCGGGACATTTTGGATCCTGAACTCATCAGGGATTTTCGCCGTCGCCACCCTGATCATCCAGGAGGAACGTCAGGAGCCGTTCCTAGGGGAGGGGGTCCTGTGAGGGTGCCGGTTAGTTCCCTCAGTAACCCCTAGATGACACCTTCACTTGTTTATTTCCCTTTGCTAATTGTTACTACTTTCTCCTGTGTTTATTACTTAACTGCCTTTTATCAGGTTTATTGGTTTCACCTGTTTTTGCTTGTATTTAAGTTCTGTGGTTTCTTCCCTCTGTGCTCAGTCTTGACAATCCATTTGCCTAATTGGTAGCTTGTCTTGAGCTCCTATGTTTGTAACTGTTTACCTGTGTGATTCTAGTAAAGTACTTTTATTTAAGACTGCATACCTGCTTCTCGCCTCGTCTGTCTGCATTTGGGTCCAGAACCAGACTCGTCCTGACACTCTCACTCCAAAGTCACATACACAAAACACTCCAAACGCTCACACTCCAAACCTTCCAAACTCTCACACACGAAACATACCAAACTCTCACACCCAAAAACCTTAAACCCTGATACCGTGGCTTTCTAACCCTCACACTCCCTATGCTTGCGCTCCATACCCTCCAATACTACACATTCCAAAGCCTCGCGCTCCAAGCCCTCACAATCTGAACCCTCGCACTCCAAACCCTTGCACTCCAAACACGCACACTCCAAACCCTCACACTCAACTTCACACTCCAAACCCTCACAATCCAAACTCCAACACTCCAAACCCTCGAACTCCAAACCCTCACACTCCAACCCACACTCCAAACCCTCACACTCCAAACCCTCACCCTCGCACTCCAAACACTCACACTCCAAACCCTCACACTCCAAACCTCACACCCCAAACCCTCACATTCCAAAACACCACACACCAAAACCTCGAACTCCAAACCTCACACTTCAAACCCTCGCACTCCTAACACTCACACTCCAAAACCCCACACACCAAAACCTCACACTCCAAACCCTCACACTCCAAAAACTCACACTCCAAACCCTCACATTCCACACATTCAGACTCCAAACGCTCACACTCCAAAACCTTCAAACTCCAAACCCTCACACTCCACACCCACACACTCCAAACCCTCACATTCCAAACACACACACCAAACCCACATACTCCCAACACACACACTCCAAACCCCCACACTCCAAACCCTTGCACTCCAAAGCAACGCACTTCAAAGCCTCGCACTCCGAACACTCACACTCCAAACCCTCGTACTCTAAACACTCACACTCCAAAACCCCACACACCAAAACCTCACACTCCAAATGCTCGCACTTCAAACCTTCCAAAACCTCACTCCAAACCCTCACAATCCAAACCCACACCCTCCAAACCCTCACATTCCAAACCCTCACACCCAAACCCTCACACCCCAATAGCTCACACTTCACACACTCACACCCACACCCTCACACTCCAGGGCCTCAAACTCCAAACGCTCACACTCCAAACATTCAAACTCCAAACCCTCACAAACCAAACCTTCACACCCCAAACCCTAACACCCCAAACCCTCACACTCCAAACCCTCACACCGCAAACTCTCACACCCCACACCCTCACACTCCAGGCCCTCAAATTCCAAATGTTCACACTCCAAACTTTCAAACTCCAAACCCTCACACTCCAAACCTTCACACTCTAAACACTCACACTCCAAAACCTTACACGGCAAACCCTCACACTCCAAACCGTTGCACTCCAAAAGCTCACACTCCAAACCATCACACTCCAAACACACACACTCCAAAACCCCACACACCAAAACCTCACACTGCAAACCCTCACACTCCAGGCCCTCAAACTCCAAACACTCACACTCCAAACCTTCAAACTGCAAACCCACACACTCCCAACACACACACGCCAAACCCTCACACTCCAAACCCTTGCACTCCAAAGCAAAACACTTCAAACCCTCACAATCCGAACACTCACACTCCAAACCTTCGCAATCCAAACACTCACACTCCAAAATCCCACACAACAAAACCTCACACTCCAAATGCTCGCACTTCAAACCTACCAATACCTCACCCCAAACCCTCACAATCCAAACCCTCACCCTACAAACCCACACACTCCAAACCCTCACACCCCAAAACCTCACACCCCAAACCCTCACACTTCACACCCTCGCACTCCACACCCTCACACTCCAGGCCCTCAAACTCCAAATGCTCACACTCCAATCATTCAAACTCCAAACCCTAACAATCCAAACCCTCACACCCCAAACCCTCACACCCCAAACCCTGAAACTCCAAAACCTCACACCCCAAACCCTCACCCTCCGCACCCTCACACTCCAGGCCCTCAAACTCCAAGTGCTCACACTTCAAACTTTCAAACTCCAAATCCTCACACTCCAAACCCTCACACTCCAAATCCTCACACTCCAAAACCTCACACTCCAAACGCTCACATTCCATACCTTCAAAATCCAAACCCTCACACTCCAAACCCTCAAATTACAACCCTCACACTCCAAACCCTCATACTCCAAACCCTCACACTCCAAAACCTCACACTAAAAACCATCACATTCCATACCTTCAAAATGCAAACCCTCACACTCCAAACCTTCAAACTCCAAACCCTCACACTCCAAACACACACACCAAACCCTCACACTCCAAACCCTCACACTCCAAACACTCACACTCCAAACACTCACACTCCAAACCCTCGCTCCAAACCTCAGGCTTCAAACCCTCGCACTCCAAAGCCTCACACTCCAAACCTCACACTCCAAACCCTCACACTCCAAACTTTCAAACTCCAAACTCTCACGTTTCAAACCCTCGCACTCCAAATGCTCGCACTTCAAACCTTCCAAACCCTCGCAATCCAAACCCTCATGCACCAAACCCTCACACTCAAAACCCGCACCCTCCAAACCCTCACACTCCAAACCCTCACACTTCAAACCCTCACACTCCAAACCCACACACTCCAAAGACAAACACTCCAAACACTCACAATCCAAACACTCACACTCCAAACCCTCACAGTCCAAACCCGCACACTGCAAAGCCTCTCACTCCAAAGTCCCCAAATCCACATACTCCAAAACCTCCAAGTCCTCACACTCCAAAAGCTCACACTCCAAACCCTCACACTCCACATCCTTACACTCCACACCCTCACACTCCAAACCCTCACACTCCAAGCCCACAAACTCCAAACCCTCACACTCCAAACCTCACACTTCAAACCCTCACACTCCAAACCCTCACACTCCAAACCTTCACACCCCAATCCCTCACACTTCACACACTCACACTCCACACCCTCACACTCCAGGGCCTCAAACTCCAAACGCTCACACACCAAACATTCAAACTCCAAGCCTTCACAATCCAAACCTTCACACCCCAAACACTCACACACCAAACCCTCACACTCCAAACCCTCACACCGCCATCTCTCACACCCCACACCCTCACACTCCAGGCCCGAAAACTCCAAACTTTCACACTCCAAACTTTCAAACTCCAAACCCTCACACTTCAAACGCTCATACTCTAATCACTCACACTCCAAAATCTTGCACACCAAACCCTCACACTCCAAACCCTTGCACTCCAAAAGCTCACACTCGAAACCATCACACTCCAAAGGCACACACTCTAAAACGACACACACCAAAACCTCACACTCCGAACACTCACACTCCAAACCCTCGCACTCCTAACACTCACACGCCAAAACCCCACACAACAAAACCTCACACTGCAAAACCTCACACTCCAGGCCCTCAAACTCCAAACACTCACACTCCAAACCCTCACACTCCAAACCCTCACACTCCTTACACTCACACTGCAAAACCCCCCACACAAAAACCTCACACTGCAAACCCTCACACTCCACACCCTCACACTCCAAACCCTCGTACTCCAAACCCTCACACTCCAAAACTCCACACACCAAAACCTCACACTCCAAATGCTCGCACTTCAAACCTACCAATACCTCACCCCAAAGCCTCACAATCCAAACCCTCACCCTCCAATCCCCCACACTCCAAACCCTCACAACCCAAAACCTCACACCCCAAACCCTCACACTTCACACCCTCGCACTCCACACCCTCACACTCCAAACCTTCACACTCCAAACACTCACATGCCAAACCCACACACTCCAAACCCTCACACTCCAAACCCTCACACACCAAAACCTACACACTCCAGGCCCTCAAACTCCAAACACTCACACTCCAAACCCTCACACTCCTTACACTCACACTCCAAAACCCCACACACAAAAACCTCACACTGCAAACCCTCACACTCCACACCCTCACACTCCAAACCCTCACACTCCAAGCCCACGAACTCCAAACCCTCACACTCAAAACCCTCACACTCAAAACCCTCACACTCAAAACACTCACAATCCAAACCCTCACACTCCAAACACTCACACTCCAAACCCTCTCACGCCAAAATCCCCAAAGCCACGTACTCCAAATCCTACAAAGCTCGCACTCCAAACCCTCACACATCACACCCTCACACTCCACACCTTCATACTCCAAGCCCTCAAACTCCAAACACTCGCACTCCAAACCCTCACACTCCACAGCCTCACAATCCAAACCATCACATTCCCAAACTAACACTGCACACCCTCACACTCCAAACCCTCATACTCCAAACCCTCACACTCCAAACCCTCACACTTCAAACACTCACAATCCAAACCCTCACAGTCCAAGCCCTCTCACTGCAAAGCCTCTCACTCCAAAAGCCACGTACTCCAAATCCTCCAGAGGCTCGAACTCCAAACCCTCACACTCCAAGCCTGCACACTCCAAACCCACACGCCAAACCATCACACACCAAGCCCTCACACTCCAAACATTCACACTCCAAACCCTCACACTCCAAACCCTCACACTCCAAACCTCACACTCCAAACCCACGAACTCCAAACCCTCACACTCCAAACCTCACACTTCAAACCCTCACAATCCAAACCCTCACACTCCAAACCTTCACACTCCAAACACTCACACACCAAAACCTACACACTCCAAACCTTCACACTCCAAACCTTCACACTCCAAACCCTCTCACACCAAAACCTCACACTCCAAACCCTCACACTCCACAACCTCACTCCAAACCTTCACACTCCAAACCTTCAAACTCCAAACCCTAGCACTCCAATCCTTCACACTCCAAACCCAAATTGCCAAACTCTCACTCCAAACCCTCACACTCCAAACCCGCACACTCCAAACCCTCACAATCCAAACCCTCACAGTCCAAACACTTGGAACCCAAACCCTCGCACTCCAAACACTCACACTCCAAACCCTCTCACACCAAAACCTCACACTCCAAACCCTCACTCCAAAACCTCACTCCAAACCTTCACACTCCAAACCTTCAAACTCCAAACACTCACACTCCAATCCTTCACACTCCAAACCCTCAAATACCAAACTCTCACTCCAAACCCTCTCACTCCAGACCCTCACACTCCAAACCCGCACACTACAAACCCTCACAATCCAAACCCTCACAGTCCATACCCTCACACTCCAAAACACCACACACGAAAACCTCGAACTCCAAACCTCACACTTCAAACTCTCGCACTCCTAACACTCACACTCCAAAACACCACACACCAAAACCTCACACTCCAAACCCTCACAATCCAGGCCCTCAAACTCCAAACCCTCACACTCCAAAACCTCACACTCCAAACCCTCACATTCCACAACTTCAGACTCCAAACGCTCACACTCCAAAACCTTCAAACTCCAAACCCTCACACTCCACACCCACACACTCCAAACACTCACATTCCAAACCCACACCAAACCCACACACTCCCAACACACACACTCCAAACCCTCACACTCCAAACCCTTGCACTCCAAAGCAACGCACTTCAAACCCTCGCACTCCGAACACTCACACTCCAAACCCTCGTACTCCAAACCCTCACACTCCAAAACTCCACACACCAAAACCTCACACTCCAAATGCTCGCACTTCAAACCTACCAATACCTCACCCCAAACCCTCACAATCCAAACCCTCACCCTCCAAACCCCCACACTCCAAACCCTCACAAGCCAAAAACTCACACCCCAAACCCTCACACTTCACACCCTCGCACTCCACACCCTCACACCCCAAACCCTCACACTCCAAACACTCACATGCCAAACCCACACACTCCAAACCCTCACACTCCAAACCCTCTCACACCAAAACCTCACACTCCAAACCCTCACACTCCAAAGCCTCACTCCAAATCTTCACACTCCAAACCTTCAAACTCCAAACCCTAGCACTTCAATCCTTCACACTCCAAACCCAAAATGCCAAACTCTCACTCCAAACCCTCTCACTCCAAACCCTCACACTCCAAACCTGCACACTCCAAACCCTCACAATCCAAACCCTCACAGTCCAAACCCTTGGACCCCAAACCCTTGCACTCCAAACGCTCACACTCCAAACCCTCACACCGCAACCTCTCACACCCCACACCCTCTCACTCCAGGCCCTAAAACTCCAAACGTTCACACTCCAAACTTTCAAACTCCAAATCCTCACACTCCAAATGCTCATACTCTAAACACTCACACTCCAAATCCTTGCACGCCAAACCCTCACACTCCAAACCCTTGCACTCCAAAAGCTCACACTCCAAACCATCACACTCCAAACCCACACACTCTAAAACGCCGCACACCAAAACCTCACACTCCAAACACTCACACTCCAAACCCTCGCACTCCTAACACTCACACTCCAAAACCCCACACACCAAAACCTCACACTGCAAACCCTCACACTCCAGGCCCTCACACTGCAAACCCTCACACTCCAGGCCCTCAAACTCCAAACACTCACACTCCAAACCTTCAAACTCCAAACACTCACACTCCAAAACCTTACACTCCAAACCCTCACATTCCACACTTTCACTTCACAATCCAAACCCTCAAACTCTAAACCCTCACACTCCAAACCTTCAAACTGCAAATCCACACACTCCCAACACACACACTCCAAACCCTCACACTCCAAAACTTTGCACTCCAAAGCAAAACACTCCAAACCCTCACACTCCAAACCCTCGCACTCCAAACCCTCGCACTCCAAAAGCCCACACAACAGAACCTCACACTCCAAATGCTCGCACTTCAAACCTACCAATACCTCACCCCAAACCCTCACAATCCAAACCCTCACCCTCCAAACCCCCACACTCCAAACCCTCACACCCCAAAACCTCACACCCCAAACCCTCACACTTCACACCCTCGCAATCCACACCCTCGCACTCCAGGCCCTCAAACTCCAAATGCTCACACTCCAATCATTCAAACTCCAAACCCTAACAATCCAAACCCTCACACCCCAAACCCTCACATCCCAAACCCTCAAACTCCAAACGTCATACACCAAACCCTCACCCTCCGCACCCTCACACTCCAGGCCCTCAAACTCCAAGTGCTCACACTCCAAACTTTCAAACTCCAAATCCTCACACTCCAAACCCTCACACTCCAAATCCTCACACTCCAAAACCTCACACTCCAAACGCTCACATTCCAAACTTTCAAACTCCAAACCCTTGCACTCCAAAGCAAAACACTCCAAACCCTCACACTCCAAACCCTCACACTCCAAAACCTCACAATAAAAACGATCACTTTCCATACCTTCAAAATGCAAACCCTCACACTCCAAACCTTCAAACTCCAAACCTTCACACTCCAAACACACACACCAAACAGTCACACTCCAAACCCTCGTACTCCAAACCCTCACACTCCAAAACTCCACACACCAAAACCTCACACTCCAAATGCTCACACTTCAAACCTACCAATACCTCACCCCAAACCCTCACAATCCAAACCCTCACCCTCCAAACCCCTACACTCCAAACCCTCACAAGCCAAAAACTCACACCCCAAACCCTCACACTTCACACCCTCGCACTCCACACCCTCACACCCCAAACCCTCACACTCCAAACACTCACATGCCAAACCCACACACTCCAAACCCTCACACTCCAAACCCTCTCACACCAAAACCTCACACTCCAAACCCTCACACTCCAAAGCCTCACTCCAAATCTTCACACTCCAAACCTTCAAACTCCAAACCCTAGCACTTCAATCCTTCACACTCCAAACCCAAAATGCCAAACTCTCACTCCAAACCCTCTCACTCCAAACCCTCACACTCCAAACCCGCACACTCCAAACCCTCACAATCCAAACCCTCACAGTCCAAACCCTTGGACCCCAAACCCTTGCACTCCAAACGCTCACACTCCAAACCCTCACACTGCAAACCCTCACACTCCAAACCCTCACACTCCAAAACACCACACACCAAAACCTCGAACTCCAAACCTCACACTTCAAACCCTCGCACTCCTAACACTCACACTCCAAAACCCCACACACCAAAACCTCACACTCCAAACCCTCACAATCCAGGCCCTCAAACTCCAAACCCTCACACTCCAAAACCTCACACTCCAAACCCTCACATTCCACACCTTCAGACTCCAAACGCTCACACTCCAAAACCTTCAAACTCCAAACCCTCACACTCCACACCCACACACTCCAAACCCTCACATTCCAAACACACACACACCAAACCCACACACTCCCAACACACACACTCCAAACCCCCACACTCCAAACCCTTGCACTCCAAAGCAACGCACTTCAAACCCTCGCACTCCGAACACTCACACTCCAAACCCTCATACTCCAAACACTCACACTCCAAAACCCCACACACCAAAACCTCACACTCCAAATGCTCGCACTTCAAACCTTCCAAAACCTCACTCCAAACCCTCACAATCCAAACCCTCACCCTCCAAACCCACACACTCCAAAACCTCACACCCAAACCCTCACACCCCAATCCCTCACACTTCACACACTCACACCCACACCCTCACACTCCAGGGCCTCAAACTCCAAACGCTCACACTCCAAACATTCAAACTCCAAACCCTCACAATCCAAACCTTCACACCCCAAACCCTCACATCCCAAACCCTCACACTCCAAACCCTCACACCGCAACCTCTCACACCCCACACCCTCTCACTCCAGGCCCTAAAACTCCAAACGTTCACACTCCAAACTTTCAAACTCCAAATCCTCACACTCCAAATGCTCATACTCTAAACACTCACACTCCAAATCCTTGCACGCCAAACCCTCACACTCCAAACCCTTGCACTCCAAAAGCTCACACTCCAAACCATCACACTCCAAACCCACACACTCTAAAACGCCGCACACCAAAACCTCACACTCCAAACACTCACACTCCAAACCCTCGCACTCCTAACACTCACACTCCAAAACCCCACACACCAAAACCTCACACTGCAAACCCTCACACTCCAGGCCCTCACACTGCAAACCCTCACACTCCAGGCCCTCAAACTCCAAACACTCCCACTCCAAACCTTCAAACTCCAAACACTCACACTCCAAAACCTTACACTCCAAACCCTCACATTCCACACTTTCACTTCACAATCCAAACCCTCAAACTCTAAACCCTCACACTCCAAACCTTCAAACTGCAAATCCACACACTCCCAACACACACACTCCAAACCCTCACACTCCAAAACTTTGCACTCCAAAGCAAAACACTCCAAACCCTCACACTCCAAACCCTCGCACTCCAAACCCTCGCACTCCAAAAGCCCACACAACAGAACCTCACACTCCAAATGCTCGCACTTCAAACCTACCAATACCTCACCCCAAACCCTCACAATCCAAACCCTCACCCTCCAAACCCCCACACTCCAAACCCTCACACCCCAAAACCTCACACCCCAAACCCTCACACTTCACACCCTCGCAATCCACACCCTCGCACTCCAGGCCCTCAAACTCCAAATGCTCACACTCCAATCATTCAAACTCCAAACCCTAACAATCCAAACCCTCACACCCCAAACCCTCACATCCCAAACCCTCAAACTCCAAACGTCATACACCAAACCCTCACCCTCCGCACCCTCACACTCCAGGCCCTCAAACACCAAGTGCTCACACTCCAAACTTTCAAACTCCAAATCCTCACACTCCAAACCCTCACACTCCAAATCCTCACACTCCAAAACCTCACACTCCAAACGCTCACATTCCAAACTTTCAAACTCCAAACCCTTGCACTCCAAAGCAAAACACTCCAAACCCTCACACTCCAAACCCTCACACTCCAAAACCTCACAATAAAAACGATCACTTTCCATACCTTCAAAATGCAAACCCTCACACTCCAAACCTTCAAACTCCAAACCTTCACACTCCAAACACACACACCAAACAGTCACACTCCAAACACTCACACTCCAAACACTCACACTCCAAACCCTCACACTCCAAACCCACACACCAAACCCTCACAAACCAAACCCTCACACTCCAAACACTCACACTCCAAACACTCACAATCCAAAACCTCACACTCCAAACGCTCACATTCCATACCTTCAAAATCCAAACCCTCACACTCCAAACCCTCACACTCGAAACCCTCACACTCCAAAACCTCACACTAAAAACCATCACTTTCCATACCTTCAAAAAGCAAACTCTCACTCTCCAAACCTTCAAACTCCAAACCCTCACACTCCAAACACACACACCAAACCCTTGCACTCCAAAGCCTCACACTCCAAACCTCACACTCCAAACCCTCACACTCCAAACCCTCACACTCCAAACCCTCACACACCAAAACCTCACACTCCAAACTTTCAAACTCAAAACTCTCACTCTTCAAACCCTCGCACTCCAAATGCTCTCACTTCAAACCTTCCAAACCCTCGCATCCAAACCCTCATGCTCCAAACCCTCACACTCAAAACCCACACCCTCCAAACCCTCACAATCCAAACACTCACACTCCAAATCCTCACAGTCCAAACCCTCACACTGCAAAGCCTCTCACTCCAAAATCCCCAAATCCACATACTCCAAAACCTCCAAAGGCTCAAACTCCAAACCCTCACACTCCAAACCCTCACACTCCAAGCCCTCAAACTCCAAACCATCGCACTCCAAACCCTCACACTCCAAAACCTCACACTCAAAACCCTCACACTCCACACCCTTACACTCCACACCCTCACACTCCAAACCTGCACACTCCAAACCCATAGGCCTAGAAATTAGGTTTGCCTCCGCCAGGGCTTTTGCGCCCGAAATTTTGCGCCCGCGATAATTGCCGCTGCGCCCGCCAAAAATTCAGCTGCCCTGCGCCCAGACGGCTGCGGGCGCTAATGGAGGGTTTCAGCGCCTCGCTATGGGCGCTGAATGCAGGTTTGTGGCGCTAATCTCCCGCTGCGGCACCCGATGCGGTGCGGCAGGCTGGGGTACTGCAGGCCTCCTCCTTCTGTTAAGGAGGAGCTGCCTGCAGCCGACCGCTGACCGGTCGATTCGCCCGACAAATGAGCCCGGCACCTCGGAGAAGTGCCGGGCTCGCGGGCCACACACATCAGTGCCGCGGGGGGGTGGTGGAGGAGTCCGGGGAGGGAGGTGCGGGCAGGCGGCCGCCGGGAAAGCGGCCGGCCGCCGCTCCACCTTAATGCGCCGGCGCTACGTGCTGCAACATCCCGTTGAACAATCATTGGTTGCGGCTGCCACGGGCGAGGCGGCCGCAACTGAATTTGGGCGTCCGGCCGCGTTACCACGGCAACCGGGACGCTGCGCACACCGATGACGTCATCGGTGCCGGCGCAGCGCTACCGGCTAACGCCGATGGTAGGGCCCAACGCAATTTCGATCGCGGCTATAATTCTGGCGCAAGGCCCTCTAACGCCTCTAATTGGGCACTAACCCCACCGAATTTCTAGGCCATAAACTCCAAACCCTCACACTCAAAACCCTCACACTCCTAACCCTCTCACGCCAAAACCCACAAAGCCACGTACTCCAAATCCTACAAGGGCTTGAACTCCAAACCCTCACACTCCACACCCTCACACTCCACACCCTCATACTCCAAGCTCTCAAACTCCAAACATTCGCACTCCAAACCCTCACACTCCAAAGCCTCACAATCCAAACCATCACATTCCCACCCTAACACAGCACACCCTCACACTCCAAACCCTCATACTCCAAACCCTCACACTCCAAACCCTCACACTCCAAACCCTCACACTTCAAACACTCACAATCCAAACCTTCACAGTCCAAACCCACTCACTGCAAAGCCTCTCAATCCGAAATCCCCAAAGCCACGTACTCCAAAACCTCCAGAGGCTCGAACTCCAAACCCTCACACTCCAGGTCCTCAAGCTCCAAACCATCGCTCTCCAAACCCTCACACTCCAAACCCTCACATTCCAAACCCTCACACTCCAAACTCTCGCACTCCAAATCCTCACACACAAAACCCTCACACTCCAAACAATCACACTCCAAACACTCACACTCCACACCCTCACACTCCACACCCTCACACTCCAAAGTCTCAAACGCCAAACCATCACACTCCCCACCCTCACGCTGCAAGCCCTCACACTCCAAACCTTCACACTCCAAGCCCACAAACTCCAGACCCTCGCACCCCAAACCCACACACTCCAAACTTTTACACTCCAAACCCACACACTCCAAACCCTCACACTCTAAACCTGCACACTCCAAACCCTCACACACCAAAACCTCACACTCCAAACTTTCAAACTCAAAACTCTCACTCTTCAAACCCTCGCACTCCAAATGCTCGCACTTCAAACCTTCCAAACCCTCGCAATCCAAACCCTCATGCTCCAAACCCTCACACTCCAAACCTGCACCCTCCAAACCCTCACTCTCCAAACCCTCACACTCCAAACACTCACAATCCAAACACTCACACTCCAAACCCTCAAAGTGCAAACCCTCACACTGCAAAGCCTCTCACTCCAAAATCCCCCAAACCACATACTCCAAAACCTCCAAAGGTTCGAACTCCAAACCCTCACACTCCAAAGCCTCACAATCCAAACCATCACATTCCCACCCTAACACTGCACACCCTCACACTCCAAACCCTCATACTCCCAATCCTCACACTCCAAACCCTCACATTCAAACACTCACAATCCAAACCTTCACAGTCCAAACCCGCACACTGCAAAGCCTCTCACTCCGAAATCCCCAAAGCCACGTACTCCAAAACCTCTAGAGGCTCGAACTCCAAACCCTCAGACTCCAGGTCCTCAAGCTCCAAACCATCGCACTCCAAACCCTCACATTCCAAACCCTCACACTCCAAACTCTCGCACTCCAAACCCTCACACACAAAACCCTCACACTCCAAACACTCATACTCCAAACCCTCACACTCCACACCCTCACACTCCACACCCTTACACTCCAAAGTCTCAAACTCCAAACCATCACACTCCCCACCCTCACGCTGCAAGCCCTCACACTCCAAACCTTCACACACCAAGCCCACAAACTCCAGACCGTCGCACCCCAAACCCACACACTCCAAACTTTTACACTCCAAACCCACACACTCCAAACCCTCACACTCTAAACCTGCACACTCCAAACCTTCAAACTCAAAACTCGCACTCTTCAAACTCTCGCACTCCAAACCCTCACAGTGCAAACCCTCACACTGCAAAGCCTCTCACTCCAAAATCCCCCAAACCACATACTCCAGAACCTCCAAAGGCTCGAACTCCAAACCCTCACACTCCAAAACCTCACAGGCCAAACACTCACACTCCACACCCTTACACTCCACACCGTCACACTCCAAACCCTCACACTCCAAGCCCTCACACTCCTAACCCTCTCACGCCAAAATCCCCAAAGCCACGTACTCCAAATCCTAAAAGGGCTCGCACTCCAAACCCTCACACATCACACCCTCACACTCCACACCTTCATACTCCAAGCCCTCAAACTACAAACACTCGCTCTCCAAACCCTCACACTCCAAAGCCTCACAATCCAAACCATCACATTCCCAAACTAACACTGCACACCCTCACACTCCAAAACGTCATACTCCAAACCGTCACACTCCAAAACACTCACACTCCAAACCCTCACAGTCCAAGCCCTCTCACTGCAAAGCCTCTCACTCCAAAAGCCACATACTCCAAAACCTCCAGAGGCTCAAACTCCAAACCCTCACACTCCAAACCCTCACACTCCAAACCTCACACTTCAAACCCTCACACTCCAAACCCTCACACTCCAAACCTTCACACTCCAAACACTCACATGCCAAACCCTCACACTCCAAACCCTCACAATCCAAACCCTCACACACCAAAACCTCACACTCCAAACTCTCGCTCTTCAAACCCTCGCACTCCAAATGCTCGCACTTCAAACCTTTCAAACCCTCGCAATCCAAACCCTCATGCTCCAAACCCTCACACTCCAAACCCGCACCCTCCAAACCCTCACAATCCAAACCCTCACACTCCAAAGCCTCACACTCCAAACCCACACACACCAAACACAAACCCTCACAATCCGAACACTCACACTCCAAACCCTCAGTCCAAACCCTCACAATGCAAAGCCTCTCACAATAAATCCCCAAATCCACATACTCCAAAACCTCCAAAGACTCAAACTCCAAACCCTCACACTCCAAACACTCACACTCCAAAACCTCACACTCCAAACCATCACACTCCACACCCTTACACTCCACACCCTCACAGTCCAAACCCTCACACTCCAAGACCACAACCTCCAAACCATCACACTCAAAACCCTCACACTCAAAACCCTCACACTCCAAACACTCACAATCCAAACACTCACACTCCTAACCCTCTCACGCCAAAATCCCCAAAGCCACCTACTCCAAATCCTACAACGGCTCGCACTCCAAAACCTCACACATCACACTCTCACACTCCAAACACTCATACTCCAAACCCTCACACTCCAAACCCTCACGCCAAACACTCACACCAAGCCCTCACACTCCAAACATTCATACTCCAAACCTTCACACTCCAAACCCTCACACTCCAAACCTCACACTTCAAACACTCACACTCCAAACACTCACACTCCAAACACTCACACTCCAAACCTTCACACTCCAAACACTCACATGCCAAACCCTCACACTCCAAACCCTCACACACGAAAACCTCACACTCCAAACTTTCAAACTCCAAACGCTCGCACTTCAAACCTTTCAAACACTCACAATCCAAACCCGCACCCTCCAAACCCTCACACTCCAAACACTCACACTCCACACCCTTACACTCCACACCCTCACACTCCAAACCCTCACACTCCAAGCCCACAACCTCCAAACCCTCACACTCAAAATCCTCACACTCAAAACCCTCACACTCAAAACACTCACAATCCAAACCCTCACACTCCAAACACTCACACTCCTAACCCTCTCACACCAAAATCCCCAAAGCCACTTACTCCAAATCCTACAAGGGCTCGCACTCCAAAACCTCACACATCACACCCTCACACTCCACACCATCATACTCCAAGCCCTCAAACTCCAAACACTCACACTCCAAACACTCATACTCCAAACCCTCACACTCCAAACCCTCACACTCCAAACCCTCACACTTCATACACTCACAATCCAAACCCTCACAGTCCAAGCCCTCTCACTGCAAAGCCTCTCACTCCAAAAGCCACGTACACCAAAACCTCCAGAGGCTCGAACTCCAAATCCTCACGCTCCAAGCCCTCAGACTCCAAATCCACACACCAAACACTCACACCAAGCCCTCACACTCCAAACATTCACACTCCAAACGCTCACACTCCAAACCCTCACACTCCAAACCTCATACTTCAAACCCTCACACTCCAAACCCTCACACTCCAAACCCTCACACTCCAACCCCTCACACACCAAAACCTCACACTCCAAACTTTCAAACTCCAAACTCTCGCTCTTCAAACCCTTGCACTCCAAATGCTCGTACTTCAAACCTTTCAAACACTCACACTCCAAAGCTGCACCCTCCAAACCCTCACACTCCAAACCCTCACACTCCAAACCCTCACAATCCAAACCCACACACTCCAAACGCCCACACTCCAAACACCCACACTCCGAACCATCACACTCCAAACACCCACACTGCAAAGCCTCTCACGCCAAAATCCCCAAATCCACAAACTCAAAAATCTCCAAAGGCTCAAACTCCAAACCCTCACACTCCAAACCCTCACACTCCAAGCCCTCAAACTCCAAACCATCGCACTCCAAACCCACACACTCCAAAACCTCATACTCCAAATCCTCACACTCCACACCCTTACATTCCACACGCTCACACTCCAAGCCTGCACCCTCCAAACCCACAAACTCCAAACCCTCACACTCCAAACCCTCACACTCCAAAACCTCACACTAAAAACCATCACTTTCCATACCTTCAAAATGCAAACTCTCACACTCCAAACCTTCAAACTCCAAACCCTCACACTCCAAACACACACACCAAACCCTCGCACTCCAAAGCCTCACACTCCAAACCTCACACTCCAAACCCTCACACTCCAAACCCTCACACACCAAAACCTCACACTCCAAACTTTCAAACTCCAAACTCACACTCTTCAAACCCTCGCACTCCAAATGCTCGCACTTCAAACCATCCAAACCCTCGCAATCCAAACCCTCATGCTCCAAGCCCTCACACTCAAAACCCGCACCCTCCAAACCCTCACACTCCAAACCCTCACACTCCAAACCCACACACTCCAAACACAAACACTCCAAACACAAACACTCCAAACACAAACACTCCAAACACTCACAATCCAAACACTCACACTCCAAACCCTCACAGTCCAAAACCCTCACACTGCAAAGCCTCTCACTCCAAAATCCCCAAATCCACATACTCCAAAACCTCCAAAGGCTCGAACTCCAAACCCTCACACTACAAACCCTCACACTCCAAGCCCTCAAACTCCAAACCATCGCACTCCAAACCCTCACATTCCAAAACCTCACACTCCAAACCCTCACACTCCACACCCTTACTCTCCACACTCTCACACTCCAAGCCCTCACACTCCAAGCCCACAAACTCAAAACCCTCACACTCAAAACACTCACACTCCAAACACTCACACTCCTAACCCTCTCATGCCAAAATCCCCAAAGCCACGTACTCCAAATCCTTCAAAGCTCACACTCCAAACCCTCACACATCACACCCTCACACTCCACAACTTCATACTCCAAGCACTCAAACTCCAAACACTCGCACTCCAAACCCTCACACTCCAAAGCCTCACAATCCAAACCTTCACATTCTCAAACTAACACTGCACACCCTCACACTCCAAACCCTCATACTCCAAACCCTCACACTCCAAACCCGCAGACTTCAAACACTCACAATCCAAACCCTCACAGTCCAAGCCCTCTCACTGCAAAGCCTCTCACTCCAAAAGCCACGTACTCCAAAACCTCCAGAGGCTCGAACTCCAAACCCTCACACTCCAAGCCCGCACACTCCAAACCCACACGCCAAACCCTCACAATCCAAACCCTCACACTCCAAACCCTCACACTCCAAACCCACACACTCCAAACACAAACACTCACAATCTGAACACTCACACTCCAAACCCTCACAGTCCAAACCCTCACAATGCAAAGCCTCTCACTCCAAAATCCCCAAATCCACATACTTCAAAACCTCCAAAGCCTCGCAATCCAAACCCTCATGCTCCAAACCCTCACACTCAAAACCCGCAGCCTCCAAACCCTCACACTCCAAACCATCACTTTCCATACCTTCAAAATGCAAACTCTCACACTCCAAACCTTGAAACTCCAAACCCTCACACTCCAAACACACACACCAAACCCTCGCACTCCAAAGCCTCACACTCCAAACCTCACACTCCAAACCCTCACACTCCAAACCCTCACACACCAAAACCTCACACACCAATCTTTCAAACTCCAAACTCTCACTCTTCAAAACCTCGCACTCCAAATGCTCGCACTTCAAACCTTCCAAACCCTCGCAATCCAAACCCTCATGCTCCAAACCCTCACACTCAAAACCCGCACCCTCCAAACCCTCACACTCCAAACCCTCACACTCCAAACCCTCACACTCCACACCCTTACACTCCACACCCTCACACTCCAAACCCTCACACTCCAAGCCCACAAACTCCAAACGCTCACACTCAAAACCCTCACACTCAAAACCCTCACACTCCAAACACTCACAATCCAAACACTCACACTCCAAACACTCACACTCCTAACCCTCTCATGCCAAAATCCTCAAAGCCATGTACTCCAAATCCTTCAAAGCTCACACTCCAAACCCTCACACATCACACCCTCACACTCCACACCTTCATACTCCAAGCCCTCAAACTCCAAACACTCGCACTCCAAATCCTCACACTCCAAAGCCTCACAATCCAAACCATCACATTCCCAAACTAAAACTGCACACCCTCACACTCCAAACCCTCATACTCCAAACCCTCACACTCCAAACCCTCACACTTCAAACACTCACAATCCAAACCCTCATAGTCCAAGCCCTCTCACTGCAAAGCCTCTCACTCCAAAAGCCACGTACTCCAAAACCTCCAGAGGCTCGAACTCCAAACCCTCACACTCCAAGCCCGCACACTCCAAACCCACACGCCAAACCCTCACACACCAAGCCCTCACACTCCAAACATTGGCACTCCAAACCCTCACAATCCAAACCCTCACACTCCAAAACCTCACATTCCAAACCCACACACTCCAAACACAAACACTCACCATCTGAACACTCACACTCCAAACCCTCACAGTCCAAACCCTCACAACACAAAGCCTCTCACTCCAAAATCCACAAATCCACATACTTCAAAACCTCCAAAGGCTCAAACTCCAAACCCTCACACTCCAAACACTCACACTCCAAGCCCTCAAACTCCAAACCATTGCACTCCAAACCCTCACATTCCAAAACCTCACACTCCAAACCCTCACACTCCACACCCTTACACTCCACACCCTCACACTCCAAACCCCACACTCCAAATGCTCATACTCTAATCATTCACACTCCAAAACCTTACACGCCAAACCCTCACACTCCAAACCCTTGCACTCCAAACCCTCGCACTCCTAACACTCACACTCCAAAACCCCACACACCAAAACCTCACGCTGCAAACCCTCACACTCCAGGCCCTCACACCCCAAACCTTCAAACTCCAAACACTCACACTCCAAAACCTTACACTCCAAACCCTCACATTCCACACCTTCACTTCACAATCCAAACCCTCAAACTCTAAACCCTCACACTCCAAACCTTCAAACTGCAAATCCACACACTCCCAACACACACACTCCAAACCCTCACACTCCAAAAACCTGGCACTCCAAAGCAAAACACTCCAAACCCTCACATTCCAAACCCTCGCACTCCAAACACTCACACTCCAAAACCCCACACAACAAAACCTCACACTCCAAATGTTCGCACTTCAAACCTACCAATACCTCACCCCAAACCCTCACAATCCAAACCCTCACCCTCCAAACCCCCACACTCCAAACCCTCACACCCCAAAACCTCACACCCCAAACCCTCACACTTCACACCCTCGCACGCCACACCCTCACACTCCAGGCCCTCAAACTCCAAATGCTCACACTCCAATCATTCAAACTCCAAACACTAACAATCCAAATCCTCACACCCCAAACCCTCACACCCCAAACCCTCACACTCCAAAACCTCATACCCCAAACACTCACCCTCCACACCCTCACACTCCAGGCCCTCAAACTCCAAGTGCTCACACTCCAAACGTTCAAACTCCAAACCCTCACACTCCAAATCCTCACACTCCAAAACCTCACACTCCAAACGCTCACACTCCAAACTTTCAAACTCCAAACCCTTGCACTCCAAAGCAAAACACTCCAAACCCTCACACTCCAAACCCTCACACTCCAAAACCTCACACTAAAAACGATCACTTTCCATACCTTCAAAATGCAAACCCTCACACTCCAAACATTCAAACTCCAAACCTTCACACTCCAAACACACACACCAAACCCTCACACTCCAAACACTCACACTCCAAACCCTCACACTCCAAACCCTCACACTCCAAACCCACACACCAAACCCTCACACACCAAACCGTCACACTCCAAACACTCACACTCCAAACACTCACACTCCAAAACCTCACATTCCATACCTTCAAAATCCAAACCCTCACACTCCAAACCCTCACACTCGAAACCCTCACACTCCAAAACCTCACACTTAAAACCATCACTTTCCATACCTTCAAAATGCAAACCCTCACACTCCAAACTTTCAAACTCCAAACCCTCACACTCCAAACACACACTCCAAACCCTTGCACTCCAAAGCCTCACACTCCAAACCTCACACTCCAAACCCACATTCTCCAAACCTCACACTCCAAACCCTCACTCCAAACCCTCACACACCAAAACCCCACACTCCAAACTTTCAAACTCCAAACTCTCACTCTTCAAACCCTCGCACTCCAAATGCTCGCACGTCAAACCTTCCAAACCCTCGCAATCCAAACCCTCATGCTGCAAACCCTCACACTCAAAACCCGCACCCTCCAAACCCTCACAATCCAAACACTCACACTCCAAATCCTCACAGTCCAAACCCTCACACTGCAAAGCCTATCACTCCAAAATCCCCAAATCCACATACTCCAAAACCTCCAAAGGCTCAAACTCCAAACCCTCACACTCCAAACCCTCACACTCCAAGCCCGCAAACTCCAAACCATCGCACTCCAAACCCTCACACTCCAAAACCTCACACTCAAAACCCTCACACTCCACACCCTTACACTCCAACCCCTCACACTCCAAACCTGCACCCTCCAAACCCATAAACTCCAAACCCTCACACTCAAAACCCTCACACTCCTAAGCCTCTCACGCCAAAACCCACAAAGCCACGTACTCCAAATCCTACAAGGGCTTGCACTCCAAACCCTCACACTCCACACCCTCACACTCCACACCCTCATACTCCAAGCCCTCAAACTCCAAACACTCGCACTCCAAACCCTCACACTCCAAAGCCTCACAATCCAAACCATCACATTCCCACCCTAACACTGCACACCCTCACACTCCAAACCCTCATACTCCAAACCCTCACACTCCAAACCCTCACACTTCAAACACTCACAATCCAAACCCACGAACACCAAACCCTCACACTCCAAAGCTCACACTTCAAACCCTCACACTCCAAACCCTCACACTCCAAACCCTCACACTCCAAACACTCACATGCCAAACCCTCACACTCCAAACCCTCACACTCCAAACCCTCACACACCAAAACCTCACACTCCAAACTTTCAAACTCCAAACTCTCACTCTTCAACCCCTCGCACTCCAAATGCTCACACTTCAAAACTTTCAAACCCTCACAATCCAAACCCTCATGCTCCAAACCCTCACACTCCAAACCCTCACACTCCAAACCCTCACACTCCAAACCCTCACACTCCAAACCCGCACACTCCAAAAACAAACACTCACAATCCAAACACTCAAACTCCAAATCCTCACAGTCCAAACCCTCACACTGCAAAGCCTCTCACTCCAAAATCCCCAAATCCACATACTCCAAAACCTCCAAAGGCTCAAACTCCAAACCCTCACACTCCAAACCCTCACACTCCAAGCCCTCAAACTCCAAACCATCGCACTCCAAACACTCACACTCCAAAACCTCACACTCAAAACCCTCACACTCCACACCCATAAACTCCAAACCCTCACACTCAAAACCATCACACTCAAAACCCTCACACTCCAAACACTCATTATTCAAACACTCACACTCCAAACCCTCACACTCCTAACCTTCTCATGCCAAAACCCACAAAGCCACGTACTCCAAATCCTACAAGGGCTTGCACTCCAAACCCTCACACTCCACACCCTCACACTCCACACCCTCATACTCCAAGCCTTCAAACTCCAAACACTCACACTCCAAACCCTCACACTCCAAAGCCTCACAATCCAAACCATCACATTCCCACCCTAACACTGCACACCCTCACACTCCAAACCCTCATACGCCAAACCCTCACACTCCAAACCCTCACACTTCAAACACTCACAATCCAAACCTTCACAGTCCAAACCCGCACACTGCAAAGCCTCTCACTCCGAAATCCCCAAAGCCACGTACTCCAAAACCTCCAGAGGCTCGAACTCCAAACCCTCAGACTCCAGGTCCTCAAGCTCCAAACCATCGCAATCCAAACCCTCACACTCCAAACCCTCACATTCCAAACCCTCACACTCCACAACCTCACACTCCACAACCTCACACTCCAAAGTCTCAAACTCCAAACCATCACACTCCCCACCCTCACGCTGCAAGCCCTCACACTCCAAACCTTCACACTCCAAGCCCACAAACTCCAGACCCTCGCACCCCAAACCCACACACTCCAAACTTTTACACTCCAAACCCACACACTCCACACCCTCACACTCCAAACCTGCACACTCCAAACCCTCACACACCAAAACCTCACACTCCAAACTTTCAAACTCAAAACTTTCACCCTTCAAACCCTCGCACTCCAAATGCTCGCACTTCAAATCTTCCAAACCCTCGCAATCCAAACACTCATGCTCCAAACCCTCACACTCCAAACCCTCACACTTCAAACACTCACAATCCAAACCCTCACAATCCAAGCCCTCACAATGCAAAGCCTCTCACTCCAAAAGCCACGTACTCCAAAAGCTCCAGAGACTCAAACTCCAAATCTTCACACTCCAAGCCCTCACACTCCTAACACTCACATGCCAAACCCTCATACTCCAAACCCTCACACTCCAAACCCTCACACACCAAAACCTCACACTCCAAACTTTCAAACTCCAAACTCTCGCTATTCAAACCCTCGCACTCCAACTGCTCGCACTTCAAAACTTTCAAACCCTCGCAATCCAAACCCTCATGCTCCAAAACCTCACACTCCAAACCCGCACCCTCCAAACCCTCACAATCCAAACCCTCACACTCCAAACCCTCACACTCCAAACCCACACAGTCCAAATACAAACACTCACAATCTGAACACTTACACTCCAAACCCTCACAGTGCAAACCCTCACAATGCAAAGCCTCTCACTCCAAAATCCCCAAATCCACATACAACAAAACCTCCAAAGGCTCAAACTCCAAACCCTAACACTCCAAACACTCACACTCCAAGCCCTCAAACTCCAAACCATTGCACTCCAAACCCTCACACTCCAAAACCTCACACTCCAAACCCTCACACTCCACACCCTTACACTCCACACCCTCACACTCCAAACCCTCACACTCCAAGCCCTCAAACTCCAAACCATTGCACTCCAAACCCTCACACTCCAAAACCTCACACTCCAAACCCTCACACTCCACACCCTTACACTCCAAACCCTCACACTCCAAACCCTGACACTCCTAACTCTCTCACGCCAAAATCCCCAAAGCCACGTACTCCAAATCCTAAAAGAGCTTGCACTCCAAACCCTCACACTCCAAACACTCACACTCCAAGCCCTCAAACTCCAAACCATTGCACTCCAAACCCTCACACTCCAAAACCTCACACTCCAAACCCTCACACTCCACACCCTTACACTCCACACTCTCACACTCCAAACCCTCACACTACAAGCCCACAACCTCCAAACCCTCACACTCAAAACCCTCACACTCAAAACCCTCACACTCCAAACACTCACAATCCAAACCCTCACACTCCAAACACTCACACGCCAAAATCCCCAAAGCCACGTTCTCCAAATCCTACAAGGGCTCGCACTCCAAAACCTCACACATCACACACTCACACTCCACACCTTCATACTCCAAGCCCTCAAACTCCAAACACTCGCACTCCAAACCCTCACACTCCAAAGCCTCACAATCCAAACCATCACATTCCCAAGCTAACACTGCACACCCTCACACTCCAAACCCTCATACTCCAAACCCCCACACTCCAAACCCTCACACATCACACACTCACAATCCAAACCCTCACAGTCCAAGCCCTCTCACTGCAAAGCCTCTCACTCCAAAAGCCACGTACTCCAAAACCTCCAGAGGCTCGAACTCCAAACCCTCACACTCCAAGCCCTCACACTCCAAACCCACACGCCAAACACTCACACACCAAGCCCTCACACTCCAAACATTCACACTCCAAACCCTCACACTCCAAACCCTCACACTCCAAACCTCACACTCCAAACCTCACACTCCAAACCTCACACTTCAAACCCTCGAACTCCAAACCCTCACACTCCAACCCTCACACTTCAAACCCTCACACTCCAAACCCTCACACTCCAAACCTTCACACTCCAAACACTCACATGCCAAACCCTCACACTCCAAACACTCACACTCCAAGCCCTCAAACTCCAAACCATCGCACTCCAAACCCTCACACTCCAAACTATCACACTCCACACCCTTACACTCCACACCCTCACACTCCAAACCCTCACACTCCAAGCCCACAACCTCCAAACCCTCACACTCAAAACCCTCACTCGAAACCCTCACACTCCAAACACTCACAAGCCAAACCCTCACACTCCAAACACTCACACTCCTAACCCTCTCACGCCAAAATCCCCAAAGCCACGTACTCCAAATCCTACAACGGCTCGCACTCCAAAAGCTCACACATCACACCCTCACACTCCACATCTTCATACTCCAAGCCCTCAAACTCAAAACACTCACACTCCAAACCCTCACACTCCAAAGCCTCACAATCCAAACCATCACATTCCCAAACTAACACTGCACACCCTCACAGTCCAAACACTCATACTCCAAACCCTCACACTCCAAACCCTCACACTTCAAACACTCACAATCCAAACTCTCACAGTCCAAGCCCTCTCACTGCAAAGCCTCTCACTCCAAAAGCCACGTACTCCAAAACCTCCAGAGGCTCAAACTCCAAACCCTCACACTCCAAGCCCTCATACTCCAAACCCACATGCCAAACACTCACACCAAGCCCTCACACTCCAAACATTCACACTCCAAACCTTCACACTCCAAACCCTCACACTCCAAACCTCACACTTCAAACCCTCGAACTCCAAACCCTCACACTCCAAACCTTCACACTCCAAACACTCACATGCCAAACCCTCACACTCCAAACCCTCAAACACGAAAACCTCACACCCCAAACTTTCAAACTCCAAACGCTCGCACTTCAAACCATTGCACTCCAAATGCTCGCACTTCAAACCTTTCAAACACTCACACTCCAAAGCCGCACCCTCCAAACCCTCACACTCCAAACCCTCACACTCCAAACACACACACTCCAAACACAAACACTCCAAACACTCACACTCCGAACCCTCACAGCCCAAACACCCACACTGCAAAGCCTCTCACGCCAAAATCCCCAAATCCACATACTCAACAACCTCCAAAGGCTCAAACTCCAAACCCTCACACTCCAAACCCTCACACTCCAAGCCCTCAAACTCCAAACCATCGCACTCCAAACCCTCACACTCTAAAACCTCACATTCCAAACGCTCACACTCCACACCCTTACATTCCACACACTCACACTCCAAGCCTGCACCCTCCAAACCCACAAACTCCAAACCCTCACACTCAAAACCCTCACACTCAAAACCCTCACACTCAAAACACTCACTATCCAAACCCTCACACTCCAAACCCTCACACTCCAAAACCTCACACTAAAAACCATCACTTTCCATACCTTCAAAATGCAAACTCTCACACTCCAAACCTTCAAACTCCAAACCCTCACACTGCAAATACACACACCAAACCCTCGCACTCCAAAGCCTCACACTCCAAATCACACACTCCAAACCCTCACACTCCAAACCCTCACACACCAAAACCTTACACTCCAAACTTTCAAACTCCAAACTCTCACTCTTCAAACCCTCGCACTCCAAATGCTCGCACTTCAAACCTTCCAAACCCTCGCAATCCAAACCCTCATGCTCCAAACCCTCACACTCAAAACCCGCACCCTCCAAACCCGCACCCTCCAAACCCTCACACTCCAAACCCTCACACTCAAAACCCTCACACTCAAAACACTCACACTCCAAACCCTCACACTCCAAACCCTCACACTCCAAAACCTCACACTAAAAACCATCACTTTCCATACCTTCAAAATGCAAACTCTCACACTCCAAACCTTCAAACTCCAAACCCTCACACTCCAAATACACACACCAAACCCTCGCACTCCAAAGCCTCACACTCCAAACCACACACTCCAAACCCTCACACTCCAAACCCTCACACACCAAAACCTTACACTCCAAACTTTCAAACTCCAAACTCTCACTCTTCAAACCCTCGCACTCCAAATGCTCGCACTTCAAACCTTCCAAACCCTCGCAATCCAAACCCTCATGCTCCAAACCCTCACAGTCAAAACCCGCACCCTCCAAACCCGCACCCTCCAAACCCTCACACTCCAAACCCTCACACTCAAAACCCTCACACTCAAAACACTCACACTCCAAACCCTCACACTCCAAACCCTCACACTCCAAAACCTCACACTAAAAACCATCACTTTCCATACCTTCAAAATGCAAACTCTCACACTCCAAACCTTCAAACTCCAAACCCTCACACTCCAAATACACACACCAAACCCTCGCACTCCAAAGCCTCACACTCCAAACCACACACTCCAAACCCTCACACTCCAAACCCTCACACACCAAAACCTTACACTCCAAACTTTCAAACTCCAAACTCTCACTCTTCAAACCCTCGCACTCCAAATGCTCGCACTTCAAACCTTCCAAACCCTCGCAATCCAAACCCTCATGCTCCAAACCCTCACACTCAAAACCCGCACCCTCCAAACCCGCACCCTCCAAACCCTCACACTCCAAACCCTCACACTCCAAACCCTCACACTCCAAACCCTCACACTCCAAACACAAACACTCCAAACACTCACAATCCAAACACTCACACTCCAAACCCTCACAGTCCAAACCCTCACAATGCAAAGCCTCTCACTCCAAAATCCCCAAATCCACATACTCCAAAACCTCCAAAGGCTCGAACTCCAAACCCTCACACTACAAACCCTCACACACCAAGCCCTCAAACTACAAACCATCGCACTCCAAACCCTCACACTCCAAAACCTCACACTCCAAACCCTCACACTCCACACCCTTACACTCCACACCCTCACACTCCTAACCCTCACTTTCCATGCCCACAAACTCCAAACCCTCACACTCAAAACCCTCACACTTCAAACACTCACAATCCAAACTCTCACAGTCCAAGCCCTCTCACTGCAAAGCCTCTCACTCCAAAAGCCACGTACTCTAAAACCTCCAGAGGCTCGAACTCCAAACCCTCACACTCCAAGCCCACACACTCCAAACCCACACGCCAAACCCTCACACACCAAGCCCTCACACTCCAAACATTGACATTCCAAACCCTCACAATCCAAACCCTCACACTCCAAACCCTCACACTCCAAACCCTCACACTCCAAACCCACACACTCCAAACACAAACACTCACAATCTGAACACTCACACTCCAAACCCTCACAGTCCAAACCCTCACAATGCAAAGCCTCTCACTCCAAAATCCCCAAATCCACATACTTCAAAACCTCCAAAGGCTCAAACTCCAAACCCTCACACTCCAAACACTCACACTCCAAACCCTCACTCCAAACCCTCGCACTCCACACCCTCACACTCCACACCCTCACACTCCAAAGCCTCAAACTCCAAACCATCACACTCCCCACCCTCACACTGCACACCCTCACACTCCAAACCTTCACACTCCAAGCCGACAAACTCCAAACACTGGCACTCAACACCCACACACTCCAAACCTTTACACTCCAAACACACACACTCCAAACCCTCACACTCCAAACTCTCACTCAACAAACCTCACACTCCGAACCCACACAACAAACCCTCGCACTTGAAACCCTTGTACTCCAAACCCTCGCACGCCAGACCCACAAACTCCAAACCCTCGCACTCCAAACCCACACACTCCAAACTTTTACACTCCAAACCCACACACTCCAAGCACTCACACTCTAAACCTGCACACTCCAAACCCTCGCACTCCAAACACTCACACTCCAAACCCTCACACAACAAACCCACGCACTCCAAACACTCACACTTCAAACTCTCACTCAACAAACCTCACACTCCGAACCCACACAACAAACCCTCACACTTGAACCCCTCATACTCCAAACCCTCGCACGCCAGACCCACAAACTCCAAACCCTCGCACTCCAAACCCACACACTCCAAACTTTTACACTCCAAACCCACACACTCCAAACCCTCACACTCTAAACCTGCACACTCCAAACCCTCGCACTCCAAACACTCACACTCCAAACCCTCACACAACAAACCCACACACACCAAAACCTCGCACTCCAAACCCACACACTCCAAACCCTCGCACTCCAAAAACTCGCACTCCAAATTCACACACTCCAAACACTCACACTCCATACCCTCACACCCCAAACCCTCACACTCCAAATCCACATATTCCAAACCCTCACACACCAAATTTTTGCACTCCAAGCCCTCACACTCCACACCCGCACACTCCAAACACTCAGACTCCACTCCCACACACTCCAAACACTCACACTCCAAATCCACACACTCCAAACCCTCACACACCAAACTCTTGCACTCCAAGCCCTCACACACAACACCCTCACACTACAAACCCAGACACTCCAAACCCGCACACTCTAAAAACTCACACTCCAAACCCTCACACTCCAAACCCACACACTCCTAACCCACTCACACCAAAATCCACAAAGCCACATACTCCAAATCCTACAAGGGCTGGCACTCCAAACCCTCACACGCCACACCCTCACACTCCACACCCTCATGCTCCAAGCCCTCAAACTCAAAACACTCGCACTCCAAATCCTCACACTCCAAACCCACACAATCCAAAACCTCACACTCCAAACCCTCACACTACAAACCCACACACCCCCCAACCTCACACTCCACACCCTCACACTCCAAACCCTCACACTCCAAGCCCACAAACCCCAATCCCTCGCACTCCAAACCCACAAACTCCAAAATCTCATACTCCAAATACTCACACTCCAAACCCTCACACTCCAAACCCTCACTCTGCAAACGCTCACACTCCATACCCTCAGACTCCAAACCCTCACACTCCAAACTCTCATACTCCAAACTCTCGCTCTTCAAACCTTCGCACTCCAAATGCTCGCACTTCAAACATTCCAAACACTCGCAATCCAAACCCTCACGCTCCAAACACTCACACTCCAAACCCGCACCCTCCAAACCCTCACACTCCAAACCCTCACACTGCAAAGCCACACACTCCAAACACAAACACTCCAAACACTCACAATCCAAACACTCACACTCCAAAGCCTCACAGTCCAAAGCCTCACACTGCAAAGCCTCTCACTCCAAAATCCCCAAATCCACATACTCTAAAACCTCTAAAGGCTCGAACTCCAAACCCTCACACTCCAAACCCTCACACTCCAAGCCCTCAAACTCCAAACCATCGCACTCCAAAACCTCACACTCCAAAACATCACACTCCAAACCCTCACGCTCCACACCCTCACACTCCACACCCTCACACTCCAAACCTTCACACTCCACACCCTCACACTCCAAACACTCACACTCCAAACCCTCACACTCCACACCCTCACACTCCAATCCCTCACACTCCAAACCCTCATGCTCCACACCCTTACACTCCACACCCTTACACTCAACACCCTCACACTCCAAAGCCTCACACTCCAAGCCCACAAACTCCAAACACTCACACTCAAAACCCTCACACACAAAACCCTCACACTCCAAACACTCACTATCCAAACCCTCACACTCCAAACCCTGACACTCCTAACCCTCTCACGCCAAAATCCCCAAATCCACGTACTCCAAATCCTAAAAGAGCTTGCACTCCAACCCCTCACACTCCACACCCTCACACTCCACACCCTCATACTCCAAGCCCTCAAACTCCAAACCATCGCACTCCAAAACCTCACACTCCAAAACCTCACACTCCAAAACATCACACTCCAAACCCTCACGCTCCACACCCTCACACTCCACACCCTCACACTCCAAACCTTCACACTCCACACCCTCACACTCCAAACACTCACACTCCAAACCCTCACACTCCACACCCTCACACTCCAATCCCTCACACTCCAAACCCTCACGCTCCACACCCTTACACTCCACACCCTTACACTCAACACCCTCACACTCCAAAGCCTCACACTCCAAGCCCACAAACTCCAAACCCTCACACTCAAAACCCTCACACACAAAACTCTCACACTCCAAACACTCACTATCCAAACCCTCACACTCCAAACCCTGACACTCCTAACTCTCTCACGCCAAAATCCCCAAAGCCACGTACTCCAAATCCTAAAAGAGCTTGCACTCCAAACCCTCACACTCCAAACACTCACACTCCAAGCCCTCAAACTCCAAACCATTGCACTCCAAACCCTCACACTCCAAAACCTCACACTCCAAACCCTCACACTCCACACCCTTACACTCCACACTCTCACACTCCAAACCCTCACACTACAAGCCCACAACCTCCAAACCCTCACACTCAAAACCCTCACACTCAAAACCCTCACACTCCAAACACTCACAATCCAAACCCTCACACTCCAAACACTCACACGCCAAAATCCCCAAAGCCACGTTCTCCAAATCCTACAAGGGCTCGCACTCCAAAACCTCACACATCACACACTCACACTCCACACCTTCATACTCCAAGCCCTCAAACTCCAAACACTCGCACTCCAAACCCTCACACTCCAAAGCCTCACAATCCAAACCATCACATTCCCAAGCTAACACTGCACACCCTCACACTCCAAACCCTCATACTCCAAACCCCCACACTCCAAACCCTCACACATCACACACTCACAATCCAAACCCTCACAGTCCAAGCCCTCTCACTGCAAAGCCTCTCACTCCAAAAGCCACGTACTCCAAAACCTCCAGAGGCTCGAACTCCAAACCCTCACACTCCAAGCCCTCACACTCCAAACCCACACGCCAAACACTCACACACCAAGCCCTCACACTCCAAACATTCACACTCCAAACCCTCACACTCCAAACCCTCACACTCCAAACCTCACACTCCAAACCTCACACTCCAAACCTCACACTTCAAACCCTCGAACTCCAAACCCTCACACTCCAACCCTCACACTTCAAACCCTCACACTCCAAACCCTCACACTCCAAACCTTCACACTCCAAACACTCACATGCCAAACCCTCACACTCCAAACACTCACACTCCAAGCCCTCAAACTCCAAACCATCGCACTCCAAACCCTCACACTCCAAACTATCACACTCCACACCCTTACACTCCACACCCTCACACTCCAAACCCTCACACTCCAAGCCCACAACCTCCAAACCCTCACACTCAAAACCCTCACTCGAAACCCTCACACTCCAAACACTCACAAGCCAAACCCTCACACTCCAAACACTCACACTCCTAACCCTCTCACGCCAAAATCCCCAAAGCCACGTACTCCAAATCCTACAACGGCTCGCACTCCAAAAGCTCACACATCACACCCTCACACTCCACATCTTCATACTCCAAGCCCTCAAACTCAAAACACTCACACTCCAAACCCTCACACTCCAAAGCCTCACAATCCAAACCATCACATTCCCAAACTAACACTGCACACCCTCACAGTCCAAACACTCATACTCCAAACCCTCACACTCCAAACCCTCACACTTCAAACACTCACAATCCAAACTCTCACAGTCCAAGCCCTCTCACTGCAAAGCCTCTCACTCCAAAAGCCACGTACTCCAAAACCTCCAGAGGCTCAAACTCCAAACCCTCACACTCCAAGCCCTCACACTCCAAACCCACATGCCAAACACTCACACCAAGCCCTCACACTCCAAACATTCACACTCCAAACCTTCACACTCCAAACCCTCACACTCCAAACCTCACACTTCAAACCCTCGAACTCCAAACCCTCACACTCCAAACCTTCACACTCCAAACACTCACATGCCAAACCCTCACACTCCAAACCCTCAAACACGAAAACCTCACACTCCAAACTTTCAAACTCCAAACGCTCGCACTTCAAACCATTGCACTCCAAATGCTCGCACTTCAAACCTTTCAAACACTCACACTCCAAAGCCGCACCCTCCAAACCCTGACACTCCAAACCCTCACACTCCAAACCCTCACACTCCAAACACACACACTCCAAACACAAACACTCCAAACACTCACACTCCGAACCCTCACAGCCCAAACACCCACAATGCAAAGCCTCTCACGCCAAAATCCCCAAATCCACATACTCAACAACCTCCAAAGGCTCAAACTCCAAACCCTCACACTCCAAACCCTCACACTCCAAGCCCTCAAACTCCAAACCATCGCACTCCAAACCCTCACACTCCAAAACCTCACATTCCAAACGCTCACACTCCACACCCTTACATTCCACACACTCACACTCCAAGCCTGCACCCTCCAAACCCACAAACTCCAAACCCTCACACTCAAAACCCTCACACTCAAAACACTCACTATCCAAACCCTCACACTCCAAACCCTCACACTCCAAAACCACACACTAAAAACCATCACTTTCCATACCTTCAAAATGCAAACTCTCACACTCCAAACCTTCAAACTCCAAACCCTCACACTCCAAATACACACACCAAACCCTCGCACTCCAAAGCCTCACACTCCAAACCACACACTCCAAACCCTCACACTCCAAACCCTCACACACCAAAACCTTACACTCCAAACTTTCAAACTCCAAACTCTCACTCTTCAAACCCTCGCACTCCAAATGCTCGCACTTCAAACCTTCCAAACCCTCGCAATCCAAACCCTCATGCTCCAAACCCTCACACTCAAAACCCGCACCCTCCAAACCCGCACCCTCCAAACCCTCACACTCCAAACCCTCACACTCAAAACCCTCACACTCAAAACCCTCACACTCCAAACCCTCACACTCCAAACCCTCACACTCCAAAACCTCACACTAAAAACCATCACTTTCCATACCTTCAAAATGCAAACTCTCACACTCCAAACCTTCAAACTCCAAACCCTCACACTCCAAATACACACACCAAACCCTCGCACTCCAAAGCCTCACACTCCAAACCACACACTCCAAACCCTCACACTCCAAACCCTCACACACCAAAACCTTACACTCCAAACTTTCAAACTCCAAACTCTCACTCTTCAAACCCTCGCACTCCAAATGCTCGCACTTCAAACCTTCCAAACCCTCGCAATCCAAACCCTCATGCTCCAAACCCTCACACTCAAAACCCGCACCCTCCAAACCCGCACCCTCCAAACCCTCACACTCCAAACCCTCACACTCCAAACCCTCACACTCCAAACCCTCACACTCCAAACACTCACAATCCAAACACTCACACTCCAAACCCTCACAGTCCAAACCCTCACAATGCAAAGCCTCTCACTCCAAAATCCCCAAATCCACATACTCCAAAACCTCCAAAGGCTCGAACTCCAAACCCTCACACTCCAAACTCTCACACACCAAGCCCTCAAACTACAAACCATCGCACTCCAAACCCTCACACTCCAAAACCTCACACTCCAAACCCTCACACTCCACACCCTTACACTCCACACCCTCACACTCCTAACCCTCACTTTCCATGCCCACAAACTCCAAACCCTCACACTCAAAACCCTCACACTTCAAACACTCACAATCCAAACTCTCACAGTCCAAGCCCTCTCACTGCAAAGCCTCTCACTCCAAAAGCCACGTACTCTAAAACCTCCAGAGGCTCGAACTCCAAACCCTCACACTCCAAGCCCACACACTCCAAACCCACACGCCAAACCCTCACACACCAAGCCCTCACACTCCAAACATTGACATTCCAAACCCTCACAATCCAAACCCTCACACTCCAAACCCTCACACTCCAAACCCTCACACTCCAAACCCACACACTCCAAACCCACACACTCCAAACACAAACACTCACAATCTGAACACTCACACTCCAAACCCTCACAGTCCAAACCCTCACAATGCAAAGCCTCTCACTCCAAAATCCCCAAATCCACATACTTCAAAACCTCCAAAGGCTCAAACTCCAAACCCTCACACTCCAAACACTCACACTCCAAACCCTCACTCCAAACCCTCGCACTCCACACCCTCACACTCCACACCCTCACACTCCAAAGCCTCAAACTCCAAACCATCACACTCCCCACCCTCACACTGCACACCCTCACACTCCAAACCTTCACACTCCAAGCCGAGAAACTCCAAACACTGGCACTCAACACCCACACACTCCAAACCTTTACACTCCAAACACACACACTCCAAACCCTCACACTCCAAACTCTCACTCAACAAACCTCACACTCCGACCCCACACAACAAACCCTCGCACTTGAAACCCTTGTACTCCAAACCCTCGCACGCCAGACCCACAAACTCCAAACCCTCGCACTCCAAACCCACACACTCCAAACTTTTACACTCCAAACCCACACACTCCAAGCACTCACACTCTAAACCTGCACACTCCAAACCCTCGCACTCCAAACACTCACACTCCAAACCCTCACACAACAAACCCACGCACTCCAAACACTCACACTTCAAACTCTCACTCAACAAACCTCACACTCCGAACCCACACAACAAACCCTCACACTTGAACCCCTCATACTCCAAACCCTCGCACGCCAGACCCACAAACTCCAAACCCTCGCACTCCAAACCCACACACTCCAAACTTTTACACTCCAAACCCACACACTCCAAACCCTCACACTCTAAACCTGCACACTCCAAACCCTCGCACTCCAAACACTCACACTCCAAACCCTCACACAACAAACCCACACACACCAAACCCTCGCACTCCAAACCCACACACTCCAAACCCTCGCACTCCAAAAACTCGCACTCCAAATTCACACACTCCAAACACTCACACTCCATACCCTCACACCCCAAACCCTCACACTCCAAATCCACATATTCCAAACCCTCACACACCAAATTTTTGCACTCCAAGCCCTCACACTCCACACCCGCACACTCCAAACACTCAGACTCCACTCCCACACACTCCAAACACTCACACTCCAAATCCACACACTCCAAACCCTCACACACCAAACTCTTGCACTCCAAGCCCTCACACACAACACCCTCACACTACAAACCCAGACACTCCAAACCCGCACACTCTAAAAACTCACACTCCAAACCCTCACACTCCAAACCCACACACTCCTAACCCACTCACACCAAAATCCACAAAGCCACATACTCCAAATCCTACAAGGGCTGGCACTCCAAACCCTCACACGCCACACCCTCACACTCCACACCCTCATGCTCCAAGCCCTCAAACTCAAAACACTCGCACTCCAAATCCTCACACACCAAACCCACACAATCCAAAACCTCACACTCCAAACCCTCACACTACAAACCCACACACCCCCCAACCTCCCACTCCACACCCTCACACTCCAAACCCTCACACTCCAAGCCCACAAACCCCAATCCCTCGCACTCCAAACCCACAAACTCCAAAATCTCATACTCCAAATACTCACACTCCAAACCCTCACACTCCAAACCCTCACTCTGCAAACGCTCACACTCCATACCCTCAGACTCCAAACCCTCACACTCCAAATTCTCATACTCCAAACTCTCATACTCCAAACTCTCGCTCTTCAAACCTTCGCACTCCAAATGCTCGCACTTCAAACATTCCAAACACTCGCAATCCAAACCCTCACGCTCCAAACACTCACACTCCAAACCCGCACCCTCCAAACCCGCACCCTCCAAACCCTCACACTCCAAACCCTCACACTGCAAAGCCACACACTCCAAACACAAACACTCCAAACACTCACAATCCAAACACTCACACTCCAAAGCCTCACAGTCCAAAGCCTCACACTGCAAAGCCTCTCACTCCAAAATCCCCAAATCCACATACTCTAAAACCTCTAAAGGCTCGAACTCCAAACCCTCACACTCCAAACCCTCACACTCCAAGCCCTCAAACTCCAAACCATCGCACTCCAAAACCTCACACTCCAAAACATCACACTCCAAACCCTCACGCTCCACACCCTCACACTCCACACCCTCACACTCCAAACCTTCACACTCCACACCCTCACACTCCAAACACTCACACTCCAAACCCTCACACTCCACACCCTCACACTCCAATCCCTCACACTCCAAACCCTCATGCTCCACACCCTTACACTCCACACCCTTACACTCAACACCCTCACACTCCAAAGCCTCACACTCCAAGCCCACAAACTCCAAACCCTCACACTCAAAACCCTCACACACAAAACCCTCACACTCCAAACACTCACTATCCAAACCCTCACACTCCAAACCCTGACACTCCTAACCCTCTCACGCCAAAATCCCCAAAGCCACGTACTCCAAATCCTAAAAGAGCTTGCACTCCAAACCCTCACACTCCACACCCTCACACTCCACACCCTCATACTCCAAGCCCTCAAACTCCAAACACTCGCACTCCAAACCCTCACACTCCAAAGCCTCACAATCCAAACCATCACATTCCCACCCTAACACTGCACACCCTCACACTCCAAACCCTCATACTCCAAACACTGACACTCCAAACCCTCACACTTCAAACACTCACAATCCAAGCTCTCACAGTCCAATTCCTCTCACTGCAAAGCCTCTCACTCCAAAATCCCCAAAGCCACGTACTTCAAAACCTCCAGAGGCTCGAACTCCAAACCCTCACACTCCAGGTCCTCAAACTCCAAACCATCACACTCGAAACCCTCACACGCCAAAACCTCACACTTCAAACCATCGCACTCCAAACCCTCACATTCCAAACCCTCACAATCCAAACCCTCACACTCCACACCCTCACACTCCACGCCCTCACACTCCACACCCTCACACTGCAAACCCTCACACTCCAATCCCTCAAACTCTAAAAACTCACACTCCAAACGCTCACACTCCAAACTCTCACTCAACAAACCTCACACTCCGAACCCACACAACAAACCCTCGCACTTGAAACCCTCGTACTCCAAACCCTCGCACGCCAGACCCACAAACTCCAAACCCTCGCACTCCAAACCCACACACTCCAAACTTTTACACTCCAAACCCACACACTCCAAACCCTCACACTCCAAACCTGCACACTCCAAACCCTCGCACTCAAAACACTCACATTCCAAACCCTCACACAACAAACTCCCACACTCCAAACCCTTGCACTCCAAACCCACACACTCCAAACCCTCGCACTCCAAAAACTCGCACTCCAAACCCACACACTCCAAACACTCACACTCCATACCCATGTGGTAAACCACTTTTATCGTTCACTATCGTTACACTATGTTTATATCGTTACACTATGGTTATCACTGTTTACACTGTTGTATCACTACACAAGGTCACCTCTTGTCACGCTGTTATACCTGGGCTGACCACAGCTGACTCCGCCCATGGCTCCGCCTGCTTGCCCAGGTATAAAGGTGGTCGACTGGCTGGTATTCCTCCTTGTTGGACCCGATCACCCACGAGGGTGGGCTCTGTTATTTAGCCAATAAAAACCTATAGTTACTATCTTAACTCGTCGCTTTTCATTGAATGAATTGATAGGTATATCAATTTTATTGGCTAAATTTTGAAATGAGTGGATCAGAGCAGCCAAACGACCAGCCAAATGGCCAGCTACAACAGCCACAGCAGCCGGCCTGGCTGCGAGCCCTCCGACCGCCATACCTGGATCTAAACCCACAGGCAGCGAACTCAGCCCTCGACTTCGAACACTGGCTGAGCTGTTTCGAATCCTACCTGGGAGAATCCGGCATGCCTCCGGGATCCAAACTAAGAGTTCTGGCCGCCCAGGTGAGCCCTAAAGTATTTGCATTCATTCGGGACCTTGCTACATGCGAGGACGCCCTCAACCTGCTGAAAGAGCAGTACCGGTGCCCGGTAAATTCTATGTATGCCAGACATCTCCTAAGATCCCGCTCGCAACAGCCAGGAGAGTCTGTAGATGAATTTTTACGGGCGCTACAAACACTCGGCAGGGACTGTGACTTTAAAGCTGTAACGGCTGCAGAAAATACTGAAGGGAATATCCGCGATGCCTTCGTGAAAGGCCTTCGGTCCGACTTCTCACGGCAAAGACTGCTCGAATCAAAGGACCTCAACCTGAATACAACTGCAGCCCTCGCTCGCTCGCTGGAAGTGGCCCATCGGGACCTCGAGGCGTACTCCAGGTACTGTGCTGCGCGACCCTGGGACTCAGGCCCGACCCCGGCCGCAATACCCCTCGCACCGCCGCCTCTGGGACCTACCTCAGCGTCAGCGTCCCAGAACCGATCGGGACCGCCACCCCCGGTACCGGCTGCGACATCGGAGCCCCGCGATCGGGCCGCCGGCTGCTTCTTCTGTGGCCAGGCGAAACACCCAAGGACGCGCTGCCCTGCAAGAAACGCGACTTGCTCCGACTGCCACAAGAAAGGCCACTTCGCAAAGGCCTGCAGGGGGAGAGCCACAGATGCCAGCAGTGCCTCATGCGAGTTGTGGGGGCGGCCATCTTTCATCAAGGCCACAGATGCCAGTATCCCCTTGTGTGAGTCGTGGGGGCGGCCATCTTTGATCAAGGCCACCGACGCCAGCAGTGCCTCATGTGAGTTGTGGGGGCGGCCATCTTCTCCGCCATTTTATTCAACGTCGTGGGTGCCGCCATTTTGTCCACCACACTCGACCGCCACCTTGTCTCCAGACCCGACCACCGCCTCACCCGCAGACTACAGCAGCTCGCCCAGCCATACACTAGCCTCCGTCACACTGGACCAAGCTCGCCCGCATCACCTGTCCAAGTCCATGATAGGCATCAAAGTAAACGGCCACGCCACGACCTGCCTGTTCGACAGCGGAAGCACGGAGAGTTTCATCCATCCGGACACGGTGAGCCACTACTCCCTCACTGTCCGGCCAACGCGCAACCGGATCTCGATGGCGTCGAGGTCCCATTCTACAGACATCAGCAGCTACTGTGTTGTGACCCTGTCGGTTAGGGGCACGGAGTATAAAAATTTTAAACTCCTCGTCCTGCCTCAGCTCTGCGCTGCCGTCCTACTAGGGCTGGACTTCCAATCCCACCTTCAAAGTGTCACTTTGGCATACGGTGGACCCCTCCCCCCACTCACAGTCGACAACCAGCAGCCTTTAAACCGCCCACCGCGTACCACCTGCGGCCTATCCACCCTCAAGGTCCCGCCTCCCTCCCTGTTCGCTAACCTCACCCGCGACTGTAAACCCGTCGCCACCAAGAGCAGGCGGTACAGCGCCGGGGACAGAGCTTTTATTAGCTCTGAGGTGCAGCGTCTCCTGAAGGAGGGCATCATCGAGAGGAGCAACAGCCCGTGGCATGCCCAGGTCGTAGTCGTTAAGACCGGCAATAAAAACCGCCTGGTCATCGACTACAGCCAAACCATAAACCGGTACACCCAGCTGGACGCATACCCCCTTCCCCGCATATCTGATATGGTCAATCAGATTGCACAGTACCGGGTTTTCTCTACCATCGACCTTAAGTCAGCCGATCACCAACTCCCTATCCGCCCTGAGGACCGCCAGTATACCGTCTTCGAGGCGAATGGCCGCCTCTACCACTTCCTTAGGGTTCCCTTCGGCGTCACCAACGGGGTTTCGGTCTTCCAAAGGGAGATGGACTGGATGGTTGACCAGAACGGGCTGCAGGCCACGTTCCCTTATCTAGATAACGTCACCATCTGCGGCCGCGACCAGCAGGACCACGATGTTAATCTGGAGAAATTCCTCCGTATGGCCCAACGGCTGGACCTCACTTACAATAAGGAGAAATGTGTGTTTAACACCTCGCGTCTTGCCATCCTCGGCTGCGTAGTAGAGAACGGAGTCATCGGCCCCGACCCCGAAAGAATGCGCCCCCTCATGGAGCTTCCCCTCCCCCACTGTCCAAAGGCGCTGAAGAGAACCCTGGGGCTCTTCGCCTACTATGCCCAATGGGTGCCGAATTATGCGGACAAAGCCAGACCCCTCATGAAGTCCACCTCCTTCCCCCTGACGGCAGAAGCGTGCGCAGCCTTCTCCCTCATAAAGGGAGACATTGCTAAGGCCACAATGCACGCGGTGGATGAGTCTATCCCTTTCCAAGTGGAGAGCGATGCATCCGACTTCGCCCTAGCTGCAACCCTTAACCAGGCGGGGAGACCTGTGGCCTTCTTCTCAAGGACCCTCCAGGGCCCTGAGATCCGACACTCTTCGGTCGAGAAGGAGGCCCAGGCGATCGTGGAGGCAGTACGACGCTGGAGGCATTACCTGGCAGGCAAACGATTTACCCTCCTCACCGACCAGCGTTCGGTCGCTTTTATGTTTAATAACAAGCTGAGGGGCAAAATCAAGAACGACAAGATCTTGAGGTGGAGAATCGAGCTCTCCACCTATGATTATGATATCTTGTACCGGCCAGGTAAACTGAACGAACCCCCAGATGCTCTATCACGAAGTACATGCGCCAACGCGTAAATTGATAGACTGCAGACCCTCCACAACGACCTCTGCCACCCCGGGGTCACCAGACTTTACCACTTCATTAAGGCCCGCAACCTGCCCTACTCCATCGAGGAGGTCAGGACCATGACCAGGAACTGCCAAACCTGTGCCGAATGCAAACCGCATTTCTTTAGGCCGGACAGAGCAAGCCTGATCAAAGCCACCCGCCCCTTCGAGCGCTTGAGCATCGATTTTAAGGGGCCCCTCCCGTCCTCTGACCGTAATGTGTAGTTCCTCAACATCATTGATGAGTACTCCCGTTTCCCCTTTGCCTTCCCCTGCCCAGACATGACCAGTACCACGGTCATCAAATGCCTGAACGACCTCTTCGCCTTGTTCGGGTTCCCGAACTATATACATAGCGGCCGGGGCTCATCCTTCATGAGCGAGGAACTTCGCCAGTTCCTACTAGCGAGAGCTTTTGCTGCAAGCAGGACCACCAGCTACAACCCCCGAGGGAACGGCCAGGTGGAAAGAGAGAACGCGACTGTCTGGAAAGCCGTTCTCTTAGCCTTAAAGTCTAAGGGCCTCCCAACCTCTCGCTGGCAGGAAGTCCTCCCGGCAGCGCTGCATTCCATCCGGTCACTGCTTTGCACGGCCATTAACGCCACCCCCCATGAACGAATGTTTGTCTTCCCCAGGAAGTCGACTACGGGAACCTCGCTACCAACATGGCTGACTTCCCCGGGGCCCGTCTTGCTGCGAAAGCACGTGAGGGCCCATAAAACGGACCCCCTGGTCGAGAGGGTGGACCTCCTGCACGCTAACCCCCAGTACGCCTATGTGGCATACCCAGACGGGCGGGAGGACACAGTCTCCTTACGAGACCTTGCACCCTCGGGCACCCCTGAGACACCCCCGTTACCCCCCACCATCCCCCCAAATCCAGCTCAGGTAGACGGCATGCCGGAACCCCACGAGCCTTCGCCGACCACGCAGACACCAGCATTAACATCGGATACTGCACCACCGCCGCCGCTGCTGCGCCGATCAGAAAGACTTACGAGGCCTCCGGACAGACTGACATACCCGAACTGGTAGTACACTTCACCCCGCCGGATTCAAATTTAAACAAGGGGTGAATGTGGTAAACCACTTTTATCGTTCACTATCGTTACACTATGTTTATATCGTTACACTATGGTTATCACTGTTTACACTGTTGTATCACTACAAAAGGTCACCTCTTGTCACGCTGTTATACCTGGGCTGACCACAGCTGACTCCGCCCATGGCTCCGCCTGCTTGCCCAGGTATAAAGGTGGTCGACTGGCTGGTATTCCTCCTTGTTGGACCCGATCACCCACGAGGGTGGGCTCTGTTATTTAGCCAATAAAAACCTACAGTTACTATCTTAACTCGTCGCTTTTCATTGAATGAATTGATAGGTATATCAACCCTCACACCCCAAACCCTCACACTCCAAATCCACACATTCCAAACCCTCACACACCAAATTCTTGCACTCCAAGCCCTCACACTCCACACCCGCACACTCCAAACACTCAGACTCCACTCCCACACACTCCAAACACTCACACTATAAATCCACACACTCCAAACCCTCACACACCAAACTCTTGCACTCCAAGCCCTCACACACTACACCCTCACACTACAAACCCACACACTCCAAACCCGCACACTCTAAAAACTCACACTCCAAACACTCACACTCCAAACCCACACACTCCTAACCCACTCACACCAAAATCCACAAAGCCACATACTCCAAATCCTACAAGGGCTGGCACTCCAAACCCTCATACGCCACACCCTCACACTCCACACCCTCATACTCCAAGCCCTCAAACTCCAAACACTCGCACTCCAAACCCTCACATTACAAACCCACACACTCCACAACCTCACACTCCACACACTCACACTCCAAACCCTCACACTCCAAGCCCATAAGCCCCAATCCCTCGCACTCCAAACCCACAAACTCCAAAATCTCATACTCCAAACACTCACACTCCAAACCCTCACACTCCAAACCATCACACTCCAAACTCTCATACTCCAAACTCTCAATCTTCAAAACCTCGCACTCCAAATGCTCGCACTTCAAACATTCCAAACACTCACAATCCAAACCCTCACGCTCCAAACACTCACACTCCAAACCCGCACCCTCCAAACCCTCACAATCCAAACCCTCACACTCCAAACCCTCACACTGCAAACCCACACACTCCAAACACAAACACTCCACACACTCAGAATCCAAACACTCACACTCCAAAGCCTCACAGTCGAAAGCCTCACACTGCAAAGCCTCTCACTCCAAAATCCCCAAATCCACATACTCTAAAACCTCTAAAGGCTCGAATTCCAAACCCTCACACTCCAAACCCTCACAATCCAAGCCCTCAAACACCAAACCATCGCACTCCAAACACTCACACTCCAAAACATCACACTCCAAACCCTCATGCTCCACACCCTCACACTCCACACCCTCACACTCCAAACCTTCACACTCCACACCCTCACACTCCAAACCCTCACACTCCAAACCCTCACAATCCAAACCCTCACACTCCAAACCCTCACACTCCAAACCCTCAGGCTCCACACACTTACACTCAACACCCTCACACTCCAAACCCTCACACTCAAAGCCCACAAACTCCAAACCCTCACACTCAAAACCCTCACACACAAAACCCTCACACTCCAAACACTCACTATCCAAACCCTCACACTCCAAACCCTCACACTCCTAACCCTCTCACGCCAAAATCCCCAAAGCCACGTACTCCAAATCCTACAAGAGCTTGCACTCCAAACCCTCACACTCCACACCCTCACACTCCACACCCTCATACTCCAAACCCTCACACTCCAAACCCTCACACTTCAAACACTCACAATCCAAGCCCTCACAGTCCAATCCCTCTCACTGCAAAGCCTCTCACTCCAAAATCCCCAAAGCCACGTGCTTCAAAACCTCCAGAGCCTCGAACTGCAAACCCTCACACTCCAGGTCCTCAAACTCCAAACCACCACACTCCAAACCCTCACACTCCAAACCCTCACACTCCAAACCCTCGCACTCCAAACCCTCACACTCCAAACCCTCACACTCCAAACACTCACAATCCAAACCCTCACACTGCACACCCTCACACTCCAAACCTTCACACTCCAAGCCGACAAACTCCAAACCCTCGCACTCCAAACCCACACACTCCAAACCTTTACACTCCAAACACACAGACTCCAAACCCTCACACTCGAAACTCTCACTCAACAAACCTCACACTCCGAACCCACACAACCCTCGCACTTGAAACCCTCATACTCCAAACCCTCGCACGCCAGACCCACAAACACCAAACAATCGCACTCCAAACCCACACACTCCAAACCTTTACACTCCAAACCCACACACTCCAAACCCTTACACTCTAAACCTGCACACTCCAAACCCTCGCATTCCAAACAATCACACTCCAAACCCTCACACAACAAACCCACACAATCCAAACCCTCGCACTCCAAAAACTCGCACCCCAAACCCACACACTCCAAACCCTCACACTCCATACCCTCACACCCCAAACCCTCACACTCCAAATCCACACATTCCAAACACTCACACACCAAATTCTTGCACTCCAAGCTCTCACACTCCACACCCACACACTAAAAACACTCATACTCCACACCCGCACAATCTAAAAATGCTCACACTCCAAACCCACACACTCCTAACCCTCTCACACCAAAATCCACAAAGCCACATACTCCAAATCCTACAAGGGCTGGCACTCCAAACCCTCACACTCCACACCCTCACACTCCATACCCTCATATTCCAAGCCGTCAAACTCCAAACACTCGCACTCCAAACCCTCACACTCCACACCCTCACTCTACACACCCTCATACTCCAAGTCGTCAAACTCCAAACACTCGCACTCCAAACCCTCACACTCCAAAGCCTCACAATCCAAACCATCACATTCCCACCCGAACACTGCACACACTCACACTCCAAATGCTCATACTCCAAACCCTCACACTCCAAACCCTCACACTCCAAACACTCACACTCCAAACACTCACACTCCAAATCCAGACACTCCAAACCCTCACACACCAAACTCTTGCACTCCAAGCCCTCACACTCCAAACCCGCACATTCTAAAAACTCACATTCCAAACACTCACACGCCAAACCCTCACACTCCAAACCCTCTCACTCCAAAATCCCCAAAGCCACGTACTCCAAATCCTCCAAAGGCTCGCACTCCAAATCCTCACACCCCACCCACTCACACACCACCCCCTCACACTCCCCACCCTCACACTCCAAA